>NW_022437031.1:3345311-3400640 GCF_009761245.1 Sapajus apella
AGAAAGAAGAAAGAGAAAGAAAGAAAAGAAAGAAAGAAAGAAAGAAAGAAAGAAAGAAAGAAAGAAAGAAAGAAAGAAAGAAAGAAAGAAAGAAAGAAAGAAAGGAAGGAAGGAAGGAAGGAAGGAAGGAAGGAAGGAAGGAAAGAAGAAAGAGAAAGAAAGAAAGAAAGAAAGAGAAAGAAAGAAAGAAAGAAAGAAAGAAAGAAAGAAAGGAAGGAGAGAGAAGGAACCTGAGATCTTAGCAGGCACAGTCACAAGTGACTGAACAACAAAAGGAGCAGAGAAACAGAGTGGTGGAGAGTAACGGGGAGTCATGGCAGAGGCAGAGGGAAGAGGTATCAGAATATTGGCAGACAACAGCCTGACTCAAGGTGATGAACACCTTCTTACTCCATCCTCCCCCTCTCTGGCTTCCTATATATCTGAGAGTCACCTCCACCACTTAATAAAGCCTTGCACTAATCCTCCCAGCCCAAGTGTGATCCGATTTTTCCAGGAAACTGGGCAAGAACCCAGGCTGTCACATTGGTCCCCTGTCCTAAGGCAGAGGATCTATTGAGCTGGTTATGATTAACACAAGCTGTCTGCAGACGGCAAACCTGAAAAAGCACACTGTAACACATGCCCATTTGGGCTTCGGGAATCACCAAGACCCATTCCTAAACATCGCTGTGGGGCAGAAGTTCAAAAGCACTCCTCACAGCCTCTGCACCTGCCTGTTTACATGCTACCCTAGGGTTTGAGGGGCAGGGCAGGGCAGTGGGGCGACCAAGGGGGCCACACCCCTGTTCCCTGTATTGCGAAGGGAATAAGGGAACTCTGCCATTTCATTAGGACCCTGAAGCCTAGGTATGAGCATAATAGCAGCATATTAGAAGGGGATTATGGGGCTGCAAGTCAGAATGATTGTATAGCACATTAGCTTAGAACTCTAATTTAAAAGCTGGACCTATAAAGAATTCTGTAAGGAAGTGTCTGGATTCCTTGCTAGCTTGTGATATATATATACATCTGAGTTCCAGTTTTCTCCTCTGTAAAATAGGGATGATGACTTGGTAGTGCTCAAGAGAGCCACTTAACATACAGAAAATTGTTAAATAAAAAAGATACTTTTATTATTAGCTCTTTTATGTCCCTGCATCCAATCCATTAGTAAGTCTCCCTTATTCTCAAAATGTCCCAGACAAGTACCATTTTTCTTGATGTGTACCGTTCCCTCACTTCAAGACAGCATCACCTCTTTCATGTAATAGCCTCTTAATTGCTCTTCCTGCATCAACTCTTGCCCTCTCCTCTAATAATATATTCAGTAGTCTGGGTGATCTTTTCAAAACACATCTGTCATGTAATTCCCTTCTCAAAATACACGGAAGCTTCAATTTTACTTAGAACAGCACTGCTTGATAAAAATATGTGAGCCTCAAATACAAGCCACATATGTAATTTAGAATTTTCTAGTAACCACATTTAAAGATGCAAAAGGAAATAGATGAAATTAATTTTAATAATGTACTTACTGTATCCAATATATACAAAATGTCATTTCAACATGTCATCATTAAAAATAGGAACAAGATATTTTACATTCTGCTTTTCACATTAAGCACATCTCTGGATTAACCACATGTCAAGTGTTCAATAACTGCATGTGACTAGTGGAAACCATATGGGGCAATGAATATTTAAAATGAATCAATGGCTGGGTGTGGTGGCTTATGCTTTTAAGCCCAGCACTTTGGGAGGCTGAGGTGGGAAGATCACTTGAGGTCAGGAGTTTGAGACCAGCCTGGTCAAGATAGCAAAACTCTTTCTCTACTAAAAATACAAAAATTAGCCAGATGTAGTGGTGGGTGCCTGTAATCCCAGCTACTTGGGAGACAGAGATTCAGTGAGCTGAGATTGTACCACTGGACTCCAGCCTGGGCAATAGACCAAGACTCCATCTCAAATAAATAAATAAATAAAAATAAATAAATAAATCCATGGCCCTACTTGGCCTAGGAGTACTATTTATTCTGACTCTTCTTTATTTCTTGAGTCCAATCTCCTATCTCTCTCTCTCTCTTTCTCTTTCTCTCTCTCTCTCCCTCTCTCTCTCTCTGTCTCTATGCTGTAGCCATACTCACCATATTCTGTCCCTCAAATATCCTCGTATTGGTTCTTGTGGCTTTTTCCCTTGCCTTTGACTCTGTCTGGGATTTAAGATCTTTTCATGACTCACTCTTTTTATCCTTTAGGTCTCAGCTGAATTTTCACTTCTTCAAAGAAATCCTCCCTCCCTTGGCCAACATTCCTAAAGTTGCATTTTCTCTTTACTGTTACTTATTTACATTCATTTACAAGATTTGTTTATGCCAGTTATTATAGCCTTATGCTTTACTTACTTATTTATGAGTTTATTTTCTGTCTCCCTTCACTAGAATATAGATTCCATGATGGTATAGGCACATCCATATCTCTTGGGCCAAATGCAATGCCTAACATGGAATAAGCACTCAAGAACTATTTTTGAATGAAAAAAAGATGATGATGAGATATTGAGTGCAGAGGGACTACAATGGACCTTTTTTTGGGTCTTCTCTAGGTCAGGGAGGAGCACCTGTTTCTAAGTCCAGTCTTTGTACAGATTTCTTGAAAATCCTGAACTTCTTATCCTGTGTTTACAGGTAGCACCCAGCAAGAACTCTGAAAAGTCAAGGAAACAGGCTGGAGCTGTGTGCATATTTAGAATCTTATCATTAAACAACCATGTAGCTCGTTGCATATGATACTCCTGAAAAGTAATTGTGAGCCTGACAGATGCAATTTACTGTCATATAATAATAACAGAATATATTTTTGAGTGGTTAATATTTCCAAGAACAGTGCTAAGTGCATCACGTGTATTAACACTTTATAATAACTCCATGTGGAATGCAAAGGTTTGGTAAGTATCAGGGCTGGGATTCAAACCCTAGGAAGTATGGCTGGAATATCCATACTCTTAAATATTTTGCTATACTACCTTCCTAAGCCAAGGAGAAAGTGCTATAATAATAGTACAATGTCAGATGAGCTGACACTTAAGAGCCAATGAGCAGAAATCATTCTGGAACTCAGACTGTTGTATATCTCCACAAGAATAAAAGCACTATAAGGGCAGGAATTTTTTTGTTTTTGTCACAGATATATTTCTAAAGCTTAGAATACCAGGGCACAGTAGGTGCTAAAGAAATGCTTGATTTGATCTGATGAAAATTAACATTGCAAATACCTAGTATGTAGTATTACAAATATTTGATGGAAATAAGAAGATAGTATTAAAAGCATGATCTCTGGAATCAGGCAGACCTATGTTAAAATCTCTGCTCCTTACTAGCAGTAACTTAACCTGGGAAAATTTCTTAGTCTCTCTTAAGTTTCAGTTTTTCTTATCTCTAAAATGACACAGTAATTGAATCAATTTTCCAGAGTTGTTTTCATGATTAAATTAAAAATGCTGTTAACATGAATCAGTGTCTATGCATATAATAAGTATTTAACAAATGTTAGTTGTTGGTGGTATTATTTTTTCCCAAGACCTTAAACTCATCTATGACATACCTGAAGTTACTTTGGCTGGACAGTCAATAATAAATATATTTATAGAAAACAAATAGGCAGGAAATGTGAGTAGCACTTAAGATAGGAAACACTATGCTGGCCCTACATTCTCTCTGCTTCCCAGGCTGAGTCAAGTGGTATGGCCTTCTAGGTGAAAAACAATTTCCAGTGTAGTATTCTTCTGCTCTGGATTTGATAAAGAGTTTTCTTAATGATATATCTGACTAATAGTGAAACTTATACATTGCTGATAGGGATGTAAAATGGTCAGCCTCTGTGGAAAAAAAGTATTGAAATTAAAAAAATGATAATAAACATAGAATTGCCATGTTATTCTGTATTCTTACTTCTCAGTATTCACCCAATGAAGTAAAAGTAGGCACTCAGATATTAGTGCACCCATGTTTATAACAGCATTATTTGCAGTAGCCAAAAGGTGGAATCAACCCAAATGTCCATCAATGAATTAAGAAAGAAAATGTGGTATATGCATAAAATGGACTATTATTCAGACATAAAAGGAAAGAAATTCTGGCATTTGCTACAACATAGATAAATCTTGAAGACATTCTGCTAAATAAAGTTAGCCAGTCATGAAAGAACAAATAAGGTGTGATTTCACTTGTATGAGGTACCTACAGTAGTCAAATTCATCGAGACAGAATGTAAAATGGTGATTGCCAGGGGCTGAGGATAGGGTGAATGAGGAGTTGGTGTTTAATGGGTACAGAGTTTCAGTTGGAGAAGGTGAAAAATTTCTGCAGATGGATAGTGGTGTTTAACTTTTTTGTGCTTCATTTTTATTATTGACTGGGGTAAATAATGGTGCCTACCTCATAGAGATTGTGATGATTCATTTTATGTGTCAACCTGGCTGGGTCATGGTACCCAATTTTGGTCAAATACCAGTTTAGATGTTGTGAAAATATTTTTTAGATGGGATTAACATTTAAATCAATAGACTTTTAGTAAAGCAGATTACTCTGCATAGTGTGGGTGGGCCTCATCTGATCAGTTGAGGGCTTTAAGAAAAAAAAAATGTGAAGACCCTTGAGGAAGAAAGAATTCTGCTCTAGATTGCCTTTATACTCAAAATTGAAACATAAACTCTTCTCAGGGTCTCCATCCTGCCTTCCCTGCACAATTTGAACTTTCAGGCTTCTACAACTGTGTGAGCCAATTCCTTAAAATAAATATCTCTCTGACTCCCCGCACCCATCTCCATCTCTCTCCCTCTTTTTGTCTAGAAAACTCTTACTAATACAGGGTTGTTTTGAGGATTAAATGAATTGATATATCTAAAGTACTTAGAATAGATTCTGTTACACAGTAATATATAAATATCTGCTATTATTATTTGTCACTGCTTAGTCTTCTGCTTGAAACACTCTTTCTTCACCAAGTGAACTCACCTTTCAAAATTCAATTCCTATATTGGTATCATTGATTTATCAACTCTTTATTGAGTATTCACTATATGCCACACACTGTATTAGCCAGGAAAATATGTACATAAACACTATCCCTCACCCAACACTTATAATCTCACAGGGAGACAGACATGCTAACACAATATGGTAATTTGTTTAGTGATGGTATCATAATCAGAAAGGGCTAAGTTACCTTGTAGCAATCAACCTCCAAAATTTCAGTAGCTGAGCACACAATTTATTTCTTGCTCATGCTTTATGTCCAGTGCAAATTGGCAAAGGGCTGAGCTCATTTCAGTCACTTGAGAAGCCAGGCTGATGAAGACTCCATCTCAACACATATTTTCACAATCATTCTGGCTGGAAAAATAGCTGTGGAAAAAAATTCACATTCATTTTGAAAGCTTCCTTTCAAGTAATTTGGACAAAGCAAGTAACAAACCAAACTAACTTTAAGAGAGTAGAGAAATGCAATCTTATAACATTTCCATAAGGAAAAAACCTATAAATATTTGATGATTAACACTAGTGATGACTACCATGGGAGGTCATGGGAACGTAAGAGAAGGTGCTCAAGAAAGCCATTTGTACAATTCTCCTGAAACTCACCTGGCATCCAGAGTATTCCCAACTCTGTTCCCATGCCCCTCGCGCTTCTGTCTGTCACAATACTTGTTGCCTAATACTTTCATTGCCTTTGGCCTTGTTAGTTTTTTTCACTAGTCTAAGAGTCTTTCTGGAAATAAATTGGTAGAAAAGTTATTTCACAGAAATCAACCTGAGTACAGTGTGGCCAGTTCTTGCTATTTTACTTTGAAGACTTCTGTTTTTAAGTCCCTGTATGACCTAAGAGTCTATTAGCTTAAATCCCTGTGACTCGGGTTGAAATATTACTGTGTACAGGGTGACAATAGTAAATTTAATTAATATTTTAAAATAACTAACAGAGTATAATTGGATTGTTTGTAACACAAAGGATAAATGTTCAAAGGGATGAATATCCCATTCTCCATGATGTAACTATTATGTATTTCATGCATGTATCAAAACATCTCAGGTACCACATAAATGTACATACCTACTATGTATCCACAAAAATTAAAAATCAAAATAAGTATTTCTGTGTGATCTTTGGCAAATTTCTTAATATCTCTAAGGCTTGGTTTCCTCATCTTTAATATGGAAAAATATCACCTATTTCACAGGGTTATTACGACCATTTGGGTTAAATAATGTACAACAAAACACAATACGATATATGGTCCACAATGGGATCTTTAAGTCAATATTAGCCTAACTAGGTTATAAGAAATTTGTTGAAGATGTTCCAAATAAGAGAAGTCACAAATATAAATGTTTGCTGGAAACTGTTTAGAAATAGAGTAGCAAGGTAAATACTAGAGACTCTCAACTCTTTGGAGGAAATGAGAGTAAGTAGGTATAGGCGGAAATACAACTGCTTTATTCATTCAAACAATGTCAATCGCTTTGTGCCTCAGTTTCTTTATCTGTGAAATGAGAAACTAACAGTGTCTAACTTGCAGGATTATTTATTCATTCTTCCATTCGACAAATGTTTATCGAGCACTTCCTATTTGCAAGACACTGTTCTTGGCTCTGTGAAAATAGCAGGAGACAAGATAGGCATAGTCTCTTTCCTTATGGAACTTCCATTCCAGTTTTCATGCTGTGAATTTGTTTAAGTGACAAGGTACATCATTCTACTTTTCATGTTTTTTTTGGGGGGAGAATAAAATTGAACTAAAGAATACAATTCTAGTGGTTTGACCTTTATTAAGATTTTGACTGCCCAGCTGTCCACGCATTTGTGATCCACCTCCTGTTTGAATACGTATAACTGACTTAGTGGAAATTTTGGGTGTGTTTTTACACTGAGAAATGTGCTTGGCTACCTGGGAGTTAACTGGTTTCTAAAATCATCAAGGCCGAAAGGGTTTTTTTTTTTTTTTAATCATGTATTTCTTTGCAGGTTAAAAAGAGTTAAGACTACATTGCACCTGGACTATGCTTTGGGACAGAAAATGGCTGAGTAAATGCCACTGGAGTCTCCAACTATTTCCAATGGAAATATTCTGTGCTTTGGTATAATGCATTCAGGATACAAATGATGGACAGAAGAATTGTAGTAAGAGAAAAAGCTTCTTCTCTACCAATGTCATGGGTGTGAGAACAGATAAACAGTAAATTTGGTCACAGACTAGCCAAGGCACTGAGAGAAAGATCTAGCAGGTCAGGCAGACAACAGAGAGAGGGATCTAAAATGTTGAATAAAAGAAAAGAAAAAGAAAACTCTCCTTTTTCCCCTTACCCATCTGTTCAATGTGAGATTGGGCACAGGTGAGGGCTGGAAGGAGTTTTGCAGAAAAGTGAAAGCCTTAATTAGGACTGGAAGAATTGAGAAATCCCGAGCTCTCATTTTGAAATTACAAGCTGAAAACATTTTCTTCCTTTAAATTGAAAAGTTAAAATTAATATGGCTTCTTATTATTTTTGCTAGACTTAGCTTTATCATGGAAATGTCAAGGCGAACAGCTTCTTTCTGTATAAGCAAAGGATGTTGAGATGGGTGGGAACATGAGGAAGGGATGTGGTCCGACCCATGGTGCATGCTAGACTAGGAAGAAATATGAATAAAGATATTATAGGCAGGCATTGGCTTTCAACTTTAAGATGGTGGGACGGAAATTTGAGTATACTAATATGGTTCTAACATAATGCATTTCATGCTTTACAGATTGATTTAATTGGTGATTTTAAGTATAGTATAAAAATTATCATTAATAGGTTTATCACTATTTTTGATACTTTATGTTGGCAAGGCAGACTCAACCTGTCACCCAACACTCTTCAGAGTTATAATATTGCTTTTGTCATCTAGATAAGCCATAAGCTTAGGGGAACAGGCAGGGATTCTCTTCTCACCCATAGAGATGAATTTAAGCATAAATCAAGTTTACTGAGAAATGTGGACCGGGACAAATTTTAATTAAAACACACACACACACACACACCACACACTGGTAGTTTCCCATATTCTAGTCTACAGTATAATGTCATCTAAATATTTGAGTAAATCATGAAAAGTCCTACACGAATTGGTTGCACACATATTTTTTTGGCTCCCAATGTCCTCTAGACCCCTCATCACGTTAAGCTATCAGATATTCCAGGGATAGGCCATGTGAGCTCACACCTCCATGCCTTTGCTTACTCTAATATATCTATCTGGAGTGTTACCCCACCCCTATCCTCCTGTTCAATACTTCTCATCATTAAAACTCCAGTTCCTGTGACATTTCCTGTAACAAGTGTTCCCTGTATGTCCCTTCCCTGGCTCCCATGGGTCAGAAGTAACCACTCCTCTCTCTGGGATACCCCACTTCTTTCAGCCCTGGCATCCTTTGGCTTTGGGTTCAAATTAGTGGGAACTCCAGAAATGCTTGAAGAATTTATTTTCCTTTGATAGTAATCTGCATGTCAACTCTGCATTATTCACAAACTCATAGAATTACTGAATTGGTTGGGTTTCTTGCTCTGTTTGTAATTGCCCATGTATACTCCTGAAAGTAATTTTCTGGTGTGCATCTGTGTGTGTGTGTGTGTGTGTGTGTGTTTCAGTCTTCTCCAGGGATAGGTAGTACCTGGGGTCATCTGAAAGAAAAAACAGTATAGAACACTGACCAAGAGACCTGAATTTGAACTTTGGCCAGCTCTGTGACTTTGGGGCAATCGCTTTGTTTCTCTGAGCTTAATTCACCTTATAGGTAAATGAAATTAATATTTATTTTCAAAGGAGAGTGATAAAATATTTAACTTTTTTAGCTTCTTTACTCTTTTTCATGATTCTGTGAGGTAGATAGTAATTTGGCAGATAGTAAGTTTAAATAATGAATATATTAAGGAATAAATAGATTTGTCTCATAGAAGAGCAGAGCTCAAAAGCAGATGTGTCAGAAGCCCAGGGACAGGTTCTTAGACAGTACATATTTCACATTGTAACTTTACATGATTTAGTTAGTTTTATATATACAGAAAAATACGATAAATTGATTGACAGTGAGTTTCCTTATAGCATTAGTTATTCTAAGAAAACTTAGAAAATGCCTAAATAATACAATAATATTTGTAGGAAGAAATACATTTCTAATTCACCAAATTCATATTTATAAAATGTATAATATATTGATATTTCTGTTATAATTTAATATTTTAAATAATAAAAAATTTCATAGAGCACAACTGTCTAAAATGGACAACCACAAATAAAATGTCCATATCAACAACAACAGTATTATATTTGCTTTTTTCTAGGGTTGCTGTGGAATACAATAATACATGTCACAAAGCCTGGTACATAGTAGGTTCTGAAGACAATAATACAGGGCTATGTGCTTTATAAATAATGTGAGTCACTGGCTGTCTGCCTAATTGGAAGCAGAGAAGCAATAATAAAGTCTCTTTTTCTTATCTTTGTTACTCATATCTACTCTCACTAGTGTACCAAAGAGGTACAACAGAAGCAGTACCCAGAGAACATAACAATAACCAGATACAAATTCACAATAACCAGCTTCTGTGCCTGCAAATTACTAACTTTATGACCTTGAGACTGTTATTTTGACTGTTTGGAACTCCAATTTATCTATCTCTAAAATGAATACCTACCTTACAGGCTTATTGGAGAGTGCAGGGTTATAAAGAACTGGAGGTAAATCAGTGCCTAATACATATTAAGTCTAAAAATATTCATTAAATGAATGAATGAAGTACTAGATAAATGAATACCAAGTGTCTAGTAAAATATTTGACCCATAATAGGAGTTTAATAACTGTTAATCCTTACCTTCAAAGCTGGCTGTGAGCATGAAATAAAAGCTCCCTAGTAACCTGCCTAAAATGTACATTTTAGGTAATCAGTGGTGCTTATTTGGGATATATTAAAAAATGTGACAAAAATAACATATGTAACAGACTGTAATTTTTTAGATAAAACAAAAATGTGTTAAACAAATCCCTAAACTATTTAACAAACTGTGCATTATCATATAAAGCATATTCAGAAAATGAGCAGCCAAAGAACGAAACAGTGTTTACTAGGAGGAGGGAAGCCTATCAAGATTCTAGCTGAGCATCTTAGCTTGCACTTTCTCTGCTTTATGGACCTCCAGCCCTTTTCAGTGCCCGAAGCCCTATTTATTCCAGATTATTTCCACTTGTTAAAGGCAAAGTGCTAATTACAGCATTGCTCAATCTTGGCTATTTTTCGGGAATGAAAATGTGTCACCGAGTTTTATTAACTCGTCAGTTTGATTTATGGTTTCCGATTTCACAGAGTAGACAACCTACACGTCCAGTTTTCTGCCTTCCCTGTTTTCAGCTGCCTTTCTATTTGCTGGATGTCTAGGATGTCACGAATCTTCTCTCCTCTCCTTAACTGTCTAAAAGGCCCATTGTTACAGTGTGAATGATGACAAGTCATTTCATACTTCACAGTCAAACTTCTCAAGGGAGTCAACCAATTTTATAGTAAAGCTGAACATCAGAAATACAAAAATCACATCATATACAAAAATAAATATGTTAGCAAGAGCCACTTTTCCTCTGTGGCTTGAGCTCATTTTTATAAAGAATTTTGTTACCTGAGGTACATGAGTAGTGATTACTTTAGCTAATCAAATACGCTAATATTGAAACTCATCCAACACAAAGCAAGCTGTGAGCATGCACTTTGGCAACAGTCTGCTCAGCCTCAACTCTATATCCTTTGCGATTTCTAGTAGCTTGACATCTTCAAACAGTAATTTTCCTCTTCATCTATGAAATGAGAAAGCAGTTTTGCCAAGTGGTTGAGAACACAGACTTCAGTATTGGACAGACTTAGTCCTCTTTCTCTCTGTGACTTAATAGCTGTGTAAAATTAAGTTATATCACTTTTTCAAGCTGTGAGGATTAAATGCATACATAATGCTTATCAGAGAGCTTGCTATGTGTATTAAGCACTCCATAAATAGCAGCTCTTCTTGTTACTACCTTCATTAATAGCTTTCTCATTAAAGGTGATAAGCACAAAACCTCTTGGCACTTAGTGAGGCCTGAATCTGTCTTCAGGGTTTAATTTCACCTTTCTGTGACTTCCTTAACTAGTACAAAGCTTAGACTGTGGCAATTCCTAAACAACCATTGGTTGATTAAATTCTGAATTTTTAGAGTAGAAAAAGGGGTCAAGGACTTACATTGCTATTGGTTGCAAGATTTACTTTTAGTTCTGGCTGATCGTTTGCTACTCCCTGGGACATTTGCTGATATGACTGCATAAGAAAATTTATTGAAGACAACACCCATGCTTCTCTGGACAGACTGCACTGTCTTGACTTAGTCTGAAATATTCGGAAACAACAAAGAACTCGAGACACAGATCTTCTGTGAACAGCAACACTTCAAAACAGTGTACAGATTTAAAAGGACTACAGAGCAAAGCTGGAGATTTGTTTTTCAAAGAAATAAAAATGTTTTCAGTAATTGCAAAAACCTTCTTGTTAGTGTTTCTCACTACACCAAGAGTTGACACACACATAATTTTGGTTCTAGGCTTGGTCCTTTATTTGTTAAGTCAGGGTACCTTATGTTTGACCACAACTGATGGTGACTTAATTTAAATGTACCCTATTGAACAGGATAGGAAGAAAAACACCTAGAATGAAGCCTTTTTTTTTTTTCATTTTTGCTTCCCAGCCTCTTGCTTTCACAATGAGGTGGAAGTAGGGAAGTAACATCATTAAAAATAAAATAGAAGGGTGAACATTTAGATGTCTCAAAAGAATCTTGCCCAGAAGGAGGGAGGTAAATCTTATTAAAGCTTCTCTTTCTCCTATGTGTATAATTCATTGAAATTTTATTTCATCTCTCAGTTACCTTTTTTAGCTATCAAATGTATAGTTTGAAAAACAGTAAAAAGTTATTGGTTTGGTTAAGTATGACTAAATGTATCTAAACAATAAAATAGAAATGTTGATACAAAGAAAGGAGCTAGATCTACAACTTGCTAAGCTGTATGAGTATGTCAAACTTATTCCTCGACCTCACTTTATTTAGCTGTCAAATATGAACAATAGTGAAACACACACACGCACATACACACACACACACTCTTACATACACACCCTTCTGGCCCCAGTCTCATGTTAATGATATGAGGATTTTATGAACTCATAAATGGGGAAATATAGCAGAAGTCAAATGTGAGTGAAAGTTTTATTAATCATTTATGTATTTGTAACGTCAGCCAGTTTCCAAAGGATTTTATTGTTAATCACAGTAAAATGAGTTCTTTCAGACCAGTCGGAATAAGAGTATGTGGACTGGGAAGATAGGAGATGAGAGATTTAGCTATTATTGGTGAGTCTGGAGACATGGAAGATTTCCAGAGTGATTTTCTCACACCCGTCTTTCTCGCATTTCCCCATGCTTCTCACAGTGACACAGTTTAACCAGTCTTCTGTTTCTACAGTGAGGCAAAGAAAGATGAAGACAGAGTAAGACAGAAGAGAGAGAAAGAGAGAAGGCTGCACTGGACAAGATGGTGAGACAAGTTCAGAGAAGAGAGGGAACACAGACCCAGGAACTGGGGAGAAAACCTAAGATTCAACTTGGATAGTGTAAGAATCTGTCTGTTCCATTGAATTAAATGTAGTACATTTCCCAACGCCTGTCCAATGCTGGAGCTATATTATACCAGTGACCGTGACTGCTAGTTACATTTCCAAGTTAGTTTTCTCATGGGTCAAATCAACAGTTACACCTAACTTATAGTATAGACCTAATACATGTTATTCTCTCATCCCTTAGCCTGCTGCTACCTAAAAGTGCCCCAGGACTTTCTTCCTCATTAAAACTAGTAATAGTAGTTTGCATTTTTGTCCTTTACTTCTCCTTCACAAAAGCCTAACGAGGATGGACCGCTGCATGCCCTACTAAGCATGGTAACATAGCTATCTTTTCTCACAATTTATTATTGAATCATAGGCCAAAACCTGGTTTTTTATTTGTAAAGCTCTTCCCTACATATTATCTTAATATTCACCACATCTCTCTCAAATAGAGCAAGTATCAAATTAGCTATCCTTTATTAAGTATATGCTGAGCTTCAAGCACTATAGTAAGCTCATTAAACACATTACTGTGTATGATCCTTGCAATATTTTATTAAATGTATTTTTTATTTATTCCATTTTACATTTGATCTTAGCCCAAAAGGTGGAGACATGATTACATCCCATTTTACAGATTAGGTCACAAAATTGGTAAATGTCAGAGCTGGAGTTTTCACCTAAATATGTCTGATTCCAAAGTCCATATGCTTGAGCGTTCCACTATTCTCAAATCTTGGTAGTTTAATTTATAAGAAGCTGCTCTTTGAACTGAACTGAAGTCTGGAGTCAGACAGTCGTAAGTTCAGTAAGATGCCATAAAAATATCCCTGGACTTTTATGCCATTGAAGAAAGGAATGATGGTTAATTCACTTAGATGCCTCTTTCAGTCCCTAATGAATAGCCTAGTATGTAGTAGGCACTTAATGCTTAATTTTTGAGGGCATGCATAAGAAATGACTCAGGAATAGAAAATAATTTTTGTAATAGTCCACTCCGACTTGTGTGAGAAAAGGACTGAGCAGAGAATGGAGTTATGGCACGGGCTTGTGTGGGCCCAGAGGAATGGAGCAGATAAGGATAGAGCATATGTACATACATCAAAACCTGTAATCTGGGGAAATTCAAGAGATGAACAACAAGAAGGCTGAGATCCAAAAGATGGAAAAGTTGGGGCAAGTGGATCATTCAGAGGGAGGTAATGAGATAAGTGGCAAGAGTTAAAACATGGATGAGGCCAAGGGAGTGAGAGAATCCGAGAGGACAAGAACCAGAGGCACAGAGAAGGTTTGAGAACAGACACAGAAATGAGCTTGCTACTGCACTAGGACACTTTGTTGCCTGCTATGACAATATTAGTGCATTGGCTTCATGTAAAGGACTGAGAGAGTATAGATATTTATATATTTTAGGAAATGATTCTGATAGATCATTTGAATCAGTGAACCAATACCATATGACAGGAAGCCAGAAAAATACACTCAAATAAGAACTTTACTTCTTCACTTCTTCTGGGTGAACTCGTAAGATGGCTGTCAGTATATAACTTTATCCTCAGGTAGGCTTAAGATTCTGAAATTAGTGGTCACCAAGGTACAAAATACTAAAAAGATAAAATTATGCTCTGTGAAACACTTTTGAAAGTTGTAGAATAATTACATTTATCAACCCTGAAAGGTTTATGGGAGCCAGCAACGTGAGCACATAGGAAAAAATTATAATCTTTTCTTATTCTCCTTAAATCTAATACATAAGGCAGTTTGAATGGTCTTGATAAGATCAGAGGCTTGACTGAATTCAAAGAGGTGTGTGTTTTCCCTTTGGATGCCTGAGTAGAGATTATACAGAGGCAGAGTTCGGCAGGTGGTACAAAAGGTTTTTTCAATGATTACAGAGATTCAAGGAAGACATTGCTTTGTGAGAAGAAGTTTGCTCCCTGACTCTGGAAAGTGTTCAAATGGATGCTGGAAAATTATGTGCTCTAATATTCTAATAAACAAGAATTTTATTTATAATTTATTTATAATTTAGGTATTTATAATTTAAATACCTAAATTTAATTTTGAAAATTTCTTTCTTTCAATCCTGAAATTTTTTGAGTTCTAAAAATTATAAGAGGGTGACAGGAAGAAAACTTGTTCTATAATATTACACTCTAATTTTTAAAATGAGCTCTATGGAGCGCTCTAATATTGATGTATTTTTTTAAAATTGCATTTATTTATTAAAATATTTCACCTTTTAAAATAATAATGGGTTCAAGATTAAGCAAACATTTCATCCTTTGATTAGAGAAATTTTGGAATACACATAAGTGGATGACATAAATGCATTGTCCTTTTTATTGTTACAATTAGTACAAAATCTGGCACAATGGAAAGGGAACAGAGCTAGGTTATGACCCAAGGAGTGGTCCAGGACTTGGAACCAATTCACTGTAAGACCTTGGAGAAATCCTTTCTTCTCTTACGACTTCAGGTTTCTCCACCTAAAAAATGAAGGGATTGGATTCTATTCAATTCAAAACATTTACCCAACAACACCCAATAATTCTACTGTTGTTTGATAAAATATCCTCTTGTTGTTTTCAGTATTATTTCACTTTAGACAGTTTCACTTTAATGTCTTTCATCTATTTCAAGATCTTATTTAATATATAACATTTTACTTTAAGAGAAAAATTAGAATAAAAAGTTAACTATAGTTACTCATAATTATCTAATTAACTATATTGATTCATTTGTGTGTGTTTGAATTTCTGTCTGAGATTATTTGCTTTTGACCTAAAGAACTTTGTTTTTTCTTATAAGGCAAATTTGCAAGCAACAATTTTTATGTGTGTCTGGTAGTATTTATCTTTCATTTATGGAACATAGCTTTGCAAGATACAAGAGTCCTGGTTGAGAGGTTTGTTTGTTTTCCAAAGCATTAAAGACGGCATCTGGCTACCGTCTGGTCTTTCATGATGTCTGATAAAAACACATCTGTATTTGTTATTATTTAGGCTCCCTGGTATGTAACTACTCATTTTTATCTTGATGCTTTTAAGACTTTGTCTTTTATCATTTTGACTAATTTATATGGGTGTAGATCTATTTACCTTTTTCCTATTTTGAGTTGATGGAGCTTCTTGGATGTTTTTCATCACATTTGGGACTTTGGGCCATCATTTCTTTATACGTATATTTTTTCTTCTCAATTATCTCTCTCCTCTTATTCTGATACTTCAATGATACTTATATTGGATCACTTAATTGTGTCCTACATTTATCTCATACTTTGCTTATTTTTACTCTTAATTTGTTATTTTTGTTCTTTAGGTTGCATACATTTTATTGCTCTCTCTTTAAGTTCACTAATTCTTTCCTCTGCCAGCCCAAACTGACTCTAGTGAATTTAAAAAATCAATTGTTGCATTTCTGACTGCAGAATTTCTTTTTTTGCAAGTTTAATTTTAATCTGATGGTTTGGTCTATAAATTTAGGAAACAAGAATATTGGTGATTTTATTAAATACAAATAAACATTTTTTACATTTTTTAAATTGTGGTAAAATACGCACAACATAAAATTTACCATTTTAACTATTTTTAAAACTATTTTAAGTGTATAGTTCAGAAGAATTAAGTACATTTATATTTCCTTTTTAAATAATTTATATCTCTTTATTAATATATTTGCTTACATGAGACATAATCATTGTACCTTCTTGTACTTCTTTAATCATGGTTTTATTTAGTTATTTGAGACTATTTATAAGAGATGCTTTGAAGTTGCCCTTGCCAGATAACTTCTGTGGCCTCAAAGGCAGTTATTATACCCTAATTTATCCTGTGCATGGTCCACATGTTTTTGTTTCTTTGCTTGCCTTGTATTTTTTATTTTTTAATACAGGAATTTTAGGTAAGATTTTGTAACAACTCTGTAAACTAATTTACTATGCCCCCAGGGTCATTTTTGCTGTTGTTTGCATTTTTATGTTGTTAGTTACTTGGGTATTGTGCAGAGGTGGAAGGCCCTGTTATTCTCAATTCTTATATTCTTGCCCTAGAAGGAAGCTGAAATGAGGGAAATTGGGGTTCAGTATTGTTGTCCTACTATACTTGGGGAAGAGCATCTGCTTAATGAGTGGTAGTGGGATGGTAGATGGAAATTTAGTCCTCTCAATCAGAAAAGAAAAAAAAAAGAAAACAACAATGGAAAGAGCAAACATAGACTTTCCTTTTCCTCCTGAATACTCTATAGTATGCTGAACAGTTGAAGCAAAAATCATAACATTGATATGGTTCTCAAATTACACAGAGAAAATATGTAAAACAACTTAAACATTATCAAGTAAAGGGCTTAAAGAAAGATAAAGTTTCTGAACTTCACTTGTAGTGATGAAATGTTTACCCCTGTAGACTATAAAAATCATGTGTCTATATTGTAATACCTATAGCAACCACTAGAAAAATGTATACATTGACAATCACTCAAAAACAGAAAAATCAAAATGGAATTTGGTGAAACAAGGAGACAGATAAAGAATAAAAGGAACAAACAGAAAACAAAATAATAAAATGATAAGTTTAAACTTTGACATACCAATAATTTTATTATAAAAAAAACAAAATAATAAAATGATAAGTTTAAACTTTGACATACCAATAATTTTATTATAAAAACATAGTCTAAAAACAGCAAATAAAAGACAGGGATTGAAATAGCCATCTGGAAAACAGAACCCAAACGTATTGTGTCTACAAGAAACTCCCTTAAAACATGGTGACATAAGTTTTAAGTAAAAGGATGCAAAAAAGGTATGTCATGCCAATATTAATCAAAAGACAGAGGGAATGGCTATATTAACACAAAACAAAATAGATTTCAGAGAAAAGAAAATTATCAGCAACAGAGAGAGATATCACACAATGATAAATGGGTCACTTCTCCAAGAAGACATAGCAATCTGAAATGTGGATGCATTAAACAATAGTCCTGCAAAATATGTGAAACAAAAGTCATAGAATTGAAATAAATACCAGAAAAATCCACCATTACAGTTGCAGTCTTCAGCACCTCTCTCCAGAACTAGGCAGAAAATAAGTAATGATATAGAAGAACTCAAGGACTCCATCAGCTAACAGGTTCTTATTGACATTTATACAACACTTAACAGCAGAAGAATACATATTCTTTTCATGCACCTAGAGAACATATACCAAGGTACATCACATTCTGGCCAGCAAAACAAGCCTCAACAAATTAAAATAATGGAAATCATACAGAGGGTGTTTTCTGGCCAAAATGAGATATTGCTAGAGTAATTGACAGACGTACAACAAGAAAATAACAAACATTTGAGAACTAAAAATCACATCTCTAAACAACTGCACTAGTCAGGGTTCTCCAGAGAGACAGAACTAATAGGATATATATATTTATGTGTGTGTATATATATATATATATATTTATGTGCGTATATATATATATATATTTATGTGTGTATATATATATATATGCATGAAGGGGAGTTTATTAAGTATTAACTCACACAACCACAAGCCATCTGCAAGTTGAGGAGCAACAAAAGCTATTCTGAGTCCCAAAACTGAAGAACTTGAAGTCCAATGTTTGAAGGCAAGAAGCATCCAGCACAGGAGAAAGATACAGGCTGGGAGGCTAGGCCAGTCTAGTCTTTTCACATTTTTCTGTCTGCTTTATATTCTAGCCATGCTGGCAGCTGATTAGATGGTGCCCACCCAGATGAATGAAGGGTCTGCCTTTCCCAGCCAACTGACTCAAATGGTAATATTCTTTGCAGCACCCTAACAGACACACCCAGGATCAATACTTTGCATCCTTCAGTTCAATCAAGTACACACTCAGTATTAACCATCACAAGTCCACCACTTGTCAACTTGAACCCATGCACATCTCCTGAGATCACACATAATCTTCAAATAAAGACAATAATAAGGTCACAATTATGTTTAACATAATACAACTATCCTTTGTACAATTGGAAACACACTAAACCCCAACCCATATATTAGTACATAAAGTTAACAACAATTAAATGATGATACAAAGTCAATAAATCTTATGGTACATAATAAAGGAAAAAATAAAATAAACACTGTTTTTGTACAAGTATATAAACGTACAAACTGTTTTTAGCAAAAGAAGGAAATACTCATGAAAATTACAGTTCTCATGTCTGCAGCTAGTCACATGATCATAGCTGGTACTGATTGCTACCTTCTTCAACTAACCATTCTGTATTCCCTTTGCCTTCAGCAAGCACCTCAGCAGATGATGTCATTTGTGTGTGTGTGTGTGTGTGTGTGTGTGTGTGTGTGTGTGTGTGTGTTTGTGGAGGGTGGAGGGAGACTCAAACTTTCATTTCTGAAGAGTCTGGGCCCTTTGTAGTCCTGCCTGCATTGAGCTGTTGTAGTTTCCCATTAACCTTAAGCACAGGGCATGGTAATACTAAGAGGTGTCCTAATGGATCACCTTTATTCCATGAATACCCTTCCTTATCTTCATTGTGAAGTAGTAGACTGATTTCCTTTTGATAGTCTGGGTCAATCACCCTAGCCAACACTGTAACTTCCTTCCCAGCCTATTGGCTTAATGATAGCAAGAGCCCAAAGTGTCCACAGGGGCAACCTTAACTTCAATTTTAATGGAATATGGAATAGTTGCCGTGTCTCACAGTGGCAGCATTCCTCTCTCTGGAACTAAGACCTCTAGGCCAGTAGAACATAATGTCAAGGGAACAGGAAGCAAACATTTTTCTAGTGAATCACTAGGGGTGATGGTGAGTGGTGCCACTTCTGCTTCCACACCTTGATTCCTGGACCTGTGAATCCTGGCTATGGGAGAAATACTATCATATATTGGACGTCGATTCAGAACATACATGGCTTTTTAGAGAACTTTGCCTTAGCCCAGCAAAGTATTGACACTTGGTTGGCATTGTAATTGTGACTTCAAAAGGCCATTCCACAATTCTATCAACCTAGCTGCTTCAGAATAATGGGGAACACGGTAAGACCAGTGAATTCCATGAGCATGAGCCCATTGCTGCACTTATTTATCTTCAAATTGAGGTGCCTTGGTAAGAGGCAATGCTGTTTGGAATACCATGACAGTGAACAAGGCATTCTGTGAGTCCACAGATGGTAGTTTTGCTAAAAGCATTGCATGCAGGATAGACAAACCCATATATGGAGTAAGTGTTCCAGTGAGTACAAGCCTCTGCCCTTTCCATGATGGAAAAGGTCCAACATAATCAACCTGCCACCAAATAGTTGGCTGATCACCCCGAGAAATTGTGCCATATCGAGGGCTCAGTGTTGGTCCCTGCCGCTGGCAATTAGGCACTCATCAGTGGTTGTAGTCAGGCCAGCCTTGATGAGTGAAAGTCCATGTTGATGAGCCCATGCATAATCTCCCTCCCTGCCACCATGGCCACTTTGTTCATGGGCCCATTGGGTGATGACAGGGGTGGCTGGGAAAAGAGGTTGACTGGTGTCCACAGAATGGGTCATACTATCCACTTGATTATTTAAATCCTCCTTTGCTGAGGTCACCTGTTAGTGATTACTCACATGGGATACAAATATCTTCACAGTTTTTGACCACTCAGAGAAGTTCATCCACATATCTCTTCCCCAAATTTCTGTCCCCAGTTTTTCAATCCTGCTTCTTCCAAATCCTTGACCATCCAGCCAAACCTTTGGCTACAGATCATGAATCAGCATATAATTGCACATTTGACAATTTCTCCTTTTATGTAAAGTGCACAACCACTTTACATAAAGTTCTGCCCATTAGAAATATTTCCCTTTACCACTGTACTTCAGGGATGTCCTACAAAGGGCCTGTAATGCTGCAGCTGTCCACTTTCAGGTGGTGCCTGTGTATCATGCAGAACCATCTGTGAACTAGACCCTAGTCTTCTCTTCCTCTGTTAACTGATCATAGGAAACTCCCCATGAGGCCATCAGTGCAGGCTGGGGTAGAGAAAGCAGGGTGGAAGGAGTGGAGACCATGGGAATTTTAGCCACTTCCTCATATAACTTTCTTGTGCCCTCAGGACCTGTTCAATCTTGATTAAGTATACATACACCACTTCCATTTGATGATGGAATGCTGTTGTTCACGACCCACTCTATAGCTATATGGGTCAAAAAGCAACCAGTTCATGATGGACAGTTAAGTCAAACATTCAGTTTACACCAAAGACAAGTAACAGGCCAAAGGCTGCCTCTCAAAAGGAGAGTAGTTATCTACAGAAGATGGCAGGAACTTGCTCCAAAATCCTAAAAGCCTCCACTGTGATTCACCTACAGAGACCTGCCAAAGGCTCCAAACAGCACCCCCATCTGTCACTGACACCTCAAGCATCATTGGATCTGCTGAATTACATGGCCCAAGTTGCAGAGCAGCTTGCACAGCAGCCTGTACCTTTTGCAGAGCCTTCTGCTGTTCTTGACCACACTCAAAACTGGCCAACTTGATAAATGTGCTGGAGTAACACACCCCAAAGAGAAATGTGTTGCCTCCAAAATCCAAATAGGCCCACTAGGCATTGTGTCTCTTTCTTGGTTGTAGGAGGGGCCAAATGCAGCAACTTACCCTTCACCTTAGAAGGAATATCTACACGTGCTCCACACCACTGAACCTTTAGAAATTTTACAGAGGTTGAAGGTCCCTAAATTCTAGTTAGATTTATTTCCCTTCCTCTGTTATACAAATGTCTCACCAATTAGTTTTGTTTGTTTGCTACTTTTCGCTCACTGGATCCAGTCAGCGTAATGTCATCAACGTAAAGGAACAGTGTGATATCTTGTGGAAGGGAAACATGATCAAGATCTCTGTAAACAAGATTATGACACAAGGCTGGAGAGTTGGCATACCCCTGAGGTAAGACAGTGAAGGTATATTCCTGGCCTTACCAGCTGATGACAAATTGCTTTAGATGGGCCTTATGGACAGGAATGGAGAAAAAGGCATTTGCCAAGTCAATGTCCGTCCACCAGGTACCAGATATGTTAATTTTCTCAAGCAATGAAACCACATCTGGTACAGTAGATGCAACTGGAGTCACCACTTGGTTAAGCTTATGATAATCCACTGTCGCTCCAAGATCCATCTGTCTTTTGCACAGGCCAAATGGGACAGTAGAACAAAGATGTGGTGGGAAACACCACCCCTGTGTCTTTCCTTGATGGTGGCACTAATTTCCTCAATCTGTCTAGGAATGTGATACTGTTCTTGATTTACTGTTTTTCTAGGTAGACACAGTTCTAATGGCTTCCCTTTTGCCTTTGCCTCCATAGTAGCCCTCACTCTACCAGTCAGGGAGCCAATGTGGGGGTTCTGCTAGCTGTTAGATATGTCTATTCCAATTATGCATTCTGGCACTGGGGAAATGACCACAGGATGAATCTGGGGACCCATTGGAGCCACTGTAAGTCAGACCTGAGTTAAAACTCCATTAATTTCCTGACCTCCATAAGCCCCTACTTTAATTGGATGACCACAATGACGTTTTGGGTCTCCTGGAATCAACATCAGCTCAGAGCCAGTTTCCAGTAGTCCCCAAAATGTCTGATCATTTGCTTTTCCACAATGCACAGTTACCCTGGTAAAAGGCCTGAGATCTCTTTAGGGAAGGATGAGAGAAAGCTTAACAGCATAAGTTATCGTTAGTGTAGCAGGATCCTTCCTCAAGGGGACTCGACCTTCCCTTCATTCAGGGGATTCTGGGTCTGTAAACTGGGTCATGTCTGGAAATTTATTGAGGGCCTGTGATTTGGTTTTCATAATTTAAATGAGTATTTCATCCATTCAACCCGGAAACTCTTCCAGGTTCAGAAAGTGACTGAAATTGACAAGCAGATATCCCCATGTGTTCCACTGAGGTGGCCATCTGGGTCCATCAAATGAATGAATATGTGGGCATTGTAGCAGTGCAGAGACAGGCTGAATCTAGACACGTTCTTTTTGCACCCTCTCAGGCACAAAATTTCAGAAAGAACTCTTCCATTTCTCAGCAAGAGAGACAGAGACTGCTAATTACTATGGGGCAGATTTCTCTGGTGAGAAGGCCCTGAATATAACTGGCAAGTGAGACTGATGCTTGTAGCCCTGAAGGGCTAAAAATGGGTCTTGACAAGAATTAGAATAGACATTGACTCTGGAGGGTTTTCCTTGTCCAACGAACAATGAAAATGCTCAGAGTGCCATTAAAAAAAAAAAAAAAAAAAAAAACAGAAGACATTGCGTGGATTTGGCTGGCTGAGCATCATTTTTTCAGACCAAAGAGCACAAAGTACAGTCCATAAAGTCCAACAATGGGCAGAGAGATATCCTTCTGTGAGTACTAGTTTGAAGAGAAGTAGAACAGGCAATTGAAACATTGGTTGTCTAAAACAGGAGGAGATAAAGTCATGAAGAGCTGACTTACATGCCTTCGGTAGTGTGTGCTTACACTAAACATGAATAGGACTGTAGTGCTCCTGCTAAACTTTTCTGTTTTGTTTTCTGGTTGATTTGAGGAAGAGACGATGAGGAAGATGCATATATAATCATGAAGTTCTTGTCAAGGGAGGAGTACGCTGGTTTAAGGACTATATAGTTCTTTGCTTTCTTCCCAAATAACCTCAGAAAAAAAATTTTTTTCTCCCTTACCTGATGCAGTGATCTTAGGCCCAGAACTGTAACTACAAGTGCTGCAACAGCAGGGATGGTTTCTAAATAGAAAGCTGTAACTATGTTTTTAAACTTTATGTCAACAATTCCTAAAGGCATGATGGTGGTGGGTTGTGCCTTTACCACATGTAGCAAAACTGAGGCTAACAGTGAATGCAGCTATGTTGCCTGGTGGTAAAAATAGCTCACTAATTCTGTACTTTGCCCTGTCTGAATGGGTGTGAAATGAAGAGAAGCTGCTTGCTAGACTTGTGTTGCTACCTGCAATGTAGACAAGAACAGTGGCGATTCTAATGCCCCTTCCAAAAGTGAAAAAATGTCGGTATTAATGAAGAGGAGGTGAAATAGTAGCTGAGAGTAAAGAAATGAATAAATGGGGTCTTCATTGAGGAAAATTTTATATTACATTAAAAAATCAAGAGTCTAAGAACAAGAGATAATATCTCAGAGCAATTATCGCAGATTCCTGAAAGGGTGACGCTGTATACTTACCAAGGTCACTCCTGCTTTTGGAACCTGACAAGATTGAGAGGATACTTGCATACTTGAATGACCTTATCTTGGGAGATATTCATACACTATAAGGGACTGGATTGTTATTGATTAATTGTGCATAATGTACACATATATTTAATGTAAAAGTTTCATGGTAAAAAAAAAAAAAAAAAAACAGTGGGTGGCCTGTGATATGGTATACACTGGTTTTTGTCCATGGTTACTAGTTCATAACTCCCACAGTCCTTAATACAATCTTTTATTATAATACTGGGTGTGTTAGAACTCAGGGTCAGGATCAGGTGCAGTGGCTCAGGCCTGTAATCCATGCACTTTGGGAAACCAAAATGGGTGGATCACTTGAGGTCAGAAGTTGAATACCAATTAGCTTGGCATGGTGGTGTACTCCTGTAATCCCAGCTACTCGGGTGGCTGAATCAGAAGAATTGCTTGAATCTGGGAAACAGAGATTGCAGTGAGCTGAGATTGTACCACTGCACTCCAGCCTGGGCCACAGAGAAAGACTTCATCTCAAAAACAAAACAAAGAAACAACAAACTCAGGGGCAGGTCTGTGACCTACTGCCCTTCTTTCACTCTAATATTTCTCTGCCTTTCTGATTCTGGATCTTAAGACCTTTTCATGAGAGAGTCTCACCCTATGCCCTGGAGGAAGAAATCCAGATGTCATGAAGCTTCCATAAAACCCCAAGGGGGCAGACAGAGTTAAGGGAGCTTCCAGATAGCTGAACACATGGAGGTCTCTGGAGGATGGTGCACACAGAGAAGACATGGAAACTCTATGCCTCTTCCCTTATACCTCACCCTATGCATCTCTTCATCTAGTCTAGCAAGTAGTCTAATCTAGCACATAGCCCCTCCTCAGTTTACTCCCATTCAGACAGGGTAAGATGCAGAATTAGTGAGCTATTTTTACCACCAGGCAATATGGCTGCATTCACTGTTAGCCTCATTTTGCTAGATGTGGTAAAGGCACAACCCACCACCATCATACCTTTAGGACTTTTGATGTAAAGTTAAAAAGATGTATCTTTTGCAATATTATTTATAATAAACCAATAAACATAGGTAAGTGTTTCCCTGAGTTCTGTGAGCTGCTCGAGCAAATTAACCCCAAACAAGGAGTCATGGGGACTCTAATTTAAAGCCACTTGACCAGAAGTTCTAAAGGCCCAGACTTACAGTTGGTGTGTGGAGAGGAGCAGTCTTGGGAATCAAGGCCTCTGCTGTGAGATCTGACACTATCTTCAGGTATGTTTATGATTGTTGTGGTTTGATAACAGAGGAAAACATGGTTTGGGAGCATTCTCCTTACACAGAATGTAGGAAAGATCGTCTTTGATCACTGATGCCAATCACATCTTTCCATCCTTAGGCAGTGGCTGCGTAGAACAGATAAATAATCTGTATGCTGAAGAGAGTGAGCACAGAAATAGTGAGATATCACATTGAACTCAGCACTGCCCTGTCACAAGAAAAAGTAAAATTAAGCCAAACTCAGCTGACACTTGCTCATGTAGGAAATAATTAAACCAGCTCTAGCCAGATGGGATCACACATCTCAGCTGTCACTACCAAGGACTAAAGGGTTCTGGGGTTCTAAGTAAACAGGACAGTCAGTCTAAGACATAAGGACTGTGATTCCTAGGTAAGTCATGGTGCAGAACTGGGCTCAGAGTCAACAGACTTGGTCAGGGCATGCAATATCCTGAGACACAAGCCAGGACAGCTAATGGGAATGCTTGCATCACTCATTCCAGCCCTAAGCAGTACACTTCATGACTACAAAAGAAACCGTTACCCTTCTGCATGAGGATAGGAGAGGGAAGAGTGAAGAGGACTTTGTCTTGCATCTTAAAGATCAGCTCAGCCACGGTAAGCTAGGGCATGAGTCAGAGTCATGAGGCCCTTTTCAGGACCTAGCTTCTAGATGACATTTCTGGACAGATCCTGGGAATGAAGGAAATTCACTGCCTTGAGGGGAAGAATGCAGTCCTGTCAGGATCCATCACCTGCTGACTAAAGAGCCCTGAATAACCAGCAGTGATACCCAGGTAGTACACCATGGGCCTTGGTTGATACTCTGAAATGTGCTGGCTTCAGGAGGGGCTAAGCACATTTCCAGCTGTGGTGGCTATGGGGAGAGACTCCTTCTGCTTGATAAAAGAGGAGGGAAATGTAAAAGGGACTTCATCAAGCACCTTAGGTACAAGCTCAGTGACAGGATGGTAGACCCTCAAGAGGGCTATTGGAGTCTCTGATTCCAGGTCTTGTTCAAAAGCCAAGAATTTCTGGACTTGTGCTGGGCCAGATGGGCCAATCATCCTGAAATGTGAGTCCCAGGCCAGGCAGCATTCACCAAAAGCTAATTGAGGAGCCCTTGGGCCTTAAGTGAGGTTTGGTGGCATAGCCTGGCAATATTCCTCATGGTTCTTTGGTGGTGGTGGTCATAAATTGAGACTTTCTTGCCTCTGGAAAGGATGGAAGAGTGAGAAGGAATGTGCCTTGTGATTTGAGTGCCAGTTCAGCTTCAGTAAAATAGAACACCAAGTAGATTTCTAAAGCATTTGACTTCATTCCCTAGCTCCCAAAGGGCATCTCTGGATCCACCAAGGGCCTGGGAAATCCTGTCACCCCTAGGGCAAGGACATGAATGTGGCTTCTTTTACCACCTGCTGATTGTAGAAACCCAAGTCGTTAAGTGAAGATAGGCAGTAGCCACTGAGTGGTTATAGTGGTCTTGAGCAAAACCCAGGACTCTTCTGGCTTCAGATTTGATCCAGTTCAATCCTAGTGGTGCTGGAAATAGGGTTGCTTATGTCAGACTGCCACCATCCCCAGGTGACTAAAAAAAGAGAGAAAGACTTCATTTGATTGAGAGAAAGTACGAGAAGAAAGCAGAGTCTCCGTGTGATAATCCAGAAAAATTCTTTTGGATCTTATCTGAGGCCATCACAGTGGTACCTCTATGATTCTGCAAGAACCACAGCATTACTGGCTTGGATTGGCCCCTAATGCAGATATGGCTTAGATCACAACACTCAGTTTTTTTTTTTTTTTAATATCTGAAAAGCCTTCCCACAAAGAACAGGTACAAACAAGTTCAGACAGCAAAGACTACAATAAGTACATAATGTTTCAAAGGTCACAGTGAGACAAACATCCACAGTCACCAAGACCATTCAGGAAAGCATGACCTGATCAAGCAAACTGAATAAGGAATCAGGGAACACTCCTGGGAAAACAGAGATATGTGAACTTTCAGAAAAAAAGTTAAAAATAGGAAACCATCCAAAATTTAAGATAACACAGAGAGGGAATTCAGAATTCTATGAGACAAATTTACCAAATTATTTAATTACTGAAATAATTAAAAAGAAGTAATCAGAAATTCTGTAGTTGAAAAATGCAACTGACATACTGAAGAATGTATAAGAGTCACTTAATAGCAGAATTGACCTATCAGAAGAAAGAATTAGTGATCCTGAAGACAGGCTATTTGGAAATGCACAGAGAAGACAAAGGAGAAAGAAATATAAAACAATGAAGCATGCCTACAGAATTTAAAAAATAGCCTTGAAGGGCCAAATCTAAGAGTTTTTGTCTTATAGAAGAGGTAGAGAAAAAAATAGAAATAGAAACTTTATTCAAAAGAATAACAACAGAAAACTTTCCAAACCTAGAGAGGGATACCAATATTCAAGTTCAAGAAGGTTATAGAACACCAAGAAGATATAACCCACAGAAGGCCACCTCAATCCCTTTTAAAATCAAACTCACAAAGGTCAAGGATAAAGAAAAGATCCTAAAAGAAACAAGAGAAAAACAAAAACAAATAACATACAGTGGAGCTCTGCAACCCTTCTGGTGGCAGACTTTTCACTGGAAAGCTTACAGGCCAGAAGACAGTAGCATAACATATTTGCAGTGTTGAAGGAAATAAAAATTGACCCTAGAATAGTATATCCAGTAGAAATAGCCTTCAAACACAGAGGGAAAAAAAGATTTTCTCAGACAAAAAGAAAAAAAGTCTGAGGGGTTGCATTAACACATGATTTGTCCTACAAGAAGTGCTATAGGCAGTATTTCAATCAGAAAACAAAATGATGTTAACGAGCAATAAGAAATCATCTGAATGTACAAAACTCACTGATAATAGTAAGTACACAGAAAATCACAGAACATTATAATACTATTACTGTGGTGTGTAAAGTACACTTAAGTAGAAAGACTAAAAGATAACCTGATAAAAATACTAATTACAAAAATTGTTCAAGCTATAGAAAGTACAATAAGATAAAAATAAAAACAACAAGTTAAAGATCAGAGAGACAAAGTTATGGTGTAGAGTTACTACTGGTACTGTTTTTGCTTGTTTGTTTGATTGTTTCTTTAGTGTTAAGTTGTGATCGGCAACAAACCAAAGTGTTATAAAATAGTATTTGCAAGCCTTGTGGTAATCTCAAATCAAAAAACTTACAAAAATACACAAAAAATGAAAAACACGAAACTAAAAGATATCACCTTGACAAATAAAAAAAAAATTGACTAGAAGGAAGGAAGGCATGAAAAGCAGACCAGAAAAAAAAATAACAATATGGCAGGAGCAAGCTTTTATTTATTAATAATAGAATTGAATGTAAATGGACTATACTTTGCAATCAAAAACATAGAGTAGTTGAATGAATTTAAAAAATAAGACCCAATGATCTGTTGCCTATAAGAAACATATTTTATCTATAAAGAAACACAGAGATTAGAAACAAAAGGATGGAAAACTATATTTAATGCCAATGGAAAGCAAAAAAAAAAAAAAAAATCAGGAGTAACTATGCTTACATTAGTCAAAATAAATTTCAACACAAAACCTCTAAGAAGAGACAAAGAAGGTCATTATATAATAATAAATGGTCAATTCATCAAGAAGATATAAAGAATTAAGTCTATGACCTCAAAATGAAAAACTACAAGAAAACATTGGGGAAAGTCTCCAGGACATTGGTCTGGGCCAAAATATTTTGAGCAATCCCCCATAAGTACAGGCAAACAAAGAAAAAAAATGAACAAATGGGATCACATCAAGTTAAAAAGCTTCTGTGCAGCAAAGAAAACAATCAACAAAATGACAAGGTAACTCACAGGATGGGAGAAAATATTTTCAAACTCCTCATCTGACAAGGGATTACTAATGGGAATATATAAGTAGCTCAAACAAGTCTATAGGAAAACAATATAATAAACTGGTTAAAAATGGGTCAAAGATCTGAATAGACATACCTCAGAACAAGACATACATATGGCAAACAGGTTTATAAAACGGTGCTTAATATCATTGATCATCAGAAAAATGTAAATCAAAACTACAATGAGATATTATCTGACTGCACTTAAAACGTCTTTTTTCCCCAAAAACACACAATAAAAAATGCCAGCGAGGATATGAAGAAAAGGGAACCCTCATACATTGTTGGTGAGAATGTTGGTTAATATACCTACTGTGGAGAACAGTTTGAAGGCTATTCAAAAAATAATAATAAAGTTATCACATGATCTAGCAATCCCACTGCTGGGTATATACCCAAAAGAGGAAATCTGTGTATCAAAGATATATCTGCGCCCCCGTGTTTCTTGCAGCTCTCTTCACAATAGCCAAAATTTGGAAGCAACTAACACATATATGGATAAAAAATATGGTTCATATACACAATGGAGTACTATTCATCCATTAAAAAAAAAAAAAGAATGACGGAGATTCTGTCATTTGCTAAGACGTGGATGAAACTGAAGGTCATTCCATTAAGTGAAATAAGCCAGGCACATAAAGACAAACTTTACATATTCTCACTTATTTGTGAGCTAAAAAGTAGAACAATTGAACTCACAGAGAGAGAAGAATGTAATGGACACAGTGCTTGATAGTTTTCTCATCCTCAATCTCCTGTCAGCCTCTATTTTCAAGTATGTCTGTTGCTTCCTTCTTTATAGCCATGTGTACTCAATGTTTAGCTTCCACTTACATGAAAAAATGTGATATTTGGCTTTCTTTTTCTTGGTTAATTCACTTAGGTTAATTGCCTCCAACTGCATCCGTGTTGCTGAAAAGGGCATGATTTTGTTCTTTTTTGGCTGCATAGTATTCCATGGTGTATATGTACCATATTTTCTTTATACAGTCCATCACTGATTTGCATTTAAGGTAATGCCTTGTCTTTATTATTGTGAATAGTGCTGTGATGAACATATATATACATGTGTCTTTATGATAGAACAATTTTTATTCCTTTGGATATATACTTATTAATGAGATGACTGAGTTGACAGGTAGTTCTAAGTTCTTTGAGAAATCTTCAAATTGCTTTCCACAATGGCTGAACTAATATACATTTTCAACAACAATGTATAAATATTGCCTTTTCTTCACAGCCTCACCAGCATCTGTTACTTTTTGACTTTAGTAATAGCCATTCTGCCTGGTGTGAGAATTACTGTGGTTTTGAATTGCATTTATATAATGATTGGTGCTGCTGAACATTTGTTCATATGCTCACTGGCCACATTTGTTTCTTCTTTTGAGAAATGTCTGCTTATGTCCTTTGCCCACTTTTGAATGAGGCTGTTTGTATTTTGCTTTTTAAGTTCTATGTAGACTCTGGATATTAGAACTTTTTTAGATGCATAGTTTGAAAGTATTTTCTCCCACTCTGTACTGCAGTGGTTTACTCAATGTTTCATTGTTGTTATTGTTGTTTCTGTGCAGTAGCTCTTTAATATAAGTAGATCACACTTATCAATTGTTTCTTTTTTTTTAATTATTATTTTTGTGGGTACATTGTAGGTGTATATATTTATAGGGCACATGAGGTGTTTTAATACAGGCATGCAAGGTAGAATAAGTACATCATAGATAATGGGGTATCCATTCTCTCAATCATTTAACCTTTGTATTACAAACAATACTTTTATTATTTAAAATGTACAATTGGAGGATCAATCCAAGATGGCCATTTAGGAACAGCTCAGGATTGCAGCTCCCAGTGAAAGTGGAGAAGGTGAGTGGATGCTGTATTTTTATTGCCAACAGACTAGGAAATTCCCAGGCGGAGGAACCCCAAGAGTCGGCATTGCGGCTGTTTTGGCCAGCGTGGCTGTGTCGGCCGGCGCAGCTGCCTTGCCCCGCGTGGCTGCTGTGTCAGCACCCCGGCACAGCGGTTCTCCATACAAAATACACCAGTCTGGGTGCCCCTTTGGCTAGCGATTGGAGCCATGGGAAGTCGCCCATTCATCTGTTTAAAAAGGGGACTGAACAGAGAACCAGGACAGTAGCTTCCAGGGCAAAAAAAGCTCCACGAATCTCAGTGTGGCTGTTTAAGCCAGCTCAGTGAGTCGCCACATGGGAAAACACACAGATCCCGGTGCCTCTTCAACAGGCGATCAGAACACCCACTTAAAAAAAAAAAAGGCTCTGAGGCAGGGAGCTAGGCAATGAGGCTCGGCTGGTCCCACCCCCACAAAAGAAGAGCAATCAGAAACTCTCTGGATTGAGAGTTTTACAGCAAGCACAGCTGAACCCGGGAGGGTCCAGCTCTGTGGGGGAGGGGCGTGCGCCATTACCGAGGCACTCCAAAACTACTGAGATAGCCAGCCAATGCTGAGGCAGTCTGCCATTGCCAAGGCAACCTGCCATTGCTGAGGCAGCCGGCCATTGCCAAGGCAACCCGCCTTTACAGAGAGAGTCTGCCAAAACAGAAGTGGGCCGCCATTGCCAAGGCAGTTTTAATGACACCCATATAAACAGGACTGCAGGGAAGTTCACTCGGCAGCTGGGCAGAGCCCACAGCAGCTCAGCAAAGCCTCTACAGGCAAACAGTGACTAGGCTGCCTCCTTGCTGGGCAGGGCAACTCTGAAGGAAAAAAAAAGAACACAGCAGCACAAAGGAAATGCATAAATAAAGCTCTAAATCCCTGGGACAGAGCACCTGGGAACAAAAAGCAGTTTATGAGTTCTGCTGCAGCAGACCTAAACGTACCTGCCCAGCAGCTCTGAATGAACAGCGGAGCTCACAGCTCAGCATTTGAGCTCGTATAAAGAACAGACAGTCTCCTCAAGCAGCTCCCTGACCCCTGTATATCCAAAGAGCCACCTCATAAAGGTGAGATCAGACTGACACTTGGCAGGCATCCTTCTGGAACAAAGGTAGCAGAAGAAGAAAACTGGTAGCAATCCTTACTGTTCTGCAGCTGCTGCAGGTGATCCACAGGCAAGCAGGGCCTGGAGTAGACCTCAGCAGACCTACAGAAGAGGGGCCAGACTGTGAGAAGGAAAACTAAGAAACAGGAATAACCTCATCATCAACAAATAGAACGTCCACTCAGAGACCCAATCTGAAAGCCAGCAACTACAAAGACGACAGGTGGATAAATCATAAAGATGGGAAGAAACCAGCTCAAAAAGAATGAAAACACCCAAAACCAGAACACCTCTCCTCCTACAAGGGAGCACAACTCCTCACCAGCAAGGGAACAAGGTTGGATGGAGAAAGAGTGTGATGAAATGACAGAATCAGACATCAGAATGTGAGTAGTAAGAAACTTCTGTGAACTAAAAGAACATGTTCTACCCCAATGCAAAGAAACTAAGAACCTTGAAAAAATATTTGATGAAATTCTAACGAGAATGGACAAAATATAAAGGAATATAAGTGAATTGATGGAGCCAAAAAACACAACATGAGAACTTTGTGAAGCATGCACAAGTTTCAACAGCCGAATTGACCAAGCAGAAGAAAGGATATCAGAGGTCAAAGATCAACTCAATGAAATAAAATGAAAAGGCAAGAATGGAGAAAAAAGGGTAAAAAGTAATGAAAAAAGTATCCAAGAAATGTGGGACTATGCGAAAAGACCTAATCTACGTTTGATAGGTGTACCTGAATGCGACGAAGAGAATGAATCCAAGCTGGAAAATACTCTTCAGGATATTATCCAGGAAAATTTCCCCAACCTAGCAAGGCAGGCCAATATTCAAGTCCAGGAAATACAGAGAACACCACAAAGATATTCCTCAAGAAGAGCAAGCCCAAGACATATAATAGTTAGGGAGAAAATACTAAGGGCAGCCAGAGAGAAAGGTCGGGTTACCCACAAAGGGAAGCCCACCAGACTCACAGCAGATCTCTCGGCAGAAATCCTACAAGCCAGAAGAGAGTGGGGGCCAATATTCAACATCCTTAAAGAAAAGAACTTTCAACCCAGAATCTCCTATCCAGCCAAACTAAGCTTCATAAGTGAAGGAAAAATAAAATCCTTTGTGAACATGCAGTACTCAGAGATTTCATCACCACCAGGCCTGCTTTACAAGAGCTCCTGAAAGAGGCTCTACACATAGAAAGGAACAACCAGTGCCAGCCATTCCAAAAACATGCCAAATGCTAAAGGGCATCAACGCAATGAAGAACCTGCATCAACCAATGGGCAAAACAGCCAGCTAGCACCAAAATGGCAGTATCAAATTCACACATAACAATATTAACCCTAAATGTAAATGGGCTAAATGCCCCAATCAAAATACACAGACTGCCAAGTTGGATAAAAAGCCAAAACCCATTGGTGTGCTGTATCCAGGAAACCCATCTCACGTGCAAGGATACACAAAGGCTCAAAATAAAGGGATGGAGGAAGATTTACCAAGCAAATGGAGAGCAAAAAAAAAAAGCAGGAGTTGCAATTCTCATCCCTGATAAATTCGACTTTAAAGCAACAAAGATCATAAGAGACAAAGAAGGACATTACATAATGGTAAAAGGATCAACACAACAAGAAGAGCTAATGATCCTAAATATATACGCACCCAATACAGGAGCACCCAGATACATAAGGAAAGTTCTTAATGACTTACAAAGAGACTTAGACTCCCACACAATAGTAGTGGGAGACTTTAACACCCCATTGTCATTATTAGACAGATCAGCCAGACAGAAAATTAACAAGGATATCCAGGACTTGAACTCAGACCTGGACCAAACAAACCTAATAGACATTTACAGAACCCACCAACACAAATCCACAGAATATACATTCTTTTTAGCACCACATCACACCTACTCTAAAACTGACCACATAATTGGGGGTAAATCACTCCTCAGCAAATGCAGAAGTACAGAAATGATAACAAACAGCCTCACAGACCACAGTGCAATCAAGTTAGAACTCAGAATTCAAAAACTAACCCAGAACCACACCACTTCATGGAAACTGAACAAGTTGCTCTTGAATGTTGACTGGAGAAACAATGAAATGAAGACAGAAATAAAGATGTTCTTCGAAACCAACGAGAAAGAAGACACAACATACCAGAATCTCTGGGACACATTTAAAGCAGTCTCTAGAGGAAAATGTATAGCAATAAGTGCCCACATGAGAAGAAAGGAGAGATCTAAAATTAACACCCTATCATCAAAATTGAAAGAGCTAGAGGAGTAAGATCAAAAAAACTGAAAGCCTAGCAGAAGACAAGAAATAGCTAAGATCAGAGCAGAACCGAATAAGACAGAGACACAAAAATCCCTTCAAAAAATCAATAAATCCAAGAGCTGGATTTTTGAAAAGATCAACAAAATATACAGACCACTAGCCAGATTAATAAAAAAGAAAAGAGAGAATAACCAAATTGATGCAATAAAAAACGATAAAGGGGATATCACCACAGATTCCACAGAAATTCAAACCATCATCAGAGATCATTACAAACAACTCTATGCACATAAACTAGTAAACCTGGAAGAAATGGATAAATTCCAGGACACTTGCCTCATCCCAAGACTAAACCAGAAAGAAGCCGAAACCCTGAACAGACCCATAACAAGGTCTGAAGTTGAGGCAGCAATTAAGAGCTTACCACCCAGAAAAAGCCCAGGTCCAGACGGGTTCACAGCCGAATTCTACCAAACATAAAAAGAGGAACTGGTACCATTCCTTCTGAAACTATTCCAAACAATACAAAAAGAGGGAATTCTTCCCAAATCGTTTTATGAGACCATCATGATCCTGACACCAAAACCCGGCAGAGACTCAACAAGAAAAGAAAACTACAGATCAATATCCATGATGAACATGGACGCAAAAGTCTTCAGTAAAATACTGGCAAGCCGATTGCAATAGCACATCAAAAAGCTTATCCACCATGATCAAGTAGGCTTCATCCCAGGGATTCAAGGCTGGTTCAATATACGCAAGTCTATAAACGTAATTCACCACATAAACAGAACCAAAGACAAAATCCACATGATTATCTCAAATGATGCAGAGAAGGCCTTTGACAAAACTCAACAGCCCTTTATGCTAAAAACCCTCAATAAGCTAGGTATTGACGGTACGTATCTCAAAATAATAAAAGCTATTTACAACAAACCAACAGCCAATATAATACTGAATGGGCAAAAACTGGAAGCATTCCCCTTGAAATGTGGCACTAAACAAGGATGCCCTCTCCCACCACTCCTATTCAATATAGTACGGGAAGTTCTAGCCAGAGCAATCAGGCAAGAAAAAGAAATAAAGCATATTCAAATGGGAAAAGAGGAAATCAAATTGTCTCTATTTGCAGTCGACATGATTGTATATCTAGAAGACTCCATCGTCTAAGCTCAAAATCTCCTGAAACTGCTAAGCAACTTGAGCAAAGTCTCAGGATACAAAATCAATGTGCAAAAATCACATGCATTCCTATACACCAATAACAGGCTTTAAAAAAGCCAAATCAAGAATGAACTGCCATTCACAATTGCCACAAAGAGAATAAAATACCTAGGGATACAACTAACAAGGAACGTAAAGGACCTCTTCAAGGAGAACTACAAGCCACTGCTCAATGAAATAAGAGAGGATACAAACAGATGGAGAAATATTCCATGTTCATGGTTAGGAAGAATCAATATCACGAAAATGGCCATACTGCCCAAAGTATTTTACAGATTCAATTCTATCCCCATCAAGTTACCAATGACCTTCTTCACAGAACTGGAAAAATACACCTTAAACTTCATATGGAACCAAAAGAGAGCCCACATAGCCAAGTCAATTCTAAGCAAAAAGAACAAAGCAGCAGGCATCACACTACCGGACGTCAAACTATACTACAAGGCTACAGTAATCAAAACAGCATGGTACTGGTACCAAAACAGAGATATAGGCCAATGGAACAGAACAGAGGTCTCGGAGGCAACACAACATATCTACAACCATCTGATCTTTGACAAACCAGACAAAAACAAGCAATTGGGAAAGGATTTCCTGTTTAATAAATCGTGTTGGGAAAACTGGCTAGTCATGTGCAGAAAGCAGAAACTGGACCCCTTCCTGACACCTTACACTAAAATTAACTCCAGATGGATTAAAGACAAACATAAGACCTAACACCATAAAAACCCTAGGAGAAAATCTAGGCAAAACCATTCAGGACATAGGCGTAGGCAAGGACTTCATGACCAAAATACCAAAAGCATTGACAACAAAAGCCAAAATAGATAAATGGGACCTAATTAAACTCCACAGCTTCTGCACAGCAAAAGAAACACTCATTAGAGTGAATCAGCAGCCAACAGGATGGGAAAAAATTTTTGCAGTCTATCCAGCTGACAAAGGGCTGGTATCCAGAATTTACAAAGAACAGAAACAGATTTACAAGAAAAAAACAAACAAGCCCATTCAAAAGTGGGCAAAGGATATGAACAGATACTTTACAAAAGAAGACATACATTTGGCCAACAAACATATGAGAAAATGCTCATCATCACTGGCCATCAGTGAAATGCAAATCAAAACTACATTGAGATACCATCTCACGCCAGTTAGAATGGCGATCATTAAAAAATCTAGAGACGACAAATGCTGGAGGTGGATATGGAGAAATAGGAACACTTTAACCTGTTGGTGGGAGTGTAAATTAGTTCAACCATTGTGGAAGACAGTGTGGCGATTCCTCAAGGACCTAGAAATAGAAATTCCATTTGACCCAGAAATCCCATTACTGGGTATATATCCAAAGGATTATAAATCGTTCTACTATAAGGACACGTGCACACGAATGTTCATTGCAGCACTGTTTACAATAGCAGAGACCTGGAACCAACCCAAATGCCCATCGATGATAGACTGGACAGGGAAAATGTGGTACATGTACACCATGGAATATTATGCAGCCATCAAAAACGATGAGTTTGTGTCCTTTGTAGGGACATGGATGAACCTGGAAACCATCATTCTCAGCAAACTGACAGAAGAGCAGAAGATCAAACACTGCATGTTCTCACTCATAGGTGGGTGTTGAACAGTGAGAACACATGGACACAGGGACGGGAGCACTACACACTGGGGTCAGTTGGGGGGAAGTTGGGGAGGGGCAATGGGAGGTGGGGAGTTGGGGAGAGATAGCAAGGGGAGAGATGCCAGATGTAGGTGATGGGGAGGAAGGAAGCAAATCACACTGCTACGTGTGTACCTATGCAACAATCTTGCATGTTCTTCACATGTACCCCAAAACCTAAAATGCAATAAAATAAATGGAATAAAATAAAATAAAATAAAATGTACAATTAAGTTATTGACTATAGTCACCCTGTTGTGTATCAAATAGTAGTTCCTTATTTATTCCTTCCAACTATTTTTTGTACACATTAACCATCCCTACTTCTCCCAAAGCTTCTATAACCCCCCCTACCCTCCCCACCTTCTGGTAATCATACTTCTACTCTCTATGTCCATGAGTTCAATTATTTTGATATTTAGATTTCACAAATAATTGAGAACATGAGACCTTTGTCTTTCTGTACCTGGCTTATTTCACTTAACATAATAATCTCCAGTTCCATCCATATTGTTGCAGATGACAGGACCTTACTCTTTTTTCATGGCTGAGTAGTTCTCCATTGTGTATATTTATCACATTTTTTTAATCCATTAATCCATTGACAGACACTTAGATTGCTTCCAAATCTAAGCTATTGTGAACAGTGCTGCAACAAACATGGGAGTGCAGATATCTTTTTGCTTTACTGACTTTCATTCTTTTGGTTATATAACCAGAAGTGAGATTGCTGGATCACAATCAATTGTTGGGTTTTCTTTCAATTGTTTTTGCAGTCTTCATCATAAAACTTTGCAGGGCCTGTGTCCAGAATGGTATTTCCTAGGTTGTCCTTCAGAGTTTTTATAGTTTTAGGTTTTACATTTGTCTTTAATTCATCTTGAGTTAATTTTTGTATGTGCTGCAACAAAGGAGGCCACCTTCAACCTTCTGCATGTGGCTAGCTACTTATCTAGTACCATTTGTTAAATAGGGAGTTCTTTTCCCATTGCTTCCTATTATTGATTTTGTCAAAGATCAGATGGTTGTAGGTATGTGGCTTTATTTCTGGGTTTCCCAACTTGTTCCACTGGTTTATGTATGTGTATTTGTATCAGTACCATGCTGTTTTAGTTACTGTTGCCTTAAGGTATAGTTTGAAGTTGGGTAGTATTGTTTCTTTAGCTTTGCTGTTTTTACTTAAGATTGCTCTGGCTATTTGGCCTCTCTTTTTTTTCCATATGAATTTTAGAATAGTATGTTTCTAATTCTGTAATAAATGTCATTGGTAATTAGATAGAGACATTATTGAGATTGCAATTTACTTTGGGCAGTATGACCATTTTAATAATGTCAATTCTTCCTACCTGTGTGCATACAATGTTTATCTATTTCTTTATGTCATCTCTGGTTTTATTTCAATCGTGTTTTATAATTTTCATTGTAGACATCTTTTTATCTTCCTGGTTATCTTTATTCCCTTTTATTTTATTTTTTTGTGGCTACTGTGAGTGGGATTGTGTTCTTCATTTGACTCTCAGCTTGTATGTTATTGGTATGTAAAAATCCTACTGATTTTTATACACGGATTTTATATTCTAAAACTTTTCTGAAGAGGTTTATTAGATCTAGGAGCCCTGGACAAAAACCATGGGTTTTCTTAGTACAGATTTATATTATCTGTGAAGGGATAGTTTGGCTTCTTATCTTTCTATTTAGATGTCTTTGATTTATTTTTTCTCTCTGATTGCTTTAGCTCAGACATCCAGTATCATGTTAAGTAGTAGCAGTGAGGGTGGAAATCCTTGCTCTTGTTCTCAATGGCAATGCTTCCAGCTTCTGTCAGCGTAGTATGATGTCGGCTGTCAGTCTGTCAAAGATGAATCTTAATATTTTGAAGTATGTTCCTTTCATATCTAGTTTGTATCTAGTTTGTTGAAGGTTTTTAACATAAAAGGATATTAAATTTTATCAAAAGCCTTTTTTACACCTGTTGAGAAGATCTTGTGGTTTTTGTTTTTAGTTCTGTTTGGTAACAATTTACATTTATTGATTTGTATATGTTAAACCTAATATTCATTACAGAAATAAAGACTACTTTAGGGTGCTGGATTAGGCTTTTGATGTGCTGCTGGATTCAGTTTGCTAGTATTTGGTTGATATTTTTTGCCTTTATGTTCATCAAGAATATTGACCTGAAGTTTCATTTTTTGATTTTGCAGCTCTGTCATCTTTTGGTATCAGTATGATGCTGACTTTATAGAGTGAGGTAGGGAGAAATTCCTCCCTCTTGATCTTTTTGCAAAGCTTTCAATAAGATTGGTAATATTTCTTTTGTATTCATCTGAAAGAATTTGGCTGTAAATCTCTATGATTCAGAAGTTTTTCTAGTTGATAGGTTTTTCACTACTGATAAAATTATAGAACTCACAATTTACCTGATTAGCATTTCAATTTCTTCCTGGTTAAATATTGGGAGGTTTCACATTTCCAAGAGCATATCCATTGTTTATAGTAATCACTGAGAGAATTTTTGTATTTCTGTAGGTTGATGGTCATATCCCCTTTGTCATTTCTGATTCTGTTTATCTGGATATTCTCTTTTTTAATTTATTAGTCTAGCTGGCGATATATTGATGTTATTTATTCTTTCTAAAAACCGACTCCTGGATTCATTAATCTTTCCTGTGGTTTTTTCATCTCAATTTCATTCTGTTTACATTTGATTTAAGTTATTATATTCTGTTACTAGCTTTGGGATAGATTTGCTCCATTTTTTTCTATTTCCTCTATGTGTTATGTTAAATTGTTAAGAATATTTTTCTTTTCAATGTGAGTGTTTAGCACTATAAACTTCCTTTTAACACTGCTTTAGCTCTGCCCAATAAATTGTTTTGCTGTATCTTTGTTGTCATGAGTTTAAACTAACTCTTAATTGTTGCCTTAAGTTTGTTTAGCCAAAAGCCATTCAGTAGCAGATCATTTGATTTTAGTGTAATTTTATGGTTTTGAGAGATCATAGTATTGATTTGTGTTTTTATTTCTGTGTGGGCCAAGATTATGGTTGATAAAATTTGTTTGTTTGTTCGTTTTTAATTATTTGAACATTGCTTTATTGCCAAGTGTGTGGTTAATTTTAAAACATGTGCCATGTGCAGATAAGAAGAATGTACAGTCTGCTGTTATTGGATGAAGTATACTATAGATGTCTGTTAGGTACATTTGTTGAATTGTCTAGTTTACATCCTGAGTATCTTTGTTAGGTTTCTGCCTTTACAATCAATCTAGTACTGTCAGTAAAGTGTGGTTATCTATGTTTCTTCATAGCTCTCTAACTACTTGTTTTATAAATATGAATGCTCCAGTGTTGGGTGCATACACATTTAGGATAATTAATTCTTCTTGTTGAATTGAACCCTTTATTATTATGTAATAAATTTTATTGCCTTTTTTAAATTATTGTTGTTTTAGAGTCTGTTTTGTCTGAAATAATAACAACACCTGCTCATTTTTTTTTTTTTTTTTTTTTTACTTTCTTGATAGATCTTTCCCTATTCCTTTACTTTGATCCTATGATTTTTCTTGTGTGTGCGATGAGTCTCATGAAGAGAGCATAATGTTGGGTCTTGCTTCTTTATCCAACTTGCCACTCTGTGTCTTTTAGGTGGGGCATTTATTCCATTTTTATTCGTTTAATATTAATATGTGCAAATTTGATCGTGTCATTATGTTGTTGTCTAAACTTGATTGTTTTGTAAACTTGATTGTGTAGTTGTTTTATGGTGTCAATGGTCTATGTATTTATGTGAGTTTTTGTTGTGGCCATTAACAATCTTTCATTTGAATGTTTAGTTCTCCCTTAAGAACATCTTGAAAGGCAGATCCAGTGATAATAAATTCCTTTAGCATATGCTTGTTTCAAACTGACTTAAATTTTTTCTTTTCTTTTGAAGCCTAGTTTGACTGAATATAAAATTCTTGGTTAAAATTTCTATTCTTTAAGAAAGTTGAATATAAGCCCCCCAATCTATTCTGGTTTCTGGAGTCCTGCCAGAAGTTCCACGTTAGACTGATAGGGTTCCCCTTGTAGGTGACTTACTCCTTTTCTCTTGCTCCCTTAATTATTTTTTTTCTTTCCTATTGATCTTGGAGAATCTGATGACTATGTGTCTTTGGAATGTTGTCTTGCATAGTATCTTGCAGGGGTTCTCTGAAGTTCCTAAATTTTAATGTGGTCCTTTCTAGTGGTTGGAAAAATTTTCATGGACAACACTCTCAAATATATTTTTCAAGTTGTTTGCTATCTCTCCCTCTCTTTCAGGGATACCAATGAATCCTAGGTTTGATCTTTTTACATAATCTCATATTTTTCAAATGCTTTGTTCATTCTGTTTTATTTTATTTTATTTTTTTTCCTGACTGAATTGACTCAAAGTACCAGTGTTTGAGCTCTGAGATTCTTTCCTCAGTTTGGTTGATTCCGCTGTTAATATTTCTAATTGTATGAAGAAATTCATATAGTGAGTTTTTCAGCTATCTCAGATCAGTTCGATTCTTTCTTAAAATGGCTATTTTACCTTTCAGTTTTTGAAGTATTTTACTGAATTTTTAGATTACTTGGATTGAGTTTCAACTTTCTCCTGAATTTTGATGATCTCTGTTGCCATATAGAGTTTGAATTTTATGTTTGTAGTTTTTCAGCCATTTAAGTCTGATTAGAAACTATTGCTCAGGAACTAGTGTAATCATTTGAAGGTAAAAACCTATTTGTTTTTCACACTTGTCAATGTTTATTGCAGTAGTTTTCACTCATCTCTGTGAGCTTATTTTCCTTTAATCATTGAACTCACTATTCTTTAGACAAAATGTTTTGCTTTTTTCATTCTTTGATGTTCTTGAGGATTTCTCTGTGGTATAAGTTGGGTTTAGTCAACTAGCTTTGTTTCTGGATAATTTCAGGGGGCCAAGGCTCAGCTCAGCACTACTGACTACATGCTTTTACATTGCACATCTGGGACCAGGCCCACAGCTTTGTTCTCTGGCCTGTCAAGATTAAGCACCTTTTATACTGGAGGTCCCAAGTTGTTCTTTGTTCACTGGCAACAATATTCCAACGGGGAATGCTGGCAAAGGCACTTCACTAGGGTGTTGGAAGCAAAGTCCGTGTTCATCCATGCATCAGCAGTAGTGGGGCAGTCATGCAGCAATGTCTGTGTGTGTGTTGTTAGTGTTGAGGGAGCAAAATCCATGTACACATGTGTGCCAGTGAAGAAAGAAGTGGGCGGGGGCTGCAGGTGGGTGCATGCCACAAAAGTAGTGATGGGAGACTGCAGACAGGTGTGTGCTACCAGGGTCCCATCTGCTCTTTGACCGTAAGGTAGGGTCTGCCAGCAAAAAAAACTATGGCCATGGCTACCAGAAAGTGCCTCAGTTGTGCATCTGAGGCTGAGCTGCAAGAGGTTGTGGCCAGTTAAGGACCTTGGGAGAGTTTGGCAGGTCAGGGAGGTGGAAAGCTCAGATAAAACTGGTAAGCTGGCTTTGTTTTAAGCAGGTCTGACAGTCAACAAAAGTCAAAGCCATTTAGAAGAGCATGGTAAGCCTTGGGAGATGCGTGTCCCTGGTTCAGCTCCACTGCAGCCATTCCCACACCAAACTCTTTAGACTCTGTGCACACTGGAACCCTGCCCTTGGGAGCTGTCTGTATCAGCTCCAATGTCCTTGAGGATCATTAAGTCTTCTGCAGTTACAATTCCAGAGATTCATGGTGAGAGTTGGCCACTGCATTCCTATTTAACTCACTCATTCCTGAGAAACTACTCAGGGCCAGGAATGAGTCCTGGTGATTGGTAGCCCCGTGCAGGGTTTTCAGCATTGTTCTCCTTTAGCCCAGGATCTGTATCCTCCCTCTGTCCACTCTCAATGTCTTTCTTCCAAAATTCTGCGTGGAATGTGTGGGATATCTTGATGGTCTGGTCTCTCAGTGGGAGAAGCTGTTCCTGGCTGCACCTAGTCAACAATTTTGGCTCTTATCCCCACACAATCTTTGGGAGTGTGTTCGTCTCAGTGTATATCTTTGCTTCTAATACACAAATGAACACTTTATTTGTACTATTTTACACAAATTAGTCTTTCTTTCATTGATCTCTCACCCATCACAGTTACAATTTTTTTGTACTTAGTAGTTAATGCTTTTAGGAATAAAACAGAAAGGCAATTAAAATTACAGTCTTTCTTTAGATAATGTCCAATATCCCAAATTCCCCTTTGACCATCTCCTCCTTTTAAAAAATAAAAACACTTAGTACTACTGATATGGCTTAGACATTTGTCCCATCCAAATCTCGTGTTGAATTGTGATTCCTAATGTTGGCAGTGTAGCCCAGTGAGTAGTGTTTGGGTCATCGAGATTAATCTCTTGTGAATTGCTTGGTGACATCCTTATAGTAATGAGCGAGTTGTCACTCTCTTCTCCCTTCCACTATATAATATCTACATGCCAGCTCTCCTTTGCTTTGTGCCATGAATGGAAGCAGACTGAAGCCCTTGTTAGAAGGAGATGTTGACACCATGTTTCTTGTACAACCTGAATATCCATGAGCCAAATAAACCTCTTTCCTTAATAAATTACCCATTTTTTTATATTTATTTATCACAACACAAATGGACTAAGACATCAACCCTCTTCATTACTAAAGGGCATTAATTCAGACATTCTTTCCCCTCTTTTATATATTCGTAGTGTTTTTTTCTTTACTGGGTCATTCTCATCAGTATATGATAGAATTTCCCATCTTAAAAAAATAGTAAATAGTTGAATGATAAATAGATTATAAATAGAGATATAAACAGACTGATGATTGATAGACAGTTACATATTACAACTCAGTCTTATGACTTTAAATGCTTTTACAACATTCACATTTTATGTCCACCCTGGAAGTTTCCTATGAACTCTGTGCTCATATCTAACTGCATACTTAACATCTCCCATTGGATGTCTGATAGACATCTTAAGCTTACCATGTCAAAGGACAAAGACCTAGTCTCCTTCAAGCCCCCTTCCAAATAATCCCTTGATACTTAGTTTTCTTCATTGCAGTTAATGGTAAATCTCGCCATCTAGTTGCTTGGGCAAGAAACCTTAGATTCATCTTTAACTATTGTATTTCTCTCACTTCCTACATCCAATACATTAACAAATCAACAATTCTGTTATCCCTTCTTTCAAAATATGTTTCACATCTCATAATTTCCTTCTACCTTCACTACTATCTCTCTGCTCTAAGATCTCACAGTCTTTCTTGGGACTATTGCAACAGCCACTTTACTGATCTCCTCACTCTTACACTTGCCTGAAATACATTTTCTCCACATTTTCGCAATCTCGTTCTCTTATTTTCTTCCTTCCATGTTTAATATTGCCTCCTAAGAGAGGGTTTCCATAACAACTGAGTATTAAACAGTATCTTACCGCCACTCTCTATTTTCTTACCCAACACTGTTTCTCCGTAGAATTTAACATATAATAGAATTTTATTGAAAGAAACGGGCACTGTAACATTGAAGCAGAGTTTTAATGTTAGAACAAGAAGAGTTTGGATATTGCTGAGGCTCACTGCAACCTTTGCCTCCTGGGTTCAAGTGATTCTCCTGCCTCAGCCTCCCGAGTAGCTGGTACTACAGGTGTGTTCCACCACACTCGGCTAATGTTTTTGTAATTTTTAGTAGAGATGGGGTTTCACTGTGTTAGCCAGGATGGTCTCGATGTGGTGACCTCATGATCCACCCACCTCAGCCTCACAAAGTGCTGGGATTAGAGGAGTGAGCCACCACGCCTGGCCCTCTTTGTCCACTTTTTAATGGGGTTGATTTTTCCTTGTAAATGTGTTTACGTTCCTTATAGATGCTGGAAATTGGACCTTTGTCAGATGCATAGTTTGCAAAAATTTTCTCCCATTCTGTAGGTTGTCTGTTTACTCTGCTGATAGTTTCCTTTGCTGTGAAGAAGCTTTTTAGTTTAACAACATGACATTTGTCAGTTTTTGCTTTTGTTGCAACCGTGTTTGGTGTCTTCATCATAAAATATTTGCCTATTCCTATGTCCAGAATGGTATTGTCTAGGTTGTCTTCCAGGGTTTTTATAGGTCATGCCATGTACACTCATGGTGGATTAAATACTGAAGTGTAAACCATCCCTGCATCGCTGATAGAAAACCCACTTGATCATGATGGATTATCTTTTTGATATGTGGTTGGATTCAGTTGACTAATATATTGTTAAGGATTTTAGCATCTATGTTCATCAGGACTATTGGTCTGTAGTTTTCTTTTTTGGTTATGTCCTTTCCTGGTTTTGGTATTAGGGCTATTCATAGAATGATTCAGGGAGGATCCCCTCTTTCTCTATCTCATTAAATTGTGTCAATAGGATTGGTATCAAGTCTTCTTTGAATGTCTGGTAGAATTTCATCTGTGAATCTTTCTGGTCCTGGACTTTGTTGTTGTGTTGTTGTTGTTACCATTTCAATCTCGCTTCTCATTACTGGGTCTGTTCAGGGTTTCTAATTCTTTCTGATTTAAGGTAGGAGGGTCGTATCTTCCCAGGAATTTATCCATCTCCTCTAGTTTATGCATATAAAGGTCTTTATAGTAGCCTTGAATTATCTTTTATATTTCTGAGTTGTCAGTTGGTTTTGACCCATTGCTGGTGAGCTAGTGTGATTTGGTGGGAGGGTACTAACAAAACTTGTTTTGTCATATTACCAGAATTGTTTTTCTGGTTCATTCTCATTTGGGTAGGCTCTGTCAGAGGGAAGATCTGGAGCTCAAAGCTGCTGTTCAGATTCTTCTGTCCCATGGGACACTCCCTTGTAGTATTTTCTGTCTTTTCCTAGGGATGTGGCTTCCTGAAAACAGAACTGTAGTCATTGTTATTTCTCTTCTGGATCTAGCCACTCAGCATGGCTATCAAGCTTTGGGATGGTACTGGGTATTTTCTGCACAGAGTTCTGTGATGTGGACTGTCTTCTGGTCTCATAGCCATGGATACCAGCCCCTGGTCTGATGGAGGTGGCAGACGAGTGAAATGGACTCTGAGAGGGTTCTTAGTTTTGATTGTTTAATGCATTATTTTGGTGCTGGTTGGCTTTCTGAAAGAAGGTGGCACTTTCTTATTTCTTTTCTTTTTTTAAATTATACTTTAAGTTCTGGGGTACATGTGCAGATTGTGCAGGTTTGTTACATAGGTATACACATGCCATGGTGGTTTGCTGCATCCATCCTCCCATCATACACATTAGGTATTTCTCTTAATGTTATACTTCCCCAATCCTCCCACCCCCTGCTATCCCCTCCCTAGCCCCTCAGCCCCCAAAAGGCCCCAGTGTGTGATATCCCCCTCCCTGTGTCCATGTGTTCTCATTGTTCAACACCCACTTATGAGTGAGAACATGTGGTGTTTGGTTTTCTGTTCTTGTGTCAGTTTGCTGAGAATGACAGTTTCCAGATTCATCCATGTTCCTGCAAAAGACATGAACTCATTCATTTTTATGGCTGCGTAGCATTCCATGGTGTATATGTGCCAAATTTTCTTTATCCAGGCTATCATTGATGGGCATTTGGCTTGGTTCCAAGTCTTTGCTATTGTAAACAGTGCCACAATAAACATACATATGCATGTGTCTTTATAATACGATGATTTATAATCTTTGGATATATACTCAGTAATGGGATTGCTGGGTAAAATGGTATTTGTATTTCTAGATCTTTGAGGAATCACCACACTGTCTTCCACAATGGCTGAACTAATTTACACTCCCACCAACAGTGTAAAAGTGGCACTTTCTAGTGAGCATTAGCTGTAGTGGTATAGGGAGGATTAGGTGGTAGGCGGGGCCCTAGAACTCCCAAGATAACATGACCTTTGTGTTCATCTACCACGGTGGATAGAAAAGGACCATCAAGTGGGGGCAGGTGTTACTCCCCTTGGGCATTGGTTGCTTCTGTTGTGGGGGATGGGGGTATGGCTGCCTCTGCTGTGTCATGCAGGGTGTCAGGGAAGTGGGGGAAAGCTGGCAGTTACAGGTCTCACCCAGCTCCCATGCAACCCTAAAAACTGCCTCACTCCCACCATACCACCCCCCAAAAAACAACATCAAATTTTTCCAGGCAGTGGTGAGCAGAACTGAGAGCTTGCACCAGGTTTCCAGCCTCCCAGCTAAGAAAGCAGGCAGGACTTTATGCCTCCCTGCCTGTTGAGTCTGTGCACCATATTCATGCCCTCCTCCTAGTTCTGTCCAGGAGACTTCATGTTCAGTTGGAATTGTCACAAGGTTCAGCTGAAGATTTGCTTCTCCCAGTGGTCTTTTCTGAGTTCCTCTGACAGTTCTCTCTGAGGACCCCTGTAAGACAAGGCAGATGGTGTCCCAGGGGACCCATAAAGCGCACAGGTTTTTTATCTGCTGTCTTTACCCCTGTATATCACTTGGCTCTCTAATTTGACTCAGATCATGGCAACGTCAAATCCTTCTCCCATGATCTAGACCTTCAGGTTCTCCAGTGAGTGTGTGTGTTCAGTGATGAATGTTCCCCCTTTACAACTTTTGCTGCTTGGGCACTCACAGTATTTGGGTTGTCTCCTACATCCTCCAGGAACAATCTGCTTCCTTCAGAGGATCTGTGAATTCTCTTGGCTTTTTTGGTATATTCCTGTAGTAGTACTGGAGCAAAGGTTTATGACACGAGGCTCCACACCATGCTCTGTCCATCCAAGTAGGAGCTGCAATCTAGTCCTGTTTCCTATCCACTATGTTTTTCTCATGTCAACCACCTTTGAAGTAATTTTAAATGTCAGGAGTCATAAAACAATTTAAGATTCTCCTTAGAACAGGAAATTGTCTAGTCTTTTCAGAGAGAAAGTATTTTGGCCCTATCCTTTCCTCAGACTAGTGCAAATAAGCTATAACAAACCAGTATGGCTAGCACTGAATTCTTCAAAAGATTTGCCAAGTTGCCTTTGGGAGTTTCCTTTTCTGACTATTTTACAACCCTTCCCAAATCTTTTACCCATTCCCAGGGAACTTCAGTTTAACCTGTATTAATCCATTTTCACACTGCTATAATTAAATACAGAAAACTGGGTGAGAGTAGTTTATCTTGAGAGGTGTATCTGATTAATATTTAATTCAAAGTGTTGTTTTCTGAGAAATTGCTAGCATCTGTTTCACATTATAAATTAATTGCTGAGAACAGGTAGTTAGTAGGATATTTAAACTTAAAAGCAAATATTGCCATTGATGAAGCTGTCTTAACATCTGCAGTATAGCCATGTGCACTTAACTGATGACTCAAAACTCTCTTATCCTTTTCCTTTTCCACTCTGCTCATAAAATGTGATGTGAGTGAGCTGGCAAAAAAAGAAAAAAACTATTTTCAAATAAGCCCATCATAGTCCAGAAGACATCTGTTCCACCTAATTACTTGAACTATTCAGTCCAAAGCATACGTGTTCTCATTTTGTAAAAGAGAGAAAGTTGCCCTGCTAATTTTACCAGAAATAGCAAGGTATGCTAGTTTTTTTTTTTATTTCTCCCCATCCCACAGACAAATTACGTCTCCTTCTTTGCCCTGCTTATGTCCTTGAAATATGCCCTTTGTATTGCATAATTTATTATGTTTTCTGGATTCCTAATGGGTTTGGCCAACAGAAAAGAGACTTAGGAGGCAAAAAAGGCAAGGGAAAAGAGAAGTCAAGGTATTCCTTTAGTTAATTCATTTCCTGATTTGTTATCCCGTTTCTAGATGCAGTTGCATCTCTCTGTGATGATTATTCTCATCAGGTCACCTCTCCTTTTCAGCTTCAACTCACCATGGGTTCTAGTATTAGTATTTCTTTCTCTTGTTTCTTCATTCCTAGAGGTGTTGGCTCCCCATGTTGCTTGGGTGACTCACCATTGGTTGTCAGTCACTGTAATTCTGTTTATACTCCTAAAATAATTGTTTCATTAATATTTCTTCACTGCATGTGGGACAAATTGTGCTTAGTTCCAGAACTCTGAATAATTTTGGAGATAGTTAATGCCATGATATTTGAGGTGACTCAAATTTAGTTGAGTACATTGCAAGTATAGACTTGATGTTGCTCTCAAACAATGGAGAAAATGAGGAGAAAATAGGGAAATTTTGGTCATTGGAAACTATACTGGTTTTCCCAATAGGCAAATACTTTTTATGTGTGAGAGATTCTGTGGTAAAGGGTTGGACAACAAGATATTAAGCCATCTGTCAGATTAAAAAAAAAAAATCTTATAGAAGGCACATTATAAACACCCACGTTTAGCTCCCCTTTATTTTCTGTTATGAAAAAGTTGCTTTCCATTCTGGCACTAGAGCCCTAATTTTGCTGGGGGCACTGGCAACAAAGGGATCTTCAGTAAAATGAACATACAGTTTGTCTTTAAAAACTATAAAAGTCAGAAAGCAGTAGATGACATATTTAAAATGCTGAAGAAAAAATATGTAATTCACAAATTTTATAAACTGCCCTTCAAGAAGGCAGAAGAAATTAAGACATTCCTAGATAATTAAAAACAGAAGAAATTCCTCAATAATAGATGTAACCTAAGAGAAATGCTAAGAGAATACCTTCAGATTGAAATCAAAGGTAACTTGGAGCCAAACAAATGAATATAAACAATATTAAAGGTAGCTATACAGTAGGTTTCCAAGATGGCCGAATAGAGACAGCTCCAGAATACAGTTCCCAGCAAGAGAGATGCAGAAGCCATGTGGTCTCTACAGTTCCAAATGAGATACCAGGTTCATTTTGTGGGTCTGGTTGGACGGTGGATATAAACCAAAGAGGGCAGGTTGAGGCAGGGCAGGGCACTGCCCCATCCAGGTGGTGTGTGCATCTGACCTGAGGATCAGGAGCTCTCCCTCTCCCAGACTTCTGTTTGGATGCTGCACTTCACCCAAGCCTTCCACAACCCACAGAACAGGTGATCTTTGCTGGGCTGAAAAGCCCCAGCAAGCTGCCTGAACAGGGCCAAGCAGCAACTCTGGCAGTGCCAGGGTTGTTGGCACAGATCTAAGTTGAAGAACTGGCTGATGATGAGAAAGCCCATGGGACACAACTACCCACCCCCCAGAAAGAAATGAAACTGAAAGCAGGGAATCAGGCAATATGGCTGGGAGGATCCCTCCCCAACAAAGCCTAGCAGGCTGAAGACCTCTCACTTGAGAGTATCACAGCCAGCACATCAGTCAGAGTGTGAACAGGAACGATTGAGCTCAGCGGGGGGAAGGGCAGCCGCCATTACAGAGACAGGCCTAATCATCTTGAATAAACAAAAGACACAGGAAATCTACACAGCAAGCTCCACCGAATCCATGCAGCCCAACAACACTTCTGCAGGCAGACAAAGGAAAGGCTGCCTCCCCACGCAGCTACCTGAAATCAAAGATAGATAAATCCAAGAAGATGGGAAGAAACCAATGCAAAAAGGATGAAACCATCAAAGACCAAAATGCCTTGCCCCTACCAAGGGAACACAATTCCTCCACAGCAAGGGAACAAAACAGGACGGAGAACAAATTTGACGAGTTGACAGAAGAAGGTTTCAGAAGGTGGGTAATAACAAACTTCTCTGAGCTAAAGGAACATGTTCTATCCCAATGCAAAGAAACTAAAAACCTTGAAAAAAAGATTAGAAAAATGCTAACTAGAGTAACAAACTTAGAAAAGAACATTAATGACTTGATGGAGCTGAAAAACACAGCACAAGAACTTTGTAAAGCATACACAAGTTTCAATAGCCGAATCTATCAAGCAGAAGAAAGGATATCAGAGATGGAAAATCAACTCAATGAAATAAAATGAGAAGGCAAGAAAAGAAAAAAAAGAGTGAAAAGAAATGAACAAAGCCTCCGAGAAATATGGGATTATGTGAAAAGACCTAATCAATGCTTGATTGGTGTACAGGAAAATGACAAGGAGAAAGAATCCAAGTTGGAAAACACTCTTCAGTATATTATCCAAGAGAACTTTCCCAACCTAGCAAAGCAGGCTGACATTCAAATACAGGAAAAACAGAGAAGACCAAAAAGATACTCCTCAAGAAGAGCAATCCCAAGGTACATGATCGTCAGATTCGCCAGGGTTGAAATGAAGGAAAAAATGCAAAGGGCAGCCAGAGAGAAAGGTCGGGTCAACCACAAAGGGAAGCCCATCAGATTCACAGGGATCCCTTGGCAGATACCCTACAAGCCAGAGAGTGGGGGCCAATATTCATCTACAGAACTCTCCACCCGAAATCCACAGAAGATACATTCTTGTCAGTACCACATCACACTTACTCTAAAATCGACCAAATAATTGGAAGTAAATCACTTCTCAGCAAATGCAAAAGAATGGAAATCATAACAAACAGTTTCTAAGACCACAGTGCAATCAAGTTAGAGCTCAGGATTAAGAAACTAACTCAAAACTGCACAATTTCATGGAAACTGAACAACTGGCCCCTGAATGTTGACTGGATAAACAATGAAATGAAGGCAGAATTAAATATGTTCTCCAAAACCAATGAGAACAAAGACACAATGTACCAGAATTTCTGGGACACATTTAAAGCAGTGTCTAGAGGAAAGTTTATAGAATAAATGCCCACAAAAGAAACAAGAGAAGTTCTAAAATTGACACCCTATCATCAAAATTCAAAGAGATAAAGGAGCAAGATCAAAAAAAACTAAAAAGCTAGAAGTAGACAAGAAATAACAAAGAACAAGCAGAACTGAAGGAGATAGATACACAAAAAATCCTTCAAATAATCAATAAATACAGTACAGTAGGTGTTTTTTTTTAAATGATCAACAAAATAGGCAGACCGAGAGCCAGACTAATAAGAAAGAAAAGAGAGAAGAATCAAAAAGATGCAATAAAAAAAGATAAAGTGAATATCACCAGTGATTCCACAGAAATACACACTACCATCAGAGATTACGACAAGCAACACCATGCACACAAACCAGTAAATATTGAAGAAATGGATAAATTCCTGGACATTGCACTCTCCCAAGACTGAACCAGGAAGAAGTTGAAACCCTGAATAGACCAATAGCAAGGGCTGAAGTCGAGGCAGCAATTAATAGCCTACCAACCAAAAAAAGTCCAGGTCCAGATGGGTTTACAGCTGAATTCTACCAGATGTACAAAGAGAAGCTGGTACCATTCCTTCTGAAAATATTCCAAACAACACAAAAAGAGGAAATCCTCCCTAACTCATTTTATGAGACCAAAATCATCCTGATACCAAAACCTGGCAGAGACACAATTAGAAAAGAAAACTTCAGGCCAATATCCATGATGAACATTGAAAAAAAAATCTTCAGTAAAATACTGGCAAACTGATTGCAACAGCACATCAAAAAGCTTATTCATCACGATCATGTAGGCTTCATCCCAGGGATGCAAGGCTGATTCAACATACACAAGTCTATAAACGTAATCCACCACATAAACAGAAGCAAAGACAAAAAACACACGATTGTATCAATAGATGCAGAGACAAACAGCCCTTTATGCTAAAAACCCTCAATAAACCAGGTATTGATGGAATGTATCACAAAATAATAAAGCTATTTACAACAAACCCAGAGCCAATATTGTACTGAACAGGCAAAACTGGAAGCATTCCCTTTGAAATCTGGCACTAGACAAGTATGCCCTCTCTCACCACTCCTATTCAATACAGTATTGGAAGTTCTCGCCAGAGCAATCAGGCAACAACAACAAAAAATAAATAAATGAAGGGTATTCAATTAGGAAAGGAAGAAGCCAAATTGTCTCTATTTGCAGATGACATGATTGTATATTTAGAAGACCCCATCAAATCAGCCCAAAATCTCCTGAAACTTATAAGCAACTTCAGCAAAGTCTCAGGATACAAAATTGATGTGCAGAAATTACAAGCAATTCCTATACACCAATAACAGACAAACAGAGAGCCAAATCATGAACAAACTCCCATTCACAGTTGCTACAAAGAGAATAAAATACCTAGGAATACAACTAACAAAGGATGTAAAGGATCTCTTCAAGGAGAACTACAAACCACCACTTAAGGAAATACAATAGGACACAACAGATGGAAAAGAATTCCATGCTCATGGTTAGAAAGAATCAATATCATAAAAATGACCATACTGCCCAAAGTAATTTATAGATTCAATGCTATCCCCATCAAGCTACCAATGACCTTCTTCACAGAACTGGAAAACACCACCTTAAACTCCATATGGAACCAAAAGAGAGTCTGCATAGCCAAGAAAATTCTAAGCAAAAAGAACAAAGCCGGAGGTGTCATGCTGCCTGACTTGAAACTATACTACAAGGCTATAGTAATCAAAACAGCATGGTGCTGGTACCAAAACAGAGACATAGACCAGTGGAACAGAACAGAGGCCTTGGAAACAACACCACACATCTACAACCATCTGATCTTTGACAAACCTGACAAAAACAAGCAATGAGGAAAGGATCCCCTGTTTAATAAATGGTTTTGGGAAAACTGGATAGCAATTTGCAGAAAGCAGAAACTGGACCCCTTTCTGACATCTTACACTAAAATCAACTCCAGATGGATTAAAGATTTAAACATGAGACCTAACACCAAAAAACCCTAGAAGAAAATTTAGGCAATCCATTCAGGGCATAAGCATAAGAAAGGACTTCATGACTAAAACACCAAAAGCAATGGCAATAAAAGCCAAAATAGACATGTGGGATCAAATTAAACTAAAGAACTTCTGTACAGCAAAAGAAACGCTGATTAGAGTGAACTGGCAACAAATAGAATGGGAAAAAAAATTTTTGCAATCTACCCATCTGACAGAGGGCTAATAGCCAGAATCTACAAAGAACTAAAACATTTACAAGAAAAAAACAAACCCATTCAAAAGTGGGTGAAGGATATGAGCAGACACTTTTCAAAACAAGACATTTATGAGGCCAAGAAACTTGTAAAAAATGCTCATCATCACTGGTCATTAGAGAAATGCAAATCAAGCCACATTGAGATATCACCTCGTGCCAGTTAGAATGGTGATCATTAATGGAGACAACAGATGCTAGAGAGGATGTGGATAAATAGAAACGCTTTTCCACTGTTGGTGGGAGCATAAATTAGTTCAGCCACTGTGAAGATAGTGTGACAATTTCTCAAGGACCTAGAAATAGAAATTTCATTTGATCCAGCAATCCCTTTACTGAGTATATACCCAAAGGATTATAAGTCATTCTATCATAAAGACATATGCACACATATGTTCATTATGGCACTGTTTACAATAGCAAAGACCTAGAAACAACCCAAATGCCCATCGATAATAGACTGGACAAAGAAATTGCAGCACATATACACCATGGAATACTACGCATCCATAAAAAATGATGAGTTCATGTCCTTTGTAGGAGCATGGATGAATCTTGAAACCATCATTCTCAGCAAACTGACACAAGAGCAGAAAACCAAACATTGTGTGTCCCACTCATAGGGGGGCGTTGAACAGTGAAGGGGAGCATCGCACACTGGTGTCAGTTGTGGGGGCTAGGAGATGTACAGTGGGGGGTGAGGAAGGATAACGTGGGGAGAAATGCCAGATATAGATGATGGGGGGATGGAGGCAGCAAACCATCTTGCCATGCATGAACCTATGGAACAACACTGCATGATCTGCACATGTACCACAGAACCTAAAGTACAATTGTAAAAAAAAGATAGCCATATAGGTAAATTTAGAAATCAAGTATTATTACCTTTTTGTTTTATAACTATCTTCTTTTTCTGTATGATTTAAATGAAAAATGCATATGAGGAGCCAGAGCAAGATGGCTTAATTAACCACTCCAGTGATTGCCACCCTTTGTAGAAACAGCAAATTAAAGAAGCATCCACATAAGAAAGCACCCTCATAAGAAACAAAAATCGGACCGGGCACGGTGGCTCATGTCTGTAATTCAAGCACTTTGGAGGCCAAGGAGGGTGGATCACCTGAGGTCGGGAGTTCAAGACCAGCCTGACCAACATGGTGAA
>NW_022437031.1:3400740-3555893 GCF_009761245.1 Sapajus apella
AGAAAGAAAGAAAGAAAGAAAGAAAGAAAGAAAGAAAGAAAGAAAGAAAGAAAGAAAGAAAGAAAAGAAAGAAAGATCAGGTGAGTAATCACAATATCTAAGGTTAACATTATATCAAGGAATGACACACTGAAGAGAACAGGAATACATCTTGGATTTCCTACAACATTATTCCCCTCATCCCCCTGCAATACCATGTGGTATGGAGAGTGACTCTATGTGCTTGAGAGAGAGAGAGAATAGTGATTTTAGATTTTGCACTGGAACTCAGTGCTGCCCTGACCTGGTGGAAAACATCACAGGGCAGAATTCAGTGATGGTCCTAGAGGGAGTATTTAGACCAGCCTGAGTCAGAGGGTAATCGCTGCAGGCTAAAATGTTTTGGAGTCTAAATAAATTTGAAACACAGTATAGGCCACAAAACTTACAGTTTCTGAGCAAGTTTTAGTGCTGTGCTGGGCTTGGAGCTTATAAACATGGGATGCATGTGATCTAGTGAGGCAACAGTTACAAGGGCCAAGGGAGTGCTTGCATCTCCCTCACCCAACTGCAGGAAGCACAGCTTGCAGTTCTGAGAGAGATTTTCTTCGTTGGAGAAAAGAATAAAGTTGACTTTGTCTTGTAACTTGTATACTAGCTCAGACACAGTAAATTAAGCACCAAGCAGAGTCCTTAAGCCCCCATTTCAGTTTCTAGCTCCCAGGTGACATTTCTAGACCTACACTTGGCCAGAAGGAAACCTGCCACACTAAAGATAAAGATTCAGTCTTGGCAGGATTCATCACCTGATGATTAAAAAGCACATGATCCTTGAATAGCCACCATTGATAACTAAAATGTAGTTTCCATGGGCCTTGGGGAAGACCCAATACCATACTAGCTGCAGGTGTAATCTATCATAATTCTAACTGTGTTGGGCCATATGGAGTAACTACTTCTGCTTGAGGAAAGGCTAGGGAAGGGGAAAAAAAAAAAAGAAAAAGAAAACTTTGACTGACAACTTGAGTAACAGCTAAGCCACAGTAAAATAAACTATCAAGCAGACTCCTAAAGTCCTGGGTTCCAGGCATTAGTTCTTGGGCAGCATTTCAGGAACCACCAAGGGCCAGAAAGGAACCCACTGATCTAAAGGGATAGAATCAGGTTTGTCAAGATTTTTCATCCACTGACTAAAGACAACTTGGGCCTTAAATAAACATCAGTGGTAGCCAGGCAGTAGTCACTAGTGGACTGGGGCAGTGGTGGCAACAAGAAGAGACTCCTTCTGCTGAAGAATAAATAAATAATAAATAAATAGGACTTTGTCTTGCAACTTGGGTACTAGAATAGGCACAGTAAAATAAAGTGCCAAGTAGATTCCTCAAGTCTCTAAATCTAGGCAGTAGCTCCCAGTTGGCATTCTTAGACCCACCCTGGGCCATAATAAAACATGCTGACCTGAAGGTATAGAAAAGGGGCTGGTAGGATTTACAACCTGCTGATTAAAATGCCATTGGGTCAGGCAGTAGTCTCCACAGGACTTTGGTGAGACCCAGTACTGTATGACCCAGTATAGACCCAGAAGTGGTGGCCAGGAACATGCTTGCATTACTCTGCCTCAAACTCCAGGCATCTCAGCAGAAAGAGAGAGATTCCATACATTTGTGGGAAGTAACAGAAGAGTACAAGACACTCTGACTGGTAACCCAGAGAATTCTCCAATATCTCACTCAAGACCATGAAGGTACTACCTCTATGATTCATCAAAGGTCACAAAACAACTGGGTTTGGGGCATACCCTAATGCAGATATGTCTGCACTGACCAGAAACTTAGATCACAACACTCAATTTCTTTTGAATTTTGGAAAGCTTTCGGAAGAAGAATGAGTACAAATAAGCCCAGACTACGAAGATTAGAATAAATATCGAATTCTTCAATGCCCAGCCATCAACAAATATCCACAAGCATCAAGACAATCTAGAAAAACATGATCTCATCAAATGAACTCAAAAGGCATGAGGGGCCAATTCCAGAGTGACAGGGATGTGTGAATTTTCAGACAGAGAATTCAAAATAGCTGTTTTGAGAAAGCTCAATCAAATTCAAGATATCATAAAGATGGAATTTAGACTCATATCAGATAAATGTACCAAATAAATTGATTTTTTAAAAAAGAAACACAAATTCTTGAGCTGAAAATTTTAACTGACATACTTAAAATGCATTGGAGTCTCTAAATAGCAGAATTTATCAAGCAAAAGAAAAAATCTGTGAACTTGAAGACAGGCTATTTGAAAATATGTAGAGAAGACAAAAGAAAAATAAAAGGGAAGCACACCTAAAAGATTTTAAAAATAGCCTCAAAATGGCAAATCTAATAGTTACTGGCCTTCAAGAGGATGTAGAGAAAGAAATAGGGGTAGAAGGAGTATTCATAGGGTTAATGACAGAGAACTACCTAAATCTAGAGAAGGATATCAATCTTCCACTACTGAAAGCTTATAGGACACCAAGCAGATATGAGCCAAAGAACACTACTTCAAGATACTTAATTATCAAATTACAAAAAAAAAAAAAACAAAGATAAAGAAAGAATTCTAAAAGGAGGAAGAGAAAAAAAGAAACTAATAACAAACAACAAATCTTCAATATGTCTGACAGCAGATTTTTTTTGAAACCTTCCAAGGAAGAGAAACATAATATATTTAAAGTATGAAAAAACACAACACTATTATTCTAGTATAGTATATTCCGCAAAAATATCCTTCAAACGTGAAAGGGACATAAAGACTTTCCCAGACAAACAAAAGTTATTTCATTGACACCAGACCTGTCCTGCAAAAATACTAAAATCTGCTTGTTTGGGTTTTTTTTCCAAATGAAAAGACAAAATTTACTGGTAACAGTAAGAACAGAAACACATACATATTATTATAATAATGTAATAATAGGGTGTAAACTACTCATAGCTTGAGTAGGAATAATAAAATAAAAACCTATTAAACCTATCAAATATCTATCAATAATAATAATTTTTAAGACAACAATACTTAAGACAGTATAATAAAAAAAAATGGAAACAATAATCCATTAAAAAGGGAGAGGATAAAATAATAGTGTAGAGTTTTTATTAGTTTTATCTTTGCCTGTTAGTTTTTTTGTTGCAATCAGAATTAGGTTGTTATCAGCTTAAAAGAATGAGTTTAAAGATATTCTTTGCAGGACTCATGGTAATCTCAAATCAAAAAACTTACAAAAGATACAAAAAGTGAAAAGCAAGAAATTTAAAAATATCACTAAGAAAATCACTTTCACTAAAACAAAGATAAGAAGGAAGAAAATCAAACAGAACACCACAAAACAATAAAAAAAAAATAACAAAATAGCAGAAGTAAGTCCTTACCTATCAATAACAACATTGAATGTAAGTGGACTAACTTTCCAAAAAAGACATACAATGGCTGAATTGATTTTTAAAAAAAAAAAACACCCAGTGATTTGCTGCCTGTAAGATCCACACTTCACCTATAAAGACACACATAGACTAAAATAAGAAGGATTAAGAGAGATATTCTATGTAAATATGTTGGAATTCACTCAGGGTGGCTCGCAAAATATTATGGAAAATATTTAGGGAATGTTATAGATTAGTCTCAAGCCTTTTGGAAGGCCAAAAGGTTTTATTGGGGCAGGCCGAAGGCAGCCGGCCGGTCCATTATGTTCAGTTAGAGAGAAGATAGGGACCATAAGAGGTTTTTCCCAGTTAAATTACACCACATACATTTGTTTCTGTTTATTCATGTAAAATATGTGCCTTGCAGTGGGAGATCAAAGGGGAATTACTTGTTAATGGTGTTTACTCTGGGCCCTGAACCTAAAGCTTTTATCATTCCTATAACCAGTCTTTTAACCATGTTAATTATCCACAAATGTGTTAACTTAGGACCTGTGTTATGAATAAAAGTATGCATGGACAGAGGGTCTTGGCCGATTGGTTGCCTTCCACCCTCTGAAACCAGCCAATGGCCATCCCTAGCTCACTTGAATCACTATAATGGCGTAAGAGTGCATTCATTTATCCATCATTGAGTCAGGGTCTGCAGGCCAGACTTCAACAGGTGTTGGTTGACATCTCAGATGGCGACACTGACGTGATACCTGTCACAGCAGGTGCTCAAATGTGGAGCGAACTGACATGATCATCGCTGCAAAGAAGGAACAGGGGACCTCCCAAGACGGGAAAGAAAAGAGGACCACATGGTCAGGTCAAGAAGTCAGTAAGTAATTGGTACCCACTAAGAATTGCCAAACTCAGGAAGGCATTGTTTTAGGCTAGGGATTCTTCATGGTTCAGCAGTTATCAGTTCAACAGATAGAAGTACAGAATGTAATTCAAGCTGCTGTTTCCCAAAGCTCATGGTTCTTGGTAAAGAGCACGCTGGATGTAAAGCTCTGGGAAAAAGTGTGGAGAAATCATGCACAAAGGCATCTAATGAATAGGAAAAGGGACAAAGGAAACACTACAGTTATAGGAATTTGTCTTAAGCAAGCAGCATTGCAGAAGGAACTCTTAGCCTGCCCAGTCACTGATAATCTGCACGGCAATCAGGTGTATGTTTATAAAAAGATAAGAAAAAAGGCATTGCAGGCCAGAGCTCCATGGCCAAGCAAAAGAGGGGGAAAAAAGGGACAAAGGGCTCCGGAATGAAAGCTCCACCCAAGTCCAGGCCAGCAACTGTGGCCTAGATGGGGGGAGCAAGCAGCGCAAATGGAAAGTAGCAAGCAGCAAGCAGCATGCAAGCAGCAGCTGGGCGGGGCCAGCACGGCTGCCATCCGGACCTGTGCTGCTCTCTCTGCAGGTGTCCCACAGTGAAATTTCTTGTGTTCTTTGTATTCAAGAAACACTCCAAATTGTAATTCTCTGATAAGATTTAATTAAAAATTTAAAATATGTAAGACCTTTTTCTGATATTAGCCACTATTTTTATTCCAACTCTACTTTTAATATAGCTCTTTTAAAATCCAACTTAAGTAAAACAGTAACCCCTGAAAGAAAAGAAATTACACCTAGCCCATAAATCAGTAAGGAGCAATTAAAAGCAAGCCATCTAGCCTTGCTCCTCAGTAGAAAAGAATTTCCTAATTAACCAATAAGTTGCAAAACCTGTTTTCTATCTTAAAAGGCAACACTACTAGCACAAGCCTTATTTACCTTCAATTTGTAAATTTAAATGATAAATTTCAATCAGCTATAAAAGAAGGCCTAGGAATTAAAGAGCAATTAAAAGCTAAACATGTAAAACCACACATTATTCTTTAAAGCAAAAACTTTAAGCCAAATTAAATAATAACTTGTAAATTGAGAAGTAAAAATGTTGTGTCCATTTCTCAGAAAATAAATTTGTATGCGAGTGTGATAAAATCATATGTATAAAAGACTAATTAGAAATAGTCTTTGCTCAGCCAGTAAGTAACTTTTTTCAAATCAGTTTGCCAGTTTAAAGTCTATAAACTTGATCAGCTTCAAAACTCAATTGCAAGGTTTAAGCTATTCTACCTGTGGCTTTAAGCACATGATTAAAGTATATTATTTGAGTCTCTGCTTCTAGAAATATTTTCAAATTTCCTCTTAAAACTTCATATTATCAATTTCAGCTTGCCATTTTAATGGATTATACAGTCAGTTGATAAGTTATAATCCTAATATCATGAAAATTCCTTTAAGGAAAGAGGAATCCAAAGCAGTATTGCACTTCTCCATACCTAATCTTTTAACACTGTTTGCTGATAGGTCAAGTAAACAAGGCAGAGGTGCAGTCACTAGAGACCACATAATTCAATCACTCAATCTAAGTTTACTAGCAGTCAAAGAGCTGAGATTGCAGCCCTAATTCTGGCATTAAAATCTTCTTCTGCCCATAAATATAGTAAGTAACTTGACATACTTGGTTTACCTACTACAAAACTTTAAAACAGCTTTAATTAAGTATAAGCTCCAGCCCACAGCTCATTGCCTAGCCCATTAGCTTATGGCAATGAACAAGCAGACTTACAAGTGATAACATCACTGCTTAACCAAGACAGACAGGAGCAGAAAAATTGAGAGAAATAGAAAGAAAAATATTATAGAAGGGAATTTATGCAAGTAGATAGTATAATTTTGTTTTGAAAGCCTAAGCAAGTTTTAAAACATTAATTGTAAAAGAAATTCCATGTATACACATATTGGTTAGGCTGGGCTCAGTGGCTCAAGCCTGTAATCCCAGCACTTTGGGAGGCTGAGGCAGGCAGATCACGAGGTCAAGAGATTGAGACCATCCTAGCCAACAAGGTAAAACCCCGTCTCTACTAAAAATACAAAAAATTTAGCTGGGCATGGTGGTGTGCGCCTGCAGTCCCAGCTACCCGGGAGGCTCAGACAGGAGAATTGCTTGAATCCAGGAGGCGGAAATTGCAGTGAGCCAAGATCACACCATTGCACTTCAGCCTGGTGCCTGGAGACAGAGCGAGACTCTGTCTCAAAAAAAAAAAAAAAAAAAAAAAAAAAAAAAAAAAATTGATTAAAAGTTAAAGAAGTATCATCCAGTTTTCTGTGAACTAAGCATTAAAGCACAACAAGTTTTTCTTAAAGCACTATCCTACTCTTTTACAAGATTGTAAAAGTCTCTTAGCACAGGCACAACTTCTTGAATTTCCAGTACACCAGCACCAGCCAAGAGACTGTGTCCTCATCAAAGGATGGAAAGAAGAAAAAACTCGAGCCAGACTAGGACACAAGCCCCAGATATCACCTGTAGAATGCTGAAGAGGACAATGCAAAAGGCCAAGCAAATCTTGTAACTTAAACTAATACCCTCTTCACAGCTTCTATCAGTGAACTGCTTGACTAAAAGAAATTAACATACCCCCAGTGAAGTTCCTCAGTAATGGCATACAGTAAACTGAAATGCCAAGTAACACTGCAGATCAAACCCAAAATTTCAGTTACACTTATAGCCTTAATAGTCTCAGCCATAGTCATTCTGGCAACTGTCAGCACTGCAGTGACATCTATTACTGAGTCATTATGAAGAACTGCTTTTGTAAATAACCTCTCTAAAAATGATGGAAAGGTGTGCAAAGTCATCTTTCCTGGTTAGACCCCCATTCCTGGGAGTCGCTCCTTAACTGGGAAAGAATGTTGCTAATTGTACGCATAATTGTCCCATGTAATTTATTCATCCTAGGATGCAAAGCTAGAATGAAAGCAATGAACATGTCGCCTGACAGACCCATAGCTGAATGAATCAGTGGCCGGCAGACAACAAAGCCTATTGTTGAAAACAAGAGGGGAGATGTTGGAATTCACTCGGGGTGACTGGCAAAATATTATGGAAAATATTTAGGAAAAGTTACAGATAAGTCTCAAACCTTTTGGAAAGCTGAAAGGTTTTATTGGAGCAGGCCAAAGGCAGCCAGCCAGTCCATTATGTTAAGTTAGGGAGAAGAGAGGAACCATAAGAGGTTTTTCCCAGTTAAGTCTGTTTACCCCACATCCCTTGGTCTCTACCACATCCCTTGGTCTCTACTCTAACTCTTTACTCATATAAACTCTGTGCCTCTCAGTGGGAGATCAGAGGGGAATTACTGTTAATGGTGTTTACTCTGGGCCTTGAACATAAAGCTTTTATTATTCGTTTAACCAATGTTTTAACCATGTTAATTATTCACAAGTGTGTTAACTTAGAGCCTCTGTTATGAATAAAACTGTGGATGGACAGAGGGTCTTGGTCAATTGGTTGCATTCCAACCTCTGAAACCAGCCAATGGCCATCCCTAGCCCACTTGAATCACTGTAATGGTGTTAGAGTGCATGTCGTTGAGTCAGGGTCTGCAGACCAGAATTCCACAGGTGATGACCAATGTCTCATCAACGAAAACCAAAAAGATCACAGGTAGCTATACTTATATGAGAGACAAGATATTTTACGACAAGAACTATTAAAAGAGACAAAAAAGTCAATATATAATGATAAAGGAGTCAATTAAGAAAGAGGATATGACAATTGCAATATGTGTGCACCAAACACTGGAGGACCCAAATATGTAAAGCAAATATTATTAGAGCTACAGAGACAGACCCTAATACATAATAGTGGGACACTTCAACACCACACTTTCAGCACTGGACAGATCATTCAGAGAGAAAATTAACAAAGAAATATCAAACTTAATCTGCACTACAGATCAAATTTACCTAATAGATATTTTTAAAACATTTCATCCAATGTCTGGAGAATATATATTCTTCTCCTTAGCACATGGAGTATTCTTAAGGATAGACCATATGCTATCCACAAAACAAAAGTTAAAAAAAATAAAATTATATCAAGTATTTTCTCTAATCACAGTGCAATCAAACAAGAAATAAACAAGAGAGACATCAGAAACTATAGAAACACATAGAAATTAAAAAATGTGCTATTGAATGACCAGTGAATCAATGACAAAATTCAAAATAAATTTTAAATATTTCTTGATAGAAATAAAAATGAAAACACAAATACAAAGACTTGTGGGATACAAGAAAAGCAGTACTAAGAGGAAAGTTTCCAACAATAAGTGCCTACATCAAATAACTAGAAAAACTTCAAATAAAACCAAATGATGCATCTTAAGGAACTAAAAAAAGCAAGAGCAAACAAAACACCAAATTAGTAGACCAAAAGATATAATAAAGATCAGAACAAAAAAAAATGAAGATGAAACAGAAAAAGTAAAGGATAAAAAAAAGAGTTGGTTTTCTGCAAAAATAAACAAAATTTAGTCAGACTAAGAAAGAAAGAGAAATTCCAAATAAATGAAATCAGAAATGAGAAAGGAGACATTACAATTAATACTGCAGAAATTCAAAGAATCATTGGTGACTACTCTGAGGAAAGATATGCCAATAAATTGGAAAATTCAGAAGAAATAAATTTATGGATACATGCAACATACAAAGATTGAGCCAAGAAGAAATCAAAACCTGAACAGACCAATAACAAGTAACAAGAAAAAAGCCATAATAAAAAGTCTCCCAGTAAAGTAAAGTTTGGGACCTGAAGGATTTACTTCTGAATTTTACCAAACATTTAAAGAATAATTAATACAAATCTTACTCAAATAATTCTGAAAAATAGAGGAGGAGGGACTAGTTTCAAGTTTATTCGATGAGGTCAGTATTACTCTGATTCTAAAACTAGACAAAGACACATTAAAAATAAAACACACACACACACCCTGAAGGCCAATATCTCTGATGAATGTTGATTCAAATGTCCTTAACAAAATAATAAAACCCAATAAAAAGACTACTTTTTACAACCAGGTAGAATTTTCACAGGGAAATAAAGTTGGTTCAACATACACAAATCAATCAACAGAACAAAATAATATACCATGTAATTATCTCAATTGATGCTTGAAATGCATTTGATAAAATTCAACATTGCTTCACAACAAAAACCCTCAAAAATCTGGGTATAAAAGGAACATGTCTCAACATAATAAAAGTTATGGATGACAGAAATGAAGCTAGAGTTATAATCAGCAGGGGAAAATTGAAATATTTTCCTCTAAGCTCTGAAACCAAACAAAAATGCTGGCATTTACCATTGTCATTCAACATAGTACTGGAAGTACCAGCTAGAGCAATCAGATGGTAGAAAGAAATAGAAAGCATCCAAACTGGAAAGGAAGAAGTCAAGTTATACTTGTTTGTGGATTATCATATTTTATATTTTGAAAAAAACCTAAAGACTGCGCACACACACACACACACACACACACACACACACACACTATTGGAACAGATAAATAGATTCAGTACAGTTGCAAGAATCAATATAAAATCAGCAAAAAATGATAGCACTTTTGTATGACAACAATTCACCTGAAAAATAAATACAGAATGTAACTCCATTTTAAATAGCCACAAATAGAATTAAATACCTAGAAATCAATTTAATCATATAAGTAAAATATTTCTATAATGAAAACTATAAAACATTGATAAAAGAAATTGAAGAGGACACCAAGAAAAATGGAAATATATTTTATGTTCATAGATTGGAAGAACTGATATTGTTAAAATGTCAATTCTAACCAGAGCAATATACAGATTCAGCTCAATTTCTATCAGAATACCAATAGCATTCTTTACAAAAGTAGAATGAATCTAAAATTTACAAAAAGCCATAAAATACCTGGAATAACCAAAAAGTGCCCTAAGCCAAACAAACAAAAAACTGGAGGAATCACATTACCTGTCATGAAATTATGTCACAGAGCTATAGTAATCCAAACAACATGATACTGACATAAAAACCTTTGTAGAGACATGGATGAATCTAGAAACCATCATTGTCAGCAAACTGACACAAGAACAGAAAGCCAAACACCGCATGTTTTCACTCATAGACCGGTAATGAACAATGAGAACACTTGGGCACAGGGAGGAGAACAACACTCACTGGGCTAGGTGTGGGGTGGGTGGAGAGGTGGGGAGAGGAGGGACAGTGAGGGGGCCAGGGAGGATGGGGAGGGATAACACTGGGAGAAATGCCTGATATAGGCAACAGATAGGCGGGATGGAAACAGCAAACCACCATGGCATGTGTGTACCTATGCAACAATCCTGCCAGATGCTGGATGTGCATATGTACACCAGAGCCCAAAATGCAATTTAAAAAATTAATAAATTACCGAGATAAATATATCCCCCCAACAACAACAACAAAAAATACAGACACATAGACCAATGGAACAGAATAGAGAACCCAGAAACAAATCCACATACTTGCACTGAACTTCAGGGAACGCGTCCTCTTTCCAGGTCCACGAGGAGGCGTACTTTTAAGGGCAAGAATTTCCTAGTACCATGCCCCTCTCCCATCTCTCTCCATCTGGGTGATTTATCAGTTCATGTTTGAATTTCGTGGTCACGGGAATAAACTAAGAGTCAATCACCCCAGCAGAAGTTTAAAGAAACTCCTTTCCTTGGCCAGAGAAATTTGGGAAGGTAGGAATTTCTCCCAGGATAAGTTCCTCTGCTCCTTCACCCACAGCGGATTTCCAGCTCTCTGGAATACCCTCCCCCATAGTGGGAGCTCTCTTTCCTCTCCTGGATTTCCCCTCTGGAGTCCCCTTCCACGCTCTTCGTGGAAGTTTTTCCTCTCTTCTCCTTTATTTCCCTCTTTTCTCTACCTAAATAAAATCAACTTTTTGCAACACTTCTTGGGTTCTGTATTTATGAGCTTAACGGCCACCTGATGTTGTCCCCTCTCTCATTCCTGAGAGGACGGAGATCAAGAACCTACAACATTCTCTCGGGGGAGCTGTGCCTCACCAGCACCCAGAAAAACCCAGTTGCAAACTAATTTTCAAAAAAAAGTGCCAGGAACATACACTGGGGGAAACACAGTCACTTTAATAATTGGTGCTGGGAACACTGGATATTCCTTTGCAGAATAATAAAACAAGACCCCTATCTCTCACCATATACAAAAATCATAACCAAGTGGATAGAGTAAAATAAAAGAGTTGCTATTTCATGACAAAACATAATTATTTTTTCAAGACAAAATCGTCTTGAAACCAGTAATAATCAAAAAAAGAAAAAGAAGGGCATTTTATAATGGTAAAGTGTTAAATTCAACGAAAGCCTTAACTATTCTAAATATATATGCACTAAACACAGGAGCACCCAAATTTGTAAATCAAGTCCTTATGGGCCTAAGAAGAGACTTAGATAACCACACAATAATAGTGGGAAACTTCAACATGCCAGTATTAGATCATCGAGGCAAAATATATGTAAATATATGTAAACATTCAGCACCTGACATTTGACCAAATAGCTCTAACAGACATCTGAAGAACTCCCCACCTAAAAAGAACAGAATATACATTCTTCTCATCTGCACATGGCACATACTCTAAAGTTGAACACAACATCAGCCATAAAACCATTCTCAGAAAATTTTTTAAAAAGCGAAATCATATCACTCACACTCTTGGAGCACAGCACAATAAAAATAGAAATCAATACTAAGAAAATCTTTCAAAACCATAGAATTACATGGAAATTAAATAATGTACTTTTAAATGACATTAGGGTAAACAATTAAATTAAGGCAGAAATCCAGAAATTTTTTGAAACTAATTAGAACTAAGATATAACATACCAGAATCACCTGGACACAGCTAAAGCAGTGTTAAGAGTGTAGCTTGTAGCAATAAATGTCCACATCCAAAAGTTAGAAAGATCTCAAATTAATAAACAACACACCTGAAGAGCTCGACAGAGAAACAAGAGTAAACCAATCCCAAATCTAGCAGAAAGCAAATAATAACAAAAATCACAGTTGAGATGAAGGAAGTTGCAATGCAGATAACAAAACAAAATGTCAATGAATAAAGCAGATGATTTTTTGAAAGAATTAATAAGACCGCTAGTTAGAACAAAAAAAAAAAAAAGATAAAGGATCAAAATAAACAAAATCTGAAATGGCAATGGAGGCATTACCACCAGCCTCACAGAAGTAAACAAAACACTCAGAGACTGCTGTAAATACCTCTATGCACACAGGCTAGAAAATCTAGAAGAAATGGATAAATTACTGGAAACGTATAACCTCTCAAGATTGAACCAGAAAAAATGGAATCCCTGAACAAACCAATAATACGTTCTGAAACTGAATCAAAAATGAAAAACCTACTAACAAGTAAACCCCAAGACCAGGTGGATTCACAGAAGAAAACTACAAAATGTATTAAGAAAAACTAGTACAATTTCTACTGAAACTATTCCAAAGAAATTTAACAGGAGGTCCTTCTTCTTAACTCATTCTGTGAGATCAGCATCATCCTGATATCAAAACTTGTCAGAGACAAAAAAAAAAAAAAAGAAAAAGAGAGAGAGAGAGCGAGAGAAAACAGGCCAATATCCTGATGAACACAGATACAAATATCCCCAACAAATTATTAGCAAACTAAATCAGACAGCACATAAAATGGGCAATCCAACAAGATCAGGTAGGCTTTATTTCTAGGATGCAATATTGATTCAAAACATACAAATCAAAAAATGTGATTAATCATATGAAGAACTAAAAACAAAAACCACATAATCATCTTAATTTATTCAGAAAAGGCTTTTGATAACATTCAAAATTCCATCATGTTAAATACCCTCAACAAACAAGGCATTGAAGATACTGAAAAATAATAAGAGACATCAATGACAAACACACATTATGGTGAATGGGCAAAAGCTTGAAGTATTCCCTTTGAGGACCAGAACAGGATAAGAATGCTCACTCTCATCACTCCTATTCAACATAATACTGGAAGTCTTAGCCAGAGCAATCAAGCAAGAGAAAGAAATACAAGGCATCCAGGCCGGGCATGGTGGCTCACACCTGTAATCCAAGCACTTTGGAAGGCAAGGCGGGTGGATCACCTGAGGTCGGGAGTTCAAGACCAGCCTGAACAACATGGTGAAACCCCGTCTTAAAAAAAAAAAAAAAATACAAGGCATCCAAATATAAAGAGAAGAATTTAAATTATCTCTGTTTGCAGATGATATGATTGTACGCTTATAAAACCCCATAGTTTCTGTCAAAAGTTCCTGGATATAATAAACAACTTTATTAAGTTTTCTGAATACAAACCAATGTACGAAATTCACTAGCTTTCTATTCGTCAGCAAGATCCAATCTAAGTGCAATCCCAAGAAAGCAATTTCATTCAAAATTGTGACTAAAAGAATACCTAGAAATACAGCTAAGCAGAAAGGTTAAAAAAAAAACAAAAAAAAACAAAAAAAAAAAACTCTACAATGAAAATTACAATATACTGTTATAAGAAATAAGAGATGACACCAACAAATAGAAAAATATGTTCTTATGGCTGGAAAGAATCAGTAGCCTTAAAATGGCAATATTGTTCATTAAAATTTACAGGTTCAATGTTATTCCTATGAAATGACAAATGACCAATGACATTCTTCACAGAATTAGTAAAAAACTATTTTAAAATTTATATGGAATCAGGAAAGAGCCCAAATTGTCAAGACCATCTTAATGCAAAAAGAACAAAGCTTAAGGCATAATATTATTCAACTTCAAACTATGCTACAAGGCTTTAGTAACCAAAAGAGCATAAAACCAAAACAAAAACAGTAACATAAATCAATGGAAGAGAATAGAGAGCTGAGAAATAATGCTGCTCAACTATGACCATCTGATTTTTCATATAGTCAGCAATAACAAACAATGGGGAAAAGATTTCCTATTCAATTAATGGTGTTTTGAAAACTGGCTAGCGATATTTAGAAGACTGAATTAGACCTTCTTCCTTAAATCATATAGAAAATCAATTCAGGATGGATTAAAAACTTGAATGTAAATACTAAAACTGTAAAAACCCTAAAATCTAGCAAATATTACTCTAGAAATAGGCCCTGACAAAGATGCCAAAGACAATTACAATAAAAACAAATATTCACAAATGGGAACTAATTAAACTAAAGAGCATCTGCACAGCAAAAGAAACTATCAGAGTAAATAGACAACCCACAGAACAGGAAAACATATTTGCAAACTATGCATATGACAAAGGTCTAATATCCAGAATCTATATTTTAAAAGTATACAAATTAACAAGCAAATAACAAATAACACCATTAAAAAGTGGGCAAAGAATGTGAACAAGGTGTTTCTGAAAAGAAGACATAAACATGGCCAATAAGCACATGTAAAAATGCTTAAAATCATTAATTATTAGAGGAATGCAAGTCAAAACTACAAAGAGACACCATCTCACACCAGTCAAAATGGTAATTATTAAAAAGTAAAAGAAAGAAACAGATACTAATGAGTTTGCAGAGAAAAGAGAACACTTATGGTTTGCCGATGAGCCTTGGGAGCTTGCTAGGACCTCTAGCAACCCATTTCTGCCTGGCCTCACAGGAGCCCTTCAGGAGGGCAGCCAGAGGTGCTGGGGAAAAGGCTACCGGGAGAAGAAAATCTCCAGCTGAATTCTGTAACAATTTAGGCTGATCCAGAAGCCTCCGGGCCAGAACTAGGGAGGAGTGAATCACATGTCCATGCTCCACAGGTGGGGGTAGAAGGTAAGCCATACTTGCTTTCACAGCTGGGAGGCAGGTAGCCTAGGGAAAGTTTTCAGCCTTGCTAGGCCACTGCCTGGAAACAGACTAAGTGCTGTTGGTGAGGGTAGACAGTGGGAGTGAGACTGGCCCTTGAGATTGCATGGCAGCTGGGTGAGGCCTGTGACTGCTGGCTTTCTTCCACTTCCCGGACAACCTGCATGACAGTGTAGAGACAGTGATAATCCTAGGAACATAACTCCATTGATGTGGAAACTTCATTTCTATCACCCGCAGCAGCTGCAGCAAGACCCATCTAAGGGGAGTACAGACACACCTATCCCTGCCCCCACCCAATGGTCCTTCCCTATTTACCCTGGTAACTGAAGTCAAATGGCGTATGCTCTTAGGAGTTCTAGGACCCCACCCACTACCTGTTCCTCCCTATATTACCACAGCTAATGCTCTCTGAGAAGTGCCACTTTCTGGCAGGAGGTCAAGCAGCACAAAATAGTGCATTAAACCATAGAGTCCATTTTAAAACCCTGGCACCTCCACTAGAACAGGTTCTGGTGTCCACAGCTGAGAGACCCACAGATGGTTCACATCACAGGACTCTGCAGACACCCTGCAGTACCAGCCCAAAGCCTGGTAGACTGGCTGGGTGGCTAGATCCAGAAAAGAAACAAAAATCACTAGAGCTCAGCTCTCAGGAAGCCACATCCATAGGAAAAGGGGTAGTGTACTACATCAAAAGAACACCACTTGGGGTGGGGTGGGACAGAAAAATCTGAACTACAGGCTTCAGCCTTAGACCTTCTCTCTGATAGAGCCTACCCAAATGAGAAGAAACCAGAAAACCAACTCTAGTAATATGGCAAAAAAAGGTTCTTTAACACCTCCCAAAAATCACACTAGCTCACTCTGGCAATTGACACAAACCAAGAAGAAATCCCTGATTTACTGAAAAAGAATTTGGGACGCTAGTTATAAGGCTAATCAAGGAGGCACCAGAGAAAGATAAAGCTCAATATAAGGAAGTTCAAAAAATGACACAAGAATTAAAGGTAGAAATATTTAACATAATTTAACATAAATAAAAAATTTATTTATGTTAATTTAACATAACTTAACATAAATAAAAAACAATAAAAACCTCAGGAAACAATGGACACACTTTAGAAATGCAAAATGCTTTGAAAAGTCTCAGGAATAGAATTGAACAAGTAGAAGAAAGAAATTCAGAGTTTGAAAACAAAGTACTTGTATTAACCCAATCCAACCAAAAATAATAACAATAATAAACATGAAAAAAAACCCCACACATTTTAGGAGATAATTTAGGAAAAATTTCCTGGCCTTGCTAGAGATATAAACATCGAAATACAAGAAGAACAAAGAACACGTGGGAAATTTATAGCAAAAAGATCATTGCCTAGGTACATTGCCATTAGGTTATCTAAAGTTAAGATGAAGTAAAGAATCTTAAGATGTGTGAGACAAAAGCACCAGGTAACGTATTAAAAAAAAAAAAAAAAAAGATTAACAGCAGGTTTCTAAGCAGAAATCCTACAGTCTGGAAGGAATTTGGGCCCTATCTTTAGCCTTCTCAAACAAAACAATTATCACCCAAGAATTGTGTATTTAGTTAAACTAATCTCTATAGATAAAAAAAATACAGTATTTTTCATACAAACAAATGCTGAGAGAATTCACAATTACCAAGCCATCACCACAAGATCTGCAAAAAACAAAAACAGAAACAACCAAAAAAATCTCTAAATCTTAAAAAAAAAAATCCTAGAAACACATCAAAAGAGAACCTATTTAAAATGTAAATCCCACAGAAACTATAAAAGAAAAATACAATTTAAAAAACAAAAGCAAAAAACAAAAACAAAAATAAAAACTAACAAGATATACAAGCAAGAAATAGCATGATGTATAGAATGGTACCTCACTCCTCAATACTATCATTGAATGAGAATGGCCTAAATTCTTCACTTAAAAGATACAGAATTGCAGAATGGATAAAAATTCACCAACCATCTGTAGCCTTAAAGAGACTCAGCTAATGCATAAGAACTTGCACAAACATAAAGTAAAGGGGTGGTAAAAAGACAGTTCAGGTAAATGGACACTAAAAGCGATTAGGAGTAGCTTTCTTATGCCAAACAAAACAAACTTTAAAGCAGCAGAAATTTAAAAAGACAAAGAGGGACATTATATAATGGTAAAAAGCCTTGTCCAACAGAAAAAAATATCACAATTCTAAAGATATATGCACCTAACACTGGAACTACGAAATGTATGAAACAATTACTAACAGACCTAAGAAATGAGATGACAGCAACACAATAATAGTTGGACACTTTAACAACCCACTGATGGGACTAGACAAGTCATCAAAAGAGAAAGTCAACAAAGAAACAATAAACTTAAACTATCCCCTGGAACAAATGGACTTAACAAATATATACAGACCAGTCAATCAATCAACGGCAGAAGATAAATTCTATTAAACAGTGCATGTAATTTTCTCTGAGAAAGACCATGTAATAGGCCACAGAACAAGCCCCAATAAATTAAAGAAAATTGAAATTATATCAAACACTCTCTAAGGCCACAGTGGAATAAAACTGGAAATCAACTGCAAAATGAATCTTCAAAACCATTCAAATATAAAGAACTAAAATAGCCTGCTTCTGAATAATCATTGGGTCAAAAATGAAATTAAGATAGAAACTAACAAATGCTTCAAACTGAACAACAATAGTGACACAACCTATCAAAACCTCTGGGACACAGCAAAGGTGGTGCTAAAAGGAAAATTCATTGCCCTAAATGCCCACATCAAAAAGTCTAAAAGAGCACAAACAATCTAAGGTCACACCCCAAAGAAGTAGAGAATCAAGAAGAAATCAAACCCAAACCGAGCAGTAAAAAGAAAATAACCAAGATCAAAACAGAACTAAATGAAATTGAAACAGAAACAATACACAGGACAAATGAAACAAAAACTTGTTCTTTGAAAACATAAACAAAATGGACAGACCATTAACAAGATTAACCAAGAAGAGAAAAAATCCAAATAAGCTCAATAAGAAATGAAATGGGAGGTACTACAACTGCCATCACAGAAATACAAAAGATAATTCCAGGCAACTATAAACACCTTTCTGTGCATAAACTAGAAAACCTAAAAGAGATGAATGAATTACTGAAAAGGTACAATGCTCCTAGCTTAAACCAGGCAGGAAGAGATAAATACCCTGAACAGACCAATAACAAGCAGTGATATTGAAAGAGTAATTTAATGATTACAAAAAAAAAAAAAAAAGTCCAGTAACATATGGATTTACAGCAGAATTCTACCAGACTGCCAAAGAAGTGTTGGTACCAATTCTTTTGACACTATTCCACAACATAGAGAAAGAAGAAATTCTCTCTTAATCATTCTATGAAGCCATTATCACCCTAATAACAAAACCAGGAAAGGATATAACCAAAAAAGAAAACTACGGACCAATACCCCTGATGAACATAGACTACAATTCTTAACAAAACGCTAGCTAAATAAATCCAACAACATATATAAAAGATAATCCACCATGATCAAATGGGTTTCATACGAGAAATACAGGGATGGTTTAAAATATGCAAGTCAATAAATGTGATACACTAAATAAACAGAATTCAAAACAAAAATCATATGATCCTCTTAATACATGCACAAAAAGCATTAGACAACATGTAGCATCCCTTTATAATTAAAACTCAGCAAAATTGGCATACAAGAAGCATACCTCAATATAATACAAGGCATTTATGACAAACCCACAGCCAACATAATAATGAATGTGGAAAAATTGAAAGCACTTCCCCTGAGAACTGAAACAAGACAGGGATACCCACTCTCACCACTCCTCCTTAGTATAGTACTGGAAGTCCTAGTCAGGGCATTCAGACAAGAGAAAGAAATAAAGGGCATCCAAATTGGTAAAGAGAAAGTCGAACTGTCACTATTTGCTTATGATACGAATATTTACCTAGAAAACCCTAAAGATTCCTCAAGAAAGCATCTAGAACTGATAAAAACATTCAGCAAAGTTTCTGGATACAAAATTAATGTACACAAATTAATGTAAACAAAATTATTGTACACAAACTCAACCCCTTTTACAATAACTGCAAAATATATACATACTTAGGGTTATATCTAACAAAGAAGGTTAAAGACCTCTACAGGGAAAACTACAAAACACTGCCGAAAGTAATCATAGATGACATGAACAAATGGAAACACATCTCATGTTCATGGATTGGGTATGTTTTACTGACTCAAGCACAGAAAGTCAACACCATGACAAAAGCATGCCAAATTGCAGGGTCTTTATTGCCGGCAGCCATGGAGGACTCGCGTCTCTCCAACCTGTGGCCCTGAAAGGAGAGTGTCAAGACCTTTTATACCAGTACAACCACCTCGGGAGTGAGGGTGAGGGGCGGGGGTGGGGGTGAGGGGCTTCAGACATTTCAAGGGCTAGTAGATTCTGTAAATCACCTCCTGGGTGGAGATGAGGGTGAGGGGCTCCGGATATTCCAAGGGCCAGGGGACCTTTGACATTCTGATTGTTACTTAAGCAGTTCACAAAAGTTAAGATAAGCATTTGTTTACACATTGTCTGGGTAGGGTGGAAATCACAGACCTTAATTACTTATTACATGTTGCAGGGGCCAAGATGGCATGGGTTTGGACTGCTTGCCTGTCACATTGGGGTTTACAGAGAGCAGTTTCAACAGAAAGCCAAGGTATGGTTGAGGTATGCAGTTTTATGGGGCTTTTACCATGTCACAGGTAGAATCAATATTGTGAGACTTATTATACTGCCAAAAGCAATCTAAAAATTCATTGCAATTCCCATCAAAATACTGCCCTCATTATTCACATAATTGGAATGAGCAATTCTAAAATTCCTATGGAACTTGAAAGAGGCTATATAGCCAAAGCAAGACCAAGCAAAAAGAAAAAATCTGGAGATATCACATTGCCTGATACCAAACTATAGTATAAGGCCATAATCACCAAAACAGGATGGTCCTAGTATAAAAATAGGCACATACACCAGTGAAACAAAACAGAGAATGCAGAAATAAACCCAAATACTTAGAGCCAACTGACCTTTGACAAAGCAAACAAAAACATCAAGTGTGGAAAAGACATTCTTTTCAACAAATGGTGCTGGGATAATTGGCTAACCACATGTGGAGGAATAAAACTGGATTCTCATCTCTCACCTTATACAAAAATCAACTCAAAATGCATTAAGGACTTGAATCTAAGACCTGAAACTAAAAATTCCAGAAGATAACATTGAAAAAAACTCTTCTAGATATTGGCTTAGGCAAGAATTTTATGACCAAGAACCCAAAACCAAATGCAATAAAAACAAAGATAAATAGCTGGGACTTACTTAAACTAAAGCGCTTTTACATGGCAAAGGAAACAGAAGGGTAAACAGACAACCTTCAAAGTGGGAAAAGCTCTTCACAATGTAGACATCTGCAAAGAGCTAATATCCAGAATCTACAACAAATTCAAAGAAATCAACAAGAAAAAAAATAATCCCGTCAAACAGTGGGCTAAGGACATAAATAGATAATTCTCAAAACAAGATACACAAATTGCCAAAAAACATATGAAAAAATGCTCATCACTAGTGATCATGGAAATGGCCTAGACTGCCTTTCAAGTTTATTTGGACACCCAGGGCACTTTAGTTTGAGGTAACGAGGTTTGAGGTAGCTCAATTTCTGACAGCTGGCATCTGCATTTCCCCTTTGTGTAGGGCTGGTTTAAATGCTCACTGTGAAAGCAGGCCTCAGCTGAGTTTAGTTCAGTTTTTCTTTCTGTTTTAAGAGGACAGCACTGAGTCAATGTCTCAACATTTCTGTGCTCTCCTTCCCATCAGTGTCCAAAGAGGCTCTCTGTACCAAGCTGCAGCTGCAGGGGTCAGGGAGGAGTGGTTTTATTGGTTCAAGACTAATTTTTTTCTTTTCAGTGCTTCTTTCAGTGCTAGAAAGTCAAAAGCAGGAACTGCAAGTGCTCACCTGACTTTGGTTCTCATGAAGGTTCTTTGCTTCTGTAGCTATTTGCTAAACTGGTATCCTTGTGTTGAGGATAATAGGTGCAGCCTTCTTTTCCACCACCTTGCTTTACCTCTGCCATCCTTTTCTTTTACTTAAAAATTTTATTATGTTAATTGTAAATTCATATATGGTTGTTAAAAAACATAGAGATCTCTCATACCATTAGTCCAGTATCTTCCAGTGGTAACATTCTGAAAAACAATAGTGTAATATTAAAACCAAGATATTGAAACTGATGCAATCCACCAATCTTATTCAGATTTCACCAGTCACATTTGTACTAATTTGCATGTGTGCATATTAAGTTCAATATAAATTTATCACAAGTGTGTATTCAGGTAAACAATACCAGAATCAGCACAGAGAACATTTCTGTCCCTATAATCTTACCTCATTTTGACTCTTTTATAGCCATACCCACTCTCTTCCCACTCTATTTTAATCCCTGAGAGTTACTAATATGCTTTATTTTGTAATTCTCTGGAGGCTCATCAAGGTGGTTATATTAGTCAGGGTTCTTTAGAGGGACCAAACCATTAGCATAAATGTTATTTATAAAGGGGAGTTTATTAAGGAGTACTGACACACAATCACAAGGTGAGGACTTACAATAGGCTGTCTGCCATCTGAGGAGCAAGGAAGACAGTCCAAGTAACAAAGCTGAAGAACTTGGAGTCTGATGTTCCAGGGCAGGAAGCATCCAGCATGGGAGAACACTAAGTCAGTCTAGCCTTTCCACGCTCTTCTGCCTTTTATTCTGGCCACGCTGGCAGCTGATTAGGTTGTGCCCATTCAGCTTGAGGGTGGATTTCCCTTTTCTCGTCCACTTATTCAAATATTAATCTCTTTGGCACCACTCTCACAGACACACTCATATACAATACTTTATATCCTTCAATCAAATCAAGTTGACACTCAATATTAACCATCATGAGTTAACCCTTTGTCAACTTGAACCCAAACACATCTCCTGAAGTCATACAATATCTTTAAATAAAGACAATAAAAAGGTCATAATTACATCTAACATAAGACAGCTACCCTTCATACAACCAGAAATGCACCAATACCCAACCCAAATGCTATAACATAAAGTTAACAACACTTAAATGCTGATATAAAGTCAATATATCTTATGTGACATAATAAAGGAAAAAAGAAAGAAAATATAAATATTTTCTTATTACAAGTCTATATATGCACAAACATGTTCTTCACAAAATAAAAGGGAAATACAACAATTACAGTCGTTTCTGCAACAGGTCACGTAGTCATAGCTGCTATTGATGACTACATTCTTCTACATCCCATTTTGTATTTCCTTTGCCTTCCCCAAGCACCTCAGCAGGTCATGGTTTCTTACTTGGTGGAGTAACCCAAACCTTCATTCCCAACGGGCCTGGGACATTTGTAGTCCTGCCTTGATTGGGCTTTTGTAGTTTCTTATTGACCTTAACCACAGGGCATGGTAATACTAAGAGACACTCTAAGAGGGCTTCTGTATTCCATGCATACACTCTTTCTTACCTCCATTGTGGAGTAGTACACTGACTTCATCTCGATAGTCCAGATCAATCACCCCAGCCAACACTGTAACTCCCTTCTTAGCTTGTTGGCTTAGAGGTAGGAGGAACCTAAAGTGGCCAGGTGGCAATCTTAACATGCAGTTAATAAAACTATTGCTCTGTCTCCTGGTGGCAGTGCACCTCCCTCTGGAACTAAAACCTCTGGGCCATAAGAACATAATGTCATGGGAATGAGGGACAAAAATTTTGTTGGTGGGTAACTGGGGTGGTTGAGAGTGGTGTCATTTCCCCTTCCACCCCTTGATTCCTGGACCCATGAATCCTGGTTATGGAAGAAACAGTATCATATAATGAACACTGATTCAGAGCATACACAACCTTTGGAGAAATTTGTCCCGGCCCTATAAAGCATTGTCACCTAGTTGGCATTGTACTTGTGACTTCAAAAGACCATTCCACAATTCTATTAATCCAGCTGCTTCAGGATGATGGGAAACATGGTGAGACCAGTAAATTCAATGAGCATGAACCCACTGCTGCACTTATTTAGCTGTAAAATGAGTGCCTTGGTCAGAGGCAATGCTATGTGGAATACCATGAAGATGGATAAGGCATTCTGTGAGTTTACATATGCTAGTCTTGGCAAAAGCATTGCATGCAGGATAGGCAAAGCCATATCCAGAGTAAATGTCTGTTCTGATGAGGACAAACCACTACCCTTTCCATGATGGAAGAAATCCAATATGATCAACTTGCCACCAAGAAGTTAGCTGATCATCCTGAGGAATAGTGCTATATCAAGGGCTCTGTGTTGGTCTCCGCTGCTGGCAAATTAAGCACTCAGAGGTGGCTGTAGCCAGGCCATCCTTTGGGAGTGGAAGTTCTTGTTGCTGAGCTTGTACATAACCTCTATCCCTGTCAATATAACCACTTTGCTCATGGGCCCATTGGGTGACTACAGGTGTGGCTGGGAAAGATACTGAGTGACGTCCACAGAACAGGTCATTCTATTCACTTTATTAAAATCCTCTTCAGCTCTTGTCACCTTTTGGTGAACACTTAGTTTTTGACTTCTCAGAGAGATTCATCCACATACCTCTTCCCCAAATTTATTTGTCACAAAATTTTCACCAATTTTTCAATTATGCTTCTTCTAAGTCCCTGACAATCCAGCCAAACAACCGGCTACAGCACATGAATAAGTATATTACCACACATGTGGCCATTTCTTCTTCCAAGCAAAGTGCACAATGAGGTGCTCTGTTCAAGGTTCTTCCCATGGGAAGATTTCTCTTCACCACTGTCCCCCAGGGATGTCCATGAAAGGGGCTGCAGTGTTGTAGATGTCAACTTTCAGGTGGTGCCTGCATATCACGCAGAGCCATCTCTAAGGTGAAGAGCTATAAATAAACCAGGTTCTTGTCTTCACTTCCTCTGTCAACTAATCTTAGGGAACTCTCTGTGAGTCCACTTGTGCAGGCTCGGGGAGAAAAGGGAGGGTTGCAGGAATGAGGACCATGGGTATTTGAGCCACATCCTCATATAACTTACTTGTGCCCTCAGGACATGCTTGAGCGTGATCACATATATGCCACTTCTATTTGATGATGGAATGCTGCTGTGTATGCCCTACTTTATGGCTAGATGGAACAGAGGGCACCCAGTTAATAGGCAGTTCAGGTTGCATGGTGACTTGATAACGCATAGTCAAACGTTCAGTTTCCACAAAAGCCCAATAACAGACCAAGGGCTGTTTTTCAAAAGGACAGTAGTTATCTGCAGAAGATGGCAGGGCCTTGCTCCAAAAATCCTAGAAAACTCTGTTTTGATTCCCCTATGCAGGCTTGCCAAAGGCCCCAATAGCATACCTATCTGCTACTGACACCTCAAGCATCATTGGATCTGCTGGGTCATATGGCTCAAGTGGCAGTGCAGCTTACACAGCAGCCTGAACTTGTGGCAGAACCTTCTCCTGTTCTGGATTTCCCTGAGAAATGACAGCATTTGGGTCACTCAATAAATGGATTATAGTAACACACGCAGATAAAAAAAAAAGTGTTGTCTCCAAAATCCAAATAGACCCACTAGTCATTGTGCCTCTTTCTTGGTTGTAGGAGGCGCCAAATGCAGCAACTTGTTTTTTACATTAGAAGGCCTCACACCTGGGACCCCTAGAAATTTTACTGAGTTAGAAGGTCCGTGAATAAATCTGACTATGGATTTATTTTCCATCCTCTGGCATGCAAATGTATCACCAATAAGTTAAGGTGTTTGCTGCTTCTCACTCAATAGATACAATGAGCATAATGTCATTAATGTAATCGACCAGTGTGATATCTACTGGAAGACAAAAATGATCAAAGTGTCTCCAAAAAAGATTGTGACACAAAGTCAGAGGCTTACTATACTCCTAAGGTAAGATTGTAAAGATATATTTCTGGCCTCGTCAGATGAAGGCAAATTGCTTCTGGTGAACCTTAGGAATAAGAATGAAGAAAAATGCATTTGCCAAGTCAATGGCGGCACACCAGGTACCAGAAGATGTGCTAATTTGCTCAAGCAATTAAACCACATCTGGTACAGCAGCTGCAATTGGAGTCACCACTTGGTTAAGCTTACAGTTATCCACTGTCATTCTCCAAGATCCATCTGTCTTCTGCACGGTCCAATTAGGAGACTTGAATGGGGATGTAGTAGAAATCACCACCTCTGCGTCTTTCAAGTTCTTGGTGGCAATGACCTCCTCAGTCCCTCCCGGGATGCAATACTGTTTTGAATTCCTATATTATTCTAGGTAGTGGCAGGGCTAATCGCTTCCATCTGGCCTTTCCCACTACAATAGTGCTCATTCTACTAGTCAGGGAGTTAATGTGGGGGTTCTGCCACCTGTTAGGCATGTCTATGCCAATTATGCCTGACGGCACTAAGGAAATGACCACAAGATGAATCTGGGGACCCTCTGGACCCACGGTAAGTCAAACCTCAGCTAGAACTCCATTAATTACCTGACCTCCTTAAGCCCCTACTTTAACTGGAGGACTGCAATGACATTTTGTGTTCCCTGGAATCAACATTAGATCAGAAGCAGTTTCCAGTAGTCCCAGAAATGTCTGATTATTTTTGTTTTCCAAATGCACAATTATTCTGATAAAAGACTGGAGGTCTTCTTGGGGAAGGATGAGAGAAACAGTAACAGCATAAATTGTTAGAAGTGTAGTGTGGTCCTTCCTTAAGAGAACCTGGCCTCCTTTCATTCAAGCGGTTCTGGATCTATAAACTGGTTCAAGTCTAAAAACTGAATGAGGAGCCATGTTTCTCTGTTTTTATAATTCAAATTAGTTTTTTGTCCACTTAACCCAGAAGCTTTCTGCTTATATAAATTATATAAGTGTGCAGTAGCCTTTGTTTCAGTTTAATTCTAGAAACATCATGATTAAAGAGCCAATACCACAGCTCTACCTGAGTCAGACTATTGTAATAGCTGCTTTGCCTCTGCTGTCTATTATGGTACCTACTCCCACCTTGCCTTTGATGTTTGAGTTCTGCCACTTGGCCCCTGCCACCTTGGGATCCCATTACTTCCATTGCATTTAAGTTTTGTAGTTGAGTGACTGCTGTTGCCACTACAACATTTAACATATAGGGAAGAGCAATCACAGAGCTCTTCAAGGATGCAGGTGCTATCTTCACAAATCTAATTTGGAAAGTATTGGTCAAGGGTATATCTTATAGACCCTCCCAGCTGGGATGAGTAGGTCTAAAATGACTGATCCACACTAGAATTTCAATCTCCCTAAGCGTTTTGCTTTATAAGATGGAATTTCCCTGTACAAGCTCTCTCTTCACTTGCTGCCATTTATGTAAGATGTGGCTTGCTCCTCCTTGCCTTCCACTATGATTTTGAGGCCTTTCTACCCATGTGGAATTCTAAGTCCATTAAATATCTCTCTCTCTCTCTCTTTTTTTTTTTTTAATACTGACCAGTCTTGGCTATGTCTTTATCAGCAGTGTGAAAACAAACTAATACAGGGATGTTGCCACCACTGAAAATAAGGAAACAGTTTCCTCTGTAAAAATAAGACTTATCAGAATTTACAAGCTCATGTCCCCAACTTCATCAGGGTCCTCACACGCATCCCCATTCCAAGTTGCAGGGTCCCATTTTTTTTTTTTTAAGTGAATGTCCTCACTTTAATAGTAGACAGCTGGTGAGGCTGTGCATGCACCTTTTTTTCCAGGTCAGACAGCTTGTGTTTCATTTTTCACAATTTCAACTCTTTCTCTACAGAAAATAAGGCTCTCACTCAGGGCAATCTTAACAGGTTTGAGGCTCAGTATGTGATTCTGGGGCTGGAAAACAGAATATCTGAGTTCATTATATTCCTTGGTTCTTTACATATGGTCAAAGGTATTATATAGAGAGTCATTAAACTTTTACCTCTCATGAGCAGTAAATCAGGAGTATCAAATTGATTTATTTTGCATAACGATCTGAACATTTTATGCCAAGGACTGTCAGTGTTCCTCATACTGTTAGAGGTGAGTACTTAGCATTTTTGAGTCTAATTATATTAAGCAGCCAACTCCAGAAAACCCCAAAACCAATAAATGAACCCCTTTCTTAATATTTTGTTCCTCTATAATCATTCCTGGTACCAAAATCTGTATTAGTCAGGGTTATCCAGAGAGATGAAACTATTAGAATAGATGTATATATAAAGAGGAGTTTATTAAGGAGTGTTGATTCACATGATCACAAGGTAAAGGCCCACATTAGGCCATCTGAAAGCTGAGGAGCAAGGAAGCCGGTTTGAGTCTCAAAAGTTCAAATGTGGAGAAGCAGACAGTGCATTCTTCAGTCTATCGTCAAAGGTCCAAGAGTCGAAAAGCTGAAGAACTTGAAGTCTGATGTTTGGAAACAGGAAGTATACGGTGCCAGAGAATGATGTAGGCCAGAACTAAGACAGTCTAGTCTTTCCAACTTCCTCTGCCTGCTTTTATTCTAGCCACAGTACCAGCTGATCAGATTGTGCCCATCCAGATTTGAGGGTGGATATGTCTCCCAGTTCACTGACTCAAATGTTAATTTCCTTTGGATACATCCTCACAAGACACATACAAGACAAATACTTTGCATATTTTAATCTAATCAAGTTGATACTAAATATTAACCATCACACTGTGTTATAATAAGTCTGGCAGCTACCTAACGTCTACTTTGTTTAATTTGGCACTCACTAGGCCAAAGTAATGACAGATATACCTCAAAACATTATAAGGTAGGTGAAAAACCTGAAGATCTCTGGAACAAAATATTTTAGTAAAACATACAATAAATTGCTTAAAGCCTGAGAGAAAAAGAAAGAAAGATAGTTCATTTGGATAGTAAGATGTTTTAAAAGCACCTCATGGCGTTGGTGGTATAATATTTAGCATAATCTTATTCCAAAAGCAGCCCATGTTTACTGGGGATTTTAAAATAATTATGTGCTGTGATCAAGTGGGATTTTTCTCAGAAATGCAAAGTGATTCAACATACAGAAACTATTCAATGAAACACATTACATTAAGGAAACATATAAGCCAGGTATGGTGGTTCATGCCTGTAATCCCAGCACTTTGGTATCACAAAGCAGGAGGATCCCTTGAGCTCAGGAGTTTGAGACCAGCATAAACAACATAGGGAGACCTCGTTGAGAGAAAGAAAAAAAGAAAGAAGGAAAGAAAAGAAAGAAAGAAAGAAGAAAGAAAGAAAGAAGGAAGAAAGGGAGAAAGAGAGAAAGCAAGCAAGCAAAAACATGCAGTAACATCTTAATTGATCCCCAAAAGACTGAAAAAATCTAACATCTTTTCATAATAAAAACAGGCAAAATATAGAAATGGATGACATATTTCTCTACATAATAAAGGGCATTTATGAAAAACTCACAGCTAACATTATACTCAATGATGAAAGACCAAAAGCTGTCTATCCTACCAATATCAAGAATGAGACAAAAGACTGAGTGTGGTGGCTCACACCTGAAATCCCAGCACTTTGGGAGGCTGAGGCAGGTGGATCACTTGAGGTCAGGAGTTAGAGACCAGCCTTGACAACATGAACACCCTGTCTCTACTAAAAATACAATAAATAGCCAGGCACGGTGGCATGTCACTGTAATTCCAGCTTCTCAGGAAACTGAGGCAGGGGAACCCCTTGAACCCAGGAGGTAGAGGTTGCAGCAAACTGGGATCACACTCCTGCACTCCAGCCTGGGCAACAGAGGGAGACTCCATCTAGAAAAAATAAATGACACAATGACACAAAGGTGCTCACTTTTACCACTGCTATTAAACATTGTACAGAAACTTCTAACCAAAGCAATTAGACAAGTAAAATAAACGAAAGGCATCTACATTGAAACAGGTAATACTATTTCTGTTAGCAGATGGTATAATGCTACATGTTGAAAGTACCAAAAAATTCATAAGAAAGATACTACAGCTGATAAACAAATTCAGAAAATTTGTGGGACACAAGTTAAATGCAAGAAAAATAAGTTGCGCTTCTATTTGCCCTAATAAATAATTTAAAAGTAAATAAAAAAGGAATTTGATTTAAAAATAACACCTAAAAGAACAAAATATACAAAGAAATTTTTAACTAAAAAGGTAAAAGTTTTTAACATTGTAAATGACAAAACTTTACTTCAAGAAATTAAAGACCTAAATAAATGGAAAAAAAAATTATGTTCATGTGCTGGAAGATTTAATAATATTAAGATTTCAAAACTATCCTAAGCTATCCTTATTAAAATCCAATAAAATCCCTATGAAAATTGCAAGTCTTGTTTGAAAAGATGTAAAAGCCAGTTCTCAATTTTATATGTAATTGCAAAAGATCCCAATTAGTGAAATAAATCTTGTAATAGAAAAACAAAGTTGTATGTTCCTCCTTTCAAAACTTACCACAAGTCTTCAGTAATTAAAACAGGATGGTACTGGCACAAAAATAGAAATATAGACTAATAAAATAGAATTGTTGCCTTGGGTGAACTCTTCTGCAGATGTCTGTTAGGTTCATTTGGTCAAATGTCAAGTTGAAATCTCAACTATCGTTGTTAGTTTTACGCCTCAATAGTCTGTCTAATAAATTTAGTGGGGTGTTGAAGTTTTCCAATATTATTGTGAGGTTATTTAAGTCTCTTCATAAGTCTCTAAAAACTTGTTTTATGAATCTGTGGGCTCCACTGTTGGCTGAATATAGATAGACAGGATAATTAAGTCTTCCTGTTGAATTGAACTCTTTATCATTATGTGATTCCCTTCTTTTTCCTCTTTGATCATTATTGGTTTAAAGTTTGTTTTATCTGAGGAATGAGATTATGTTTTTTGTAGAAATATTGATAAAACTGGAAGCCATTATCCTCAGCAAACTGTTTATTCTGCAAAAACAGAAAATCAAACACCACACTCCTGAAACACCCAATTTTTCCATGTAACAAACCTGCACATATGCCCCCTGAATAAAAGCTGACATAAAAAATAAAATAATAAAAACACTAAATATTCTATAGCAAGAAGTAGCAAAGTTTTTCTGTAAATTAGTCAATAGTAAGCTATGCTTTTTAGGCCAAATGATTGCTGAAACAATGTCTTAGTCTATTCAGGCTACAATAACAGAAGACCAAAAACTGGGTAGCTTACTACAACAGAAATATATTTTTCATAGCTCTGGTGGCTGGGAAGTCTAATGTCAACATGCTGGCATATAAAATGTCTAGTAAGGGATTGCTTCCTGGTTCATAAACAGCTATCTTCTTACGGTGTTCTAACATGGTAGATAGGGTGAGGGAGTCTTTGGGTTCCCTTACATGAAGTCATTAATATCATGTATGTAATATGTAAATGAGTGTACATGACTGTATTCCAATAAAACTTTACATGTGAACTATAAAAAAGTAAATAAAAATAAATAAAATACAAAATTGTGAGTTCAGAAATAAACTCATACACCTATGGCCAGTGATTTTCAACAAAAGCGCAAAGTCCATTCAATTGTGAGGGTGTAAAACTCTAAAAAGCCTCCAAGTCAGGAAAGCTGAAGTTGGAATTGTGATAGAATTGATGAGAAGGGGGAAAAGAGGCTGGGAATGAGGCAGCAGGAGATCAATTGTATTAAATGAATGGGGAGGTGGTTTGAAGCTAACTCTTCGCTCTGGAAATCTTGCAAGACTTGTCTCTCTTTTTGATTTCCAGTAAAAAAGGCCTTGTTGATTTAAGAGGCAGTCACCACAAAAAGCCATCAGTCAGTTTCACACCTAGCATTGTTAAACTTTCTCTCAGAATCCGTGCTGTTCAACAAATCCTTTGTAAATCTCAGGGTTGTCAGGCCAATTAGCCTGCTGCAAAGCTATCATTTCTACTGACTTATTACCTATATATGCTGTCGTGAAAGAATGGTAACCAGACTACAATAGAATTGACTATACTTACCACAAAGTAGACTTTAAGTCAAAAACTGTCATTAGATAAAGATTATTATATAATAACAAAAGTGTCAATTCATCAGGAACGGTATAATTGTCTATATATATGCACACATGTGTATATACATATAGATATATATACACACAAACATACTCCAAAATTGAAACACATAAATACATAAAGCAAATATTAGCTGATGTCAAGGAATAAAAAGTAATACAATAATTGTACCTCAATATCTTATTTTTAACAATGGTAAAATTGTCCAGACAGGAAATTAATAAGGAAACAATAGAAATTAAAACTTACAGATCAAATGAACCTTATAGACATGTACATAATTTTTCACCTAATATCAGAAAAAACATATACTTCTCAAGAGCACATAGAGTATTTTCCAGAATAGATCACATTTTAGGACACAAAACAAGTCTTTTTTTTTTTTTTTTTTTGAGATAGAGTCTCGCTCTGTTGCCAGGTACCAGGCTGGAGTGCAGTGGGATGATCTCAGCTCACTTGAACCCAGAATTGCCTGGGTTCAAGCAATTCTCCTGCCTCAGCCTCCTGAGTAGCTGGGACTACAAGCACATGCCACCACACCGAACTAATGTTTTTGTATTTTTAGTAGAGATGGGGTTTCACCATGTTGGCCAGGATGGTCTCGATCTCTTGACCTCATGATCGACCCACCTCAGCCTCCCTAAGTGCTGGGATTACAGGCATGAGCCACCACACTTGGCCAACAATTCTTTTTTTATTATTATTATTTCTGAGATGGAGTTTCTCTCTTGTTACCCAGGCTGGAGTGCAATGACATGATTTCGGCTTACCGCAACCTCTGCCTCCTGGGTTTAAGCAATTCTCCTGCCTCAGCCTCCCTAGTATCTGGGACTACAGGTGTGCACCACCATTCTCAGCTATTTTTTGTATTTTTAGTAGAGATGGGGGTTTCACCACGTTGACCAGGATGGTCTCGATCTCTTGTCCTCATGATCCACCTTCCTCGGCCTCCCAAAGTGCTGGGATTATACGCGTAAGCCACTGCCTCCAGCCAACTCTTAATAAATGTAAGAACATCAAAATTATTGCTTACAGATACCACACGCTTCCTCATACACCAGGAAAACAAAAGCTCTCCCTCCACACAGTTACCCACCTCTAATGCTACCTTTCTCCTTCTCTTATTTAAACCCTGTGTTTTTCCAATTAATCTCTCAATTCCTACAAAATCATATAAAAGCAATAATCAATCAGTCAATACGACAAATGTTCCTTCTAACAACCCCACAATATTACCCCTTTCCCCAAAATCTCCCAGCAGTCTAAATTCCTTCCCATTTTTAGGTTTGCACCCCACCCCCAATCCCACTGCAAGAATCCTTGAGAAGCTTCACCCCCACCTCCTAAAACCTGTTATCACCCCCTCTTCTCTAATTCTTTCTCTCTATATATAAAAAGACAGGTATGTCAGATCTTCATAGGCAAGCCTGGAGCCTGAAAGTCTGAAGTCCTGCTTGCCTTGGCTGAAGTTTTCCACCCCGCTGCTTGCATTCACCATTGTGCCTAATCACCCAGAGGAGCTTCCCTGGACAAGCCCCTCACCCAACTCTGCCATCTTAACTGTTCTTATGAGAATGTAAATACCTCTCACCCAACCCCACCACTGTAACCTGTTTTTTTATATAGAGAGAAAGAATTAGAGAAGAGGGCACGATAACGGGTTTTAGGGGGTGGGAGTGAAGTTTCTCAAGGCTTCTTTGAGTGGGATTGGTGGTGGGGAGGGAATCTAAAAGTGGGAAAGAATTTAGACTGCTGAGAGATTTGGGGGAAAGGGGTAATATTGTGGGGTTGTTAGAAGGAGCATTTGTCATATTGACTGATTTGTTATAGCTTGTATATGATTTTGTAGGAATTGAGAGATTAATTGGAAAAGCGCAGGGTTTAAATAAGAGAAGAAGAAAGATAGTATTAGAGGAGGGTAGCTGTGTGGAGGGAGAGCTTTTGTTTTTATAGTGTATGAGGAAGCAAGGTTGAGTTATTAACAAGGTTGGATTTGAGCAGAGAACAGGAGCCAGATTAAGAGTGAAATATTAGCTGTAATTGCCTGGAGGAAATGTGTAAACAGGCAACTTAAACAAAAGCAAGGCATGTAAAAGTAAATGAGTACAATGAATTTGAGCACAGTTAGACAAAAATAATAGAAACAGACTTTTTGAGGTGTGATTTAAGTAGTAGGGGCAACTGCATAAAGGTGAAGAAGGCGAGGGGCTGAAAGTGTGTGAGGTGTAGAGAGAAAACTTTGGAGGTTGTGAGAGCTATAGAGGGTAAATGAGGCATAGCCTGTGGTTTTGAGGGATTTTAAGAGTATTAAGGTGGCAGCTGCTGCTAGGCATTGTCATGAGGGCCAACTCAGGACTGTTAGGTTAAGTTGTTTGGGTAAAAAGGCTATAGGCCATGGGCCTGGCTCCTATGTGAGAATCCCGACCATACAGCCCTGGGTTTTAGCAGTATATAATGAAAAGAGTTGAGACAAGTTGGGGAGAGCTAGGGAGGGAGCAGTTTTTGGAGCTGTTTTTTAAGGAGCGAAAGGAAGAGTGAGGAAAGGATTTAGGATTAATAGGGTTGGATACGTTTCCTTTAGTGAGTTTATACCATGGCTTAGTTAGAATAGCAAAACCTGGTATCCAGAGATGAAAGTGGCCAGCCACACCCAGGAAGGAGAGAAGCTGTTGTTTGGTGGATGGGGTTGGGGTTTGGAAATTAACCGTATACAGTTGGCAGGGAGAACGTGTTTATGCTGGCAAAAGATTATAATAGACGGGGAAGAAATTTGGGCTTTGGAAGGGGATACATGATACCCCTTTGAGCATAGATGCTGAAGAAGCAGGAGGGTGAATTAAAGTGCTGTGTTGCAATAGATGGGTGATAACAGGCTTTACTTTTAAACCTTGCTGTGGGATGGGGTACTGGGGCTGGGCAGGGTAAGGGTGGTTAGGTTCTAAGGGGATGATGAGGGGTGAGTGACTTGTAGCAATGGATGGGAAGTTGGTGTTCCACACCCTAGGGTTAAGGTTGGGGAATATATGGGGAGCTTTTGAGGGAGGTATGGGTTTGGGAAAGAAGACAGCAATGAGGTGTGGCTGTAGCTCAGGAATAGTTAAGAAGGCAGACAATTTTGCTAGAATATTTTGGCCTAACAGGGGAACTGGACAAGTGGGGATAATTAGGAAAGAATGTGGCAAGTATTGCTGGCCTAACTGACACCAGGTTTGGGGAGTTTTGAGAGGCCTGAAGGCCTTGCTGTTAATTCCCACAACAGTTACGGAGGCCAAGGAGACAGGTCCTTGAAAAGAAGGCAGCATGGAGTGGGTGGTCCCGTGTTGATTAAGAAGGGGATGGACTTACCCTCCACCATAGGAGTTACCCAAAATTTAACATCTGTGATGGTCCAGGGGGCTTCGGAGATGCTAGGGCAGCATTAGTCTTTAGCCGCCAAGCTGAGGATCGGAGCTTCAGGAGCTCTGGGAGCAGTGACATGAGTCAGATAGTTGACTTTCTGTGGGGATCCCACACAGCCTGGGCAGGGCTTAGGGGAAATTCCAGGCTGCAGTCATTTCTTGGCCCAGTGGCCAGGTTTCTGACACTTGAAGCAAGGTCCAGGAGGGGCAGCTAGACGTGCTGCAGTCTGGACGCTTTGAAGTCTTTGTGAGCTGGTGGTGTGGTTGGGGTTTGTCTTATGGAAGAGGCAAGCATCTGTAGTTTTGAGATGCACTGCTGCCAAGCAGATTTTTCCCTATTATTTAACACCTTGAAGGTGAGGTTTCTTAATTCCTGTTGTGGGGTTTGAGGGCCAGATTTTAGTTTTTGTACGTTTTTGTAATGTTGGGGTTGATTGGGTGATAAAATGCATATTCAGCATTTTTCAGGGGTGAGAGTAGAAGGATGATATTTAAGTTACTCCAAGTAAGATTACAGGATTGGGTTAAGTATTGGAGGATTTGATGAAAAGGAGCCTAACTAGTGGCCAATTTGGAAAGGTTGGATAAAGGAAAAGGAATGTGTACTCTAACTATGCCTTTGGCTCCAGCCACCTCTTGAAGGGGGAATTGTTGGGCAGGGGCAGAGGATGTAGCCACGGGACTAAACTGTAAGCTGGGCCACGTATGAGGTGGGAGGTGACAGGACGGGCATAAGGAGGTGGGTTGTGGACAAAGGAAGAGGAGGAAGGCTCTGGGGGATAGGGTTAGGTTCCAGATTAGGGCCTGGTTCAGACAGGTGGGAAGGAGAAAGGTTGGAAGGGTTGATGGACAAGGAAGATTTTAGCTTACCAGCAGAAGAAGGAAGGGCAGATGGAACAGAAGAGAAGGAGTAGAGATCAAAGAGGGATTGGTGTATAAAAAAATGCCTGGACATAGAGAATTTCAGATCATTTGCCCATATTGTGATGAAAATGGTCCAAATTTTGTAAAATGGAGAGGTTGAAAATGCCATTTTTAGCCAATTGGTGCCGCTGTTTAACCTGTATTGTGGCCATGCAGTGGTACAGAAGAAGATGAGACGTTTGGATTTTAGGTCAGGAGACCGTTGAAGAAGTTTGAGGTGTTTTTCTAGAACACAGGCCAGTGGAAATGAGGGAGGGATAGAGGATGGATGATTGTCCATGGTTTTGGAAAGGCAGCAGAGACAAGGAAAATGGGCATGCAACCCAGCCACTCAAAACGTGTCCTTAGTTGATCCTGGGTTGAACCTCGTCATTGGTGGGTGGTCAAGAGAGTTTCCTCTACATTGATCTGCCACCAATATCAGCCATGAGCCTGGTGGGCAGGGGACTAGGGTGAACATCTCCACAATAGTCAAACCCCTGGGGAAACCGTGTCCTCAGATCCGTGACCTACGTAGGATTTTCCAGTCATGAACCTCACAGAAGAACCTGGTTAACCTGATTTTTCTTGTTTTTGTAGTGGAAAAGGGAAGAAACTGAAAGGCGGAGGAAGTGGAAAGGAAAGGACAAAAGGATAGGAAAGCAAAAAAGAGAGACTGCTTATCAAAATAGCTGGTGGTGTGCGTCTGTGGGCTGGTCTGATGACCCCTGGTCGGTAGGTAGATCTCTTCATGGAGGGAGCACAAAAACAGGGATGGGGGCTTGGTGTCCTGTAGGAGTTCCCCTGTCCTGGGTTTCAGCACCAAATGCTAAAAAACGAGCACTTTGAATGAAGAGACCTTCCAAACAGACTTTGTGTGAGCAACATGGCTGTTTATTCACCTGGGTGCAAAGTGGACTAAGGCCAAAAAGGGCATTAGCAAAGGGCAATGGGATAAGAGTTGGTTTTACAGGCTTGGGTACTTTTTTGGGGGTTGGGGGTGTTGAAGAGTAAGTTCAGTTACAGTGGTGGGGTTGGGTGAGAGGTATTTACATTATCATAAGAACAGTTAAGATGGCAGGGTTGGATGAGGGGCTTGTCCAGGGAAGCTCAGCTGGGCGATTAGGGACAATGGTGAACTCAGGCAGCGGGTGGGAGACTTCAGCCTAGGCAAGCAGGATATCAGACTTTCAGGCTCCAGGCTTGCATATGGAGACCTGACAATTATACTAAGTCTTTTTTTCTCGAAAGAACGGAATGGACTTAGATATCAATAAGAGAAAGAAACTGAAAATTTACATATAACAAGGAAACTAAAGAACATTCTTAAATCACTGTGCAAAAAAAAAACAAAAGAATTTTTTAAATTTCTTACAGTAAACAAAAATGAAACCACAACTCAGCAAAATTTGTGCTATGCAGTAAAAAACAGTACAAAGATGAAAGTTAATATCAATAAATGTCTACAATAACAAGAAAAAAAAAGATCTGAAATAGAAAACATGACATTATACCTCAAAGAACTAATAAAAGGAAAAACCAAACTTACAGTTAGCAAAATAAAAGACATAATAAAAATGAGAGGATGGGCATGTTGGCTCATGCCTGTAATTCCAACACCTTGGGAGGCTGAGGTGGGCAGATCACTTGAGGTCAGGAGCTCGAAACCAGCAGGACCAACATGGAGAAGCTGTCTGTACTAAAAATACAAAAAATTAGCTAGCCGTGGTGGTGGATGTCTGTAATCCGAGCTATGTGGGGGGCTGAAGCAGGAAAATCTTTTGAATCCAGAAGGCGGAGGTTGTGGTGAGCCAAGATCACACCACTGCACTCCAGTCTGGGCAACAAGAACAAAACTTTGTCTCAAAATAAAATAAAATAAAATGTTTTTTAAAATAAAAATAATAAAAATGAGAGCATAAGTAAATAAAATAGAGAATTAAAAAACTATAGAAAAATCAACAAAACAAAAATTTGGTTTCTTGAAAAAAATTAACATAATCTTAGGTAGACTAAAGAAAAAGAGACAGAGAGAGAATTCATGTAAGTATAATTGGAAATGAAAAAGAAGACATTAAAACAAATGCCTCAGAAATAAAAAGGGTCATATGGGAATATTGTGAACAATTATTTACAAACTAGATAACCTACAGGAAGTAGATAAATTTCTAGAAATATAAACCCTGCAAATATTTAATGCAGAAAACTACAGAAAGCCTGAAGGGAAGCAATAATAAAAAAATTTCAACAAGAAAAATTCTATAAATAAATGGATTTATGACTGAATTCTATCAATCCTTTGAAAAACAGAACAATTAATATTAATCTTTCATAAAATAGCCATCTTAACAAAGAATAAATCTGAATTTACATAGCCAAAAATATTTACTACGAGAATTTTATAATACAATCAAAAGTATTAACAGCCGAATAGATCAACCCGAGGAAAGAAAGTCAGAGCTCTAAGACTGGTCTTATAAATCTACTCAGTCAAACAAAAATCAAGAAGAAAGTAATTTTTAAAAATAAACAAAACTTCCAAAAATATGAAATTTCATAAAAAAAAAAATCTACAACTCATTGGCATTCCTGAAAGATAAGAAAACATGATAAGCAACTTGCAAAATATATTTGAAGATATAGTCCATGAAAATATTTCTAATTTCAATAGTGAGATTGACATGCACATTCAAGAGATACAGAGGAATTCAGCTGGATACTATACAATACAACCAACCCCAAAGCACATAGTCATCAGGTTGATCAAAGTCAAAACAAAAGAAAAAACCTTAAAGGCAGCTGGAGAAAAGATTCAAGTCATGTACAAAAAGAAATCTATCAGGTTAGCAGCAGACTTCTCAGCAGAAACCTTACAAACCAGAAAAGACGGGGAACCTATTTTCAGTATCATTAAAGAAAATAAATTCCAACCAAAAATTTTACATCTGGCCAAACTAAGCTTCATCAGTGAAGGAGAAATACAATTCTTCTCAGATAAGTAAATGCTGAGGAAATTTATTTCAACAATACTAGTATTACCAGAGGTCCTCAAGAGAATATTAAACATAAAATCAAAAGAACACCTGCTACCTCAAAATATGCTTAAGCACAGAGCCCACATGCCCTATAAAGTAACTACACAATCAGGTCTACATAACAGCCTGGTAATGACACAATGACAGGATTATAATCTCATATGTTAATACTAAACCCTAATGTAAATGGGTTTACATCAACCTAAAAAAAAAAAAAAAAAAATACAGATGCAAAATGAATAAAAAGACAAGACCAAACCATCTGTCTTCAAGAAATCTATATCACATATAATGACTCCCACAGACTCAAAGAAATGGATGGCAGAAAAATTACCTCCCATGCAGAAAACCAAAAAGAGGAGTTGTTATTCTTACATTAGGTAAAACAGACTTTAAATTAACAAAAAAATAAGGAAAATGAAGAAGGGCATTACGTAATAATAAAGGGTAAAATTCAACTAGAAGAGTTAACTATCGTAAACATATATGCTACCAACACTGGAGCACTCAGATTCAAAAAACAAGTTTATCTTGGCCTACGAAAAGACTTAGACAACTACACAATACTAGTGGGAGATTTCAACACACCACTGACAGTATTAGACAGATTATCAAAGCAGAAAAATAACAACAACAAAAAAAATGCTGGATTTAAACTCAGCACTTCACCAATTAGACATAAACATCTCCAGAATATTGAACCCAACAACCACAAAATATACATTCTTCTCACCTGCACACATAACATATTCTTAGATCAACCACATGCTTGGTCATAAATAGACTAGGCATTGAATGAATAAAACACGGAAGTTAAATTCAGCATACTTCAACATAAGAGCCATCTATGACAACTTTACAGCCAACATCATAATGAATAGGCAAAAGCTGAAACAATTCCCCTGGAGAACTAAAACAAGACAAAGATGGCCACTCTCAGCATTTCTATTCAACATAGTACTGGAAGCCCTAGTCAGATCAATCAAGAAAGAGAAAAATAAAAGGCATTTGAATAAAAAAGAAGTCAAACTATGTCTTCCCTGATATGACTCTGTATCTAGAAAACCCTAAACACTGCCAAAAAGCTCTTAGAACTGATAAATGGTTTCATTAAAGCTTCAGGATACAAAATCAATTGTACAAAAATGAGTATACACCAATAACATCCAGGCTGGGAGTTAAATCAAGAAAATAATCCCATTTACAACAGCCACAAATAAAAAATATGTAACACATAGGAATACAGATAACTAGGAAAATAAAAGATCTCTACAAGGAGAAATATAAAACACAGCTTAAGGAAAACAGAAATGACACAAATAAATGAAAAAAAAATTCAATGCCCATGTATTGGAATAATCAGTATCATTAAAATGGCTCTACTCTTTAAAGCAATTTATGGATTCAAAACTATTTGTATCAAACTACCAATGTCATCCTTCACAGACTTAGATAAAAGGTTCTAAAATGTAGATGGATCACAGAAAGAACCTGAATAGACAAAGTAATCCTAAGCAAAAGAGGAAGAAAGAAGAAAGAAAGGAAGAAAAGAAAGATGAAAGAAAGAAAAAGAAAGAAAGAAAGAAAGAAAATGAAAGAAAGAAAGAAAGAAAGGAAGGAAGGAAGGAAGGAAGGAAGGAAGGAAGGAAGGAAGAGGAAAGAGAAGGAAGGAAGGAAGTAGAAAAAAAAGCTAGAATAATTACACTACCTGAATTCAAATTATCTTCTAAGGATTCAGTAACCAAAACAGCATGGTGCTGGTAGAAAAGCAGTCACATAGACTAATGGAAGAGAATAGAAACCTCAGAAATACAGCTGCACACCCACAAGGCCAACAAAAACAAACAGTGGGGATGGACTTCCTATGCAATAAATTCTACTGGGATAGCTGGCTAGCATATACTGAGGAATGAAACTATGTACTTACCCATCACCATATACAAAAATTAACTTAAGGCAATGCATTAAAGATTTACATTTACAACCTCAAACCACAAACATCCTAAAAGAAAACCTAGGTTTTCACGCAGCAAAAGAAACTATCAGCAGAGTAAACAGACAACCTACAGAATGGGAGAAAATATTTGCAAACTGTGCATGTGACAAAGGTCTAATATCCAGAATCTCTAAGGAACTTAAGCAAATCAACAAGCAAAAAATAAATAATCCCATTAAAATGTGAGCAAAAGACATGAACAAACACTTGTCAAAAGAAGGCGTACAAGTGACCAGCAAACATATTTTAAAAAATGGTTCACATTGCTAATCATTAGAGATATGAATATCAAAACCACAATAAGATAATGTCTCATACTAGTAAGAATGGCTATGATTAAAAAGAAAAAACAACAGATGCTAGTGAGGCTTTGGAGAAAAGGGAACATTTATTCACTCTTGGTAGAAATGTAAATTAGTTCAGTCACTGTGGAAAGCAGTTTAAAGATTTATCAAAGAACTTAGAACTACCATTTGACCCAACAATTCTATTACTGGCTATACATCCAAAGGGAAATGAACCATCCTAGTAAACTGACAAATGCACTTGTATGTTCATCCATTTACTGCTCATATTAGCAAAGACGTGGAATCAACCTAGGTACTCATGAATGGTGGACTGAACCAAGAAAAAGTTGTACATATACACCATTGGATATTACACAGTCATATATTAGACTGAAATAGTGTCATTTGAAGCAACATAGATGCAGCTGAAGGCCATAATCCTAAGCGAATTAATGCAGAAACAGAAAACCAAATATCACATGTTCTCACTTATAAATGGGAGCTAATCACTGAGCAAATGTACACATACATATGGGAACAAAAGCCGCAGCAGACTACTAAGGAAGGAAAAATGGAGGAAACATTAATGGAAAAACTATCTATTCTCACTACCTCGATAATGAGATCCATACCCTAAACCTCAGCATCACACAATGTATTTATATAATAAACCTGCACATATACCCTCAGTATCTAAAATAGAAGTCAAAATTTAAACAATAAATTAATCTTTCTTAAATTCTTCCAAAAACATAGCAGTGGAGTTAATACTTCCAACCTCAGTCTATGAGACTAGCATTGCCCTGATATCAAAGTGAGAGAAAGATAAATCTCTGATGAATATAGGTGTAAAAATTGCCAATAAAATATTAGCAAACCAAAGTGAAGCAAATCAAAAAGATTACACACTGTGACCAAGTGGGATTTATCTCTGAAATAAAAAGTTGGATTAAAATAATCAAATCAATCAATATAATACATTTCATTAACAACATGAAAGATAAAAACCACACAATTATCTCAATAGATGCAAAAAACACATTTGATATCTTTTCTAATGAAAACTCTCAATATTAAGCACAGAAGAAATGTACATCAACACGATAATGAGCAAATATGATAAGCCCACAGTTGACATTATACTCAATAGTGAATGCTTGAAAGCTTTTCCTCTGAGATCAGAAACAAGATAAGGGTGCCCACTCTTCCTACTTCATTATATATATATACTTTTAGTTCTGGGGTACATGTGCAGAATGTGCAGGTTTGTTACATAGGTATACACGTGCTATGGTGGTTTGCTGCATCCACCCCCCTTGTCATCTACATTAGTTATTTCTCCTAATATTAGCCTCTGCAACCCCGTCACACCTTGTTATCTCTCTCCTATTTCCCTTATGCCCTGACAAGCCCTGGTATATGATGTTCCCTTCCCTGTGTCCATGTGTTCTCATTGTTCAACACCCACTTATGAGTTAGAACATGTGGTGTTTGGTTTTCGGTTCTTGTGTCAGTTTGCTGAGAATGATGGTTTTTAGCTTCATCCATGTTCCTGCAAAGGACATGAACTCATCCTTTTTTATGGCTGCATAGTATTCCATGGTGTATATATGCCACATTTTCTTTATCCAGTCTATCATTGATGCTCATTTGGGTTGGTTCCAAGTCAACACTACTGTAAACAGTGCCACAATGAACACATGTGTGTATGTGTCTTTATAATTGAATGGTTTATAATCTTTAGACATATATCCAGTAACTGGATTGCTGGGTAAAATGGTATTTCTAGTTCTAGATCCTTGAGGAATCGCCACACTGTCTTCCACAATGGTTGAACTAATTTACACTCCCACCTGTTGGAGTGTAAATGTGTTCCTATTTCCCCACAACCTCTCCAGCATCTGTTGTCTCCTGATTTTTTTAATGATCACCATTCTAACTGGTGTGAGATGGTATCTCAATGTGGTTTTGATTTGCATTTCTCCAATGACAATTGATCATGAGCTTTTTTTCATATGTTTGTTGGCTGCATAAATATCTTCTTTTGAGAAATGTCTATCCATATCCTTTGCCCACTCTTGGATGGGGTTGTTTTTTTCTTGTAAATTTGTTTAAGTTCTTTGTAGATTCTCATTATTAGCTGTTTGTCAGATGGGTAGATGGCAAATTTTTTTTCCCATTCTGCTGCTTGCCAGTTCACTCTAATAATAGCTTATTTGCTGTGCAGAAGCTCTTTAGTTTAATTAGATCCCATTTGTCTATTTTGGCTTTTGTTGCCATTGCTTTTAGTGTTTTAGTCATCAAGTCCTTGCCCATGCCTATGTCCTGAATTGTATTGCCTAGATTTTCTTCTAGGGTTTTTATGGTGTTAGGTCTTATGTTTAAATCTTTAATCCACCTGGTGTTAACTTTTGTATAAAGTATAAGGAAGGGGTCCAGTTTCAGCTTTCTGGACATGACTAGCCAGTTTTCCCAACACCATTTATTAAACAGGGGATTCTTTCCTCATTGCTTGTTTTTGTCAGGTTTGTCAAAGATCAGATGGTTGTAGATGTGTGGCATTTCTTCCAAGTCCTCTCTTCTCTTCCATTGGTTTATATTTCTGTTTTGGTACCAATACCAGCTGTTTTGATTACTGTAACCTTGTAGTATAGTGTGAAGTCAGGTAGCATGATGCTTCCAGCCTTGTTCTTTTTGCTTAGGATTGTCTTGGGTATGTGGGCTCTTTTTTGGTCCCATATGAAGTTTAAGGTATTTTTTTCCAGTTCTGTGAAGAAGGGCAATGGTAGCTTGATGGGGTTAGCATTGACTCTATAAATTACTTTAGACAGTATGGTCATTTTCGCGGTATTGAGTCTTCCTAACCATGAGCATGGAGTATTTTTCCATCTGTTTGTATCATCTCTTATTTCCTTGAGCAGTGGTTTGTAGTTCTCTTAGAAGAGGTCCTTCACATCCCTTGTTAGTTGTATTTCTAGATATTTCATTCACTTTGTAGCATGACTTGGCTCTCTGTCTGTTATTGATGTATAGGAATGCATGTAATTTTTGCACATTGATTTTGTATCCTGCTACTTTATTGAAGTTGCTTATCAGCTTAAGAAGATTTTAGGCTGAGATTATGGGGTCTTCTAAGTATACATTCATGTCATCTGCAAATAGAGACAATTTGACTTCCCTTTCCTAATCAAATACTCTTTATTTCTTTTACTTGCCTAATTATCCTGGCCAGACCTTCCAATACTGTGTTGAATACATGTGGTGAGAGAGGGCATTCCTGTCTTGTGCCTATTTTCAAAGGGAATGCTTCCAGTTTTGTCCATTTAGTATGATATTGGCTGTGGGTTTGTCATAAATAGCTTTTATTATTTTTAGATACCTTCCATCGATACCCAGTTTATTGAGAGTTTTTAGCATAAAGGGCTGTTGAATTTTGTCAAAGGCTTTCTCTGCATCTATTGAGATAATCATGTGGTTTTTGTCTTTGGTTCTGTTTATGTGATTGATTATGTTTATAGTTTTGTGTATGTTGAAACAGGCTTGCATCCCAGGGTTGAAGCCTACTTGATCCTAATGGATAAGCTTTTTGATGTGCTATTGGATTCTATTTGCCAGTATTGTATTGCAGATTTTTGCATCAGTGTTCATCATAGATATTGGCCTGAAATTTCCTTGGTCATTGTGTCTCTGCCAGGTTTTGGTATCAGGATGATGTTGGTCTCACAAATTGAGTTAGGGAGGATTCCCTCTTTTTGTATTTTTTTTGAATAGTTTCAGAAGGAATGGTAACAGCTCCTATTTGTACCTCTGGTAGAATTTGGCTGTGAACCCATCTGGTCCTGGACTTTTTTTGACTGGAAGGCTATTAATTGCTTCCTCAACTTCAGACCTTCTTATTGGTCTATTCAGGGATTAAACTTCTTCCTGATTTAGTCTTGGGAGAGTGCAAGTGTCCAGGAATTTATGCATTTATTCTTGATTGACTGGTTTATGTGCATAGAGTTGTTTGTAGTAATTTCTGATAGTAGTTTGTTTTTCTGTGGATTTGGTAGTTACATCCCCTTTACCATTTTTTTTATTGCATCTATTAGATTCTTCCCTCTCTCCTTTTTTATGAGTCTGGCTAGTGGTCTATCCATTTTGTTGATCTTTTCAAAAAACCAGCTCCTGGATTTATTAATTTTTTGAAGGGTTTTTTGTGTCTTTATCTCCTTCAGTTCTGCTCTGATCTTAGTTATTTCGTTTATTCTGCTAGCTTTTTAGTTTGTTTGATCTTGCTCCTCTAGTTCTTTTCATTGTGGCATTAGAGTGTCATAGATCTTTTCTCGCTTCTCATGTGGGCATTTAGTGCTACAAATTTCCCTCTAGACAGTGCTTTAAAAATGTCCTAGAGATTCTAGTATTTCGTATCTTCATTCTCATTGGTTTTGAAGAACATCTTTATTTCTGCCTTCATTTCATTATCCAGTAGCCATTCAGGAGCAGGTTGTTCAGTTTCCATGCAGCTGTGTGGTTTCAAGTGAGCTTCTTAATTCTGAGTTCTAATTTGATTGCACTGTGGCCTGAGACACTGTTATGATTTCCATTATTTTGCATTTGCTGAAGAGTGATATACTTCTAATTACATGGTCAGTTTTTGAGTAAGTGTGATGTGGTGCTGAGAAGAATGAATATTCTGTGGATTTGGGGTGGAGAGTTCTGTAAATGTCTATTAGGTCTGCTTGGTCCAGCTCTGACTTCAAGTCCTGGATTTCCTTGTTAATTTTCTGTCACGTTGATCTATCTAATATTGACAGTGGAGTGTTTAAGTCTCCCACTATTATTGTGTGGGAGTCTAAGTCTCTTTGTAGGTCATTAAGAACTTGCTTTATGTATTTGGGTGCTCCTTTATTGAGTGAATATATATTTATGATAGTTAGCTCTTCTTGTTACATTGATCCCTTTACCATTATGTAATGCCCTTCTTTGTCTCTTTTGATCTATGTTGGTTTAAATCTGTTTTTTCAGAGACTAGGATTGCAACCCCTGGTTTGGTTTTTTTTTTTTTTTTTTTTTCCCTTTTTTCTTTTCTTTTTTTTTTTTGGCTTGGTAAATCTTCCTCCATTCCTTTATTTTTAGCCTACGTATGTGTTTGCATGTGAGATGAGTCTCCTGAATACAGCATACTGAAAAGTCTTGACTCTTTATCTAATTTGCCAGTCTGTGTCTTTTAATTGGGGCCTTTAGCCCATTTACATTTAAGATTAATATTGTTATGTGTGAATTTGATCCTGCCATTTTGATGCTAGCTGGTTGTTTTGCCCATTAGTTGATGCAGTTTCTTCATAGTATTGATGGTCTTTACAATTTGGTATGTTTTTGCATTGGCTGGTGCTGGTTGTTCCTTTCCATGTTTAGTGATTCCTTCAGAAGCTCTTGTAGTCATGCCTGGTGGTGACAAAATCTCTCATCAGTTGCTAGTCTGTAAAGAATATTATTTCTCCTTCACTTATGAAGCCTAGTTTGGCTGGTTATAAAATTCTGGATTGAAAGTTCTTTTATTTAATGATATTGAATATTGGCCCCCACTCTCTTCTGGCTTGTAGGGTTTCTGCTAAGAGGTCTGCTGGGCTTCCCTTTGTGGGTAACCTGACCTTTCTCTCTAAAAAAATGTCTTTAGCATATTTTTTTTCATTTGAACCCTGGTGAACCTGATAATTATGTGCCTTGGGGTCACTCTTCTTGAGGAATATCTTTGCAGCATTCTCAGTATTTCCTGAATTTGTATGTTGGCCTGCTTTACTAGGTTGGGGAAGCTCTCCTGGATAATATCCTGAAAAGTGTTGTCCCCGTCCTCTTCAGGTATACCAACCAAGCATAGATTAAGTCTTTTCACATAATCCTATATTTCTTGGAGGCTTTGTTCATTTCTTTTCACACTTTTTTCTCTAATATTGCCTTCTCACTTTATTTCATTCAATTGATATTCAATCTCTGATATTCTTTCTTCTGCCTGATTGATTTGGCTATTGAAACTTAAGTATCCTTCACAAAGTTCTCCTGCTGTGTTTTTCAGCCCATCAAGTTGTTTATGTTCTTCTCTACACTGGTTATTCTAGTTAGCATTTCTTCTAACCATTTTTCAAGGCTCTTAGTTTCCTTGCACTCAGAACATGTTCCTTTAGCTCGGAGAAGTTTGTTTTTTACCGTCTGAAGCCTGCTTCTGCCAATTCATCAAACTCATTCTCTATACGGTTTTGTTTCCTTGCTAGTGAGGAGTTGTAATCCCTTGAGGGAAAAGAGGCATTCTGGTTTTTGGTGATTTCAGCCTTTTGTTCTGGTTTCTTCCCATCTTCATGAATCTATCTACCTTTAGTCTTTGAAGTTGGTGACTTTTGGATTGCATCTCTGAGTGGGCATCTTTTCTGTTGATGTTGAAGATATTTCTTTTTCTTTTTTAGTTTTCATTCTAGCAGCCAGGCCCCTCTGCTGCAGGACTGCTGGAGGTCCACTCCAGACCCTGCTTGCCTAAAAATCACCCACGGGGGCTGCAGAACAGCAAATATTGCTGCCTGTTCCTTCCTCTGGTAGCTTTGTCCCAGAAGGATGCCTGCCAGATGTCAGCCAGAACTCTCTTATATGAGGTTTCTATTAGGATAAACAGGGGTCAGAGAGCCACTTTAGCAGGCAGTCTATCCCTTATGAGAGCTCAGTACTGTGTTGGGAGCTCCAGTGGTCCCTTCAGAGCTGCTGCACAGGGACATTTAACTCTGCTGAAGCTTGACCGACACTGCCCCTTTTCCCTGGTGCTCTGTCCCAGGAAGGTGGGGGCTTTATTTATAAGTCTTTGGCAGGCTGCTGCCTCTTTTCAGAGATGCCCTGCCCAGCAAGAAGGATATCTAATCACAGTCTGCCTGTAGGGGGTTGGTGGAGCTTCCGTGGGCTCAGCCTAGTTTTCTAGGCAATTGTTTACGCAGGCAAGTTTAGAACTGCCAACCTGAGCCCCAGTAATGGCAGACATGCATTCCCCTGCCAAGCTCAAAAGTACCAGGTCGAGCTCGAACTGCTGTGCTGGCTGCAAGAATTTCAAACCAGTGGATCTCAGCTTGCTGATTTTTATGGGAGTGGGACCCACTGAGCCAGATCACTTGAGTGTTTCTGTCTTGTTGGCATTTCAGGTGCCACTGGGGTACAGGAAGACAAAACAACTACTGTGGCTACCGCAGCCACCCAGTTTTGTGCTGAAAACCTGGGGATCTGGGATTTTAGGCACCAGGAGGAATCTCCTGGTCTGTGGGTTTTGAAGACCGTGGGAAAAGTATGGTATCTGAGCCAGAGCGCTAGAGTGTCTGGAAAAGTACCTAATGGTTTCCCTTGGCTAGGTGAGGGAATTCTTGGCCCCTTGTGCTTCCTGGGTGAGGCAACACCCCACCCTGCTTTGATTTGCCCTCCTTGGGCTACTCCAATGTCTAACCATTTCCAATGACATTAACCTGGTACATTGGTTGGAAATGTGAAGGTCACTCTCCTTTTGAATTGCTCTCACTGGGAACTGTGGATGGAAGCTATTCCTATTTGACCATCTTGGTGGAAGTCCTTCCCCACTCTTGCTACTTCTAAGCAACATAGCGTTTAAAGTAATAACAGGAGACATCAGGAAAAAATCAATCAACATATGAAAGGCATTTAAATCCAAAAGAACTAACATTATTGCTATTTGTAGATGACATTTATTATGCTCCATAGAAAAATTGTTAAACGTAATAAATAAATTTAGTAACATAACAAGACACAACATTTACAAAAAAAATCAGTTTCATTTCCTACAGAAATAATAATATGTTTGAAAAAGTCATCAAGAGAACAAACCTATGTCTTTAAAAAATATACAGAGAAATGAATTTAACCAAGGAGGTAAAAGATCTATACCTTGAAAACCATAAAACATTTATAAAATAAACTAAGAAGATACATGAAATTTTAAGAAAATCTGCATTCAAGGAATGGATGAATTAATATTTTTAAATGCTTACACTATTCAAAATGATATAGAGATTTAATGTAATTGCTTTCAAAATTCCAATTTATTTGTCCACAGAAATAAACACAATCCTATGATGAGTGTTTAATTAATATTAAAACTAATTTTTTTTTTCTTTTTTGTGGTTTTGGATTTCAGATGCAGAATTAAGTTACTTAACACTTTTCAGTATTTAAGGCACATTATCATAATTGGCTCTGGTGTTAATTTACATTTTGTTTATGTCTCCCCAATTTTTCTGATTCCATTGCCCATCTAACTCCAAATAGCTTTTATAAGATATTTGATACATACATATTTCTTGTGTTTATTCTTGTAAAATATGAATTGGAACTTTGTGGGTTAATATTTTTAAAATGCAGAGTTAATACAGTAGGCTGCACAATTTTCAAGTCTGCAGCTCAGTACATTTTTACATTTGTATAAACCCATGTAACTAGAATGTAGATCAAGATATAGAACATTCCCAGTACTCCAAACAAATTCCCTATGCCCTCTAAAATCACTGAGCATCTAGCAACTTCTAGGCACTCTGCATGTGTTTTATGAACCTTCTATCATTAAGGTCTAATATTATTGTGAAGCAGTTGCAATTTTCTGATTAAGCTTAAAAGCTAATATTAATAGCTGTCATTTATATAGATGAGAAAATTGAGCCAGAGAGAAATTAAATTATTTACCCAAAGTCACATTGTTTTATCCTATGAAAGACAGATTAAAATATAGGAGGAGAGAATGTCAGAAAGAAACTATGAAAGAACAAGATGGTGGAGAGGGAAGGGAGATAAAAAAGAGACCAAGAAAGAGAGTGGCAGAGAGAGAGACTGAAAAAATAAGAAAAAGAAAGGGAGGGTGTGAGAGACCAGCAGAAATAAAATTCATTCAGGGTTATGCACACATAGAAAAAGAGATAACATGCCCCTAGCTGAGGTTCATTTTCAAATAAGTTCACAGATTTGCTTCATGGTTTTACCTAAGGAAATTTACAAACGACATCATTAACGGAGTAAAGTAGACTCTGTTTCCCTCAATATTTTAAAGAGCAGAGCGAGAAAGTACAACTCCTGAAGAAGTAGAAATCGCAAGTGATTGAGAAGAAGATGAGACAGGGGGAGGAGAGAAACTAAAAAATTGTGAAACCAAGCACAGGAGTCAAGACAGAAAAATAAAGAAGAAGATAAGGAAAAAAAGAGAAAAAAGGACATAGATGATAGGGACATTTTCTCTCAGTTCAAAATAATTTTGTAGCCCCTTTCTGCCTGAATAGTCCAAGAAGTAGCAGTTCTAACACTTGTCTTCAGGTTGCTGGATCAACTTACACACGTGGACTAATCAGAAAGCAATTAAAGTCTAGATTCAGGCAGTGCCTCTGTTGCTGCTTAGGAAACTGGTCAAGCCCATTTTAAAATATGTCTGTGGTAGTCTCAAAATACAGATTGAGGAATGTTGAAAAAATGTGACTCAATGCAAACTTCCCAGAGTATCTCTGAGGCAATGAAATCTAGTCACAAGAGCAGCAAGAGTGGGTACCTCAGCTTTCACCTCACCTGACGGCCTTAGACAAGCCACGCACCTTTCAGTTTTTCCATCTATATAGTGAAAATCATGAACCTTTAGAGGAACCAACCAACAAATAGGAAAGTGTTTTACAAATAAAAACTCTTTCAAAAGAGTAAGAAATTATTCTTACTTCTAAATTTTTAATTCATTCATTTAAAAAATTAATTTTATTTCACAGTTTTTTTTATTTTCCATGAGGCAACATGTGATGGGATTGGAGCAAAAGTGGCAGAGATAGGCTTTATGAACATATTTCTTTAATTCTGAACCCCCAAATCTACCCTAGGGTTCTGGCCCATTTAAACTTACAGCAGCCCCCAGTCCCTGATAATGTCAACTAAATTACCTGATGGGGTAGTTCTAACTTTCTGATCCTTTAGAGAGGGTAAGAAAGCATTGGAATTTTTAAATTTATTTTTATTACTTCATGAGAATTGTGCAAGAGAAACAATTTTCAAGTAATCTGAATTTAAAACAGTAGATGAAAGAAGGAAGGAAATTGCTAGCCCTGGTGTGGAGCACAGAGGTAAGAAATTTTAAACTCTTCAGGTGGCTGTGATTTAGTATAGTTCTGAATAACACTCATTTTCTTCCATAGCGGATTAGTCACTTTTTGTTGATCCTGACTTTGATCTTGCTTTGAATGCAATAAAAAGGGCAAAAACACTTTTAAACCTCATAACTTCCCAAAAGAAGAAAGCAAAAAGAATAATGTAAATACTGATGAATAATTAACACAAAAAGAAATGTGAACAAAAAGATATTGGCAACAAAGTGAGAACTGACCTGAAAAGAGATAAGTTTCCCAGAACAAGGGGACTGCCAGGAGACAGATGTCTAAAATGCCTTTGCCTACAGCCCCCTTTTATCTCAACCCCTCCAGGAAAGACATTGAACATGTTAGATTAGCCTGTTTCCAAGAGTTGACTGCTACCAGCAATAGTCAGAATCTCAAGGTTGAGAGGAGGTATAAATCTCAGTCTGTGCTGTGGAAGCAGAGCAATGTTTTTAGTTTTTTGGGCCTTAGTAGTCATATTCTTAATGAGTGATTGATGAAACTAAGACTCAGTGCTTCCCATGATAAGCAGAATTACATATAGAAATTAAGGCTTTCTTAAATTCAGACTGAGTTTATTCTTGCTAAAGCATATTGCCCCTGAATGTCTTCTGGATGTGGCTACAAGACAGGGTAAAAAGGACAGCAATACTCAAATGAGATGTCTTCAACCTAGAAGTAGTTATGTTAAAAAGTTTGTTCATCAATGAGAACACATGGACACAAGGAGGGGGACATCACACACTGGGAAATGTTGGAGGGTGGAAGGCTAAGGGAGGGATAGCATTAGGAGAAGTATCTAATGTAGATGACAGGGTGATGGATGCAGCAAACCACCATGGCACGTGGATACCTATGTAACAAACTTGCATGTTCTGCACATGTACCCCAGAACTTAAAGTACAATTAAAAAAAAAGTTTGTTCATTTATGCATTTATTCTTTCTTATAACATTTATTGTTTGTTTATTTCAGCAAACACTCAAGTAGCATTTACTATGAGCCACGTATTGTGTTGTAAAAATGTTCTTGTTTGGTGAATACATCCAATTAGTCAAATACTATGCTATATCTTTTGTGTCTACAAAGATGATTAACATGGTTTCTTCTCTTAAAATGAGAAAATAGTGAGAAAGAAGAGATGTTGGTTTTTGTAACTATAACATAGGAGATAAAATATGATCCTAAGCATAAAAGAAGAAAAACCCACATTCTGTAACAGAACCCACTCATTTTCTGGGGAAGCTTCACAGAGGAGGAGGTGTTTAAGCTTAGCTTAGAGAGTAACTAAAATTTGGTCATGTTAACACTGGTGAGAGGGCATTTAACACACAAGAAAAAGTGTGAACAAAAAGCTGTTGGCAGGCAAGTATAAATTATTCAGAGAAGCAATGAGTAATTCTGTTAAAGTGGTTAAAGATTTTGAAGTGAGAACAGGGTGAGAAAATGAGATTGGAAAATTTACCTGGGAACAGGCTGGCCAAAGAAAAATAAAATGTTAGCATCTTAGTTTGGTATTTCCCAGAATCATACACTAAAATGCAAGTCGTTTGTTTGGAAAGTGATTCCAGGTAGCACAGGTAGAAAAATAGGAAAGTGAGAGAAGGGAAGAAAGTCTGTCAAAGGTGTATTATCCTGTGAGTTATCACCGAGGACAAGTGGAGCTTAACCTCACTGGATGACTCTGGGAGGTTATTTATAGCATGTCTCTATGAGCTACCCACTGTAATGATAAGGAAGCTAGTGTATTTATCCACTAGTTTCTATCAGTCATTAGTTGAGGGTGACAGCAACAGCAGGTGTTAATTTTCGGGCACATTCTGCATATCATATGTGTGGCTAAAATGAGATCTTAGAGAAAGCAAGAGAAAGCATATTTACTTCTCAGCACAAAACTCCATGTCCAAGATGAAAACCACAATCCCTGTAGCCAGCTAGCTGTCTCACAGAAATTGGAGGAGGGCTGCGGAGACCCCTGTATCAGACATCATCATGTGCCTAGTATTTTTCATTTTAAAGATATGAATTCTGAAGCCCAGGGAGATGATGAGACCAGTCCCGGATTTTACAAGCAGTCAGTGGGAGAGATAACACTAATCTTAGTTCCCGTTGCTTCCTGGGCTAGTACGTTGAGCTTCCCACAGTAGAGTATGATGGACCATGACTCAGGGTGAAGTGCTGAAACTTGCTTGCTGTGGCGAGGAATAAACAGTTGTGATTTTTAGATACAACTATTTTGATTGTTTATCAAACATTCTCAATACCCTCAACTCCACTACCTGAAAATAATGTTTCATGTTTGTTTTGCTTTTTAGTTATGACTTTTTCCATAAGATGGTTTTAAAAAATTATTAAGGCCCAAGATATGACTGGGATCAAAGTTATACATTCATTTACTTGTTCATTCATTTTAGAACAGCTTTAATGAGATAAAATTTATAAATTATAAAATTTACCCAATGAGATTGTACAATATAATGATTCTCAGTATTTTCACAGAATTGTGCAACCATCACCACAAAACATTATAAAACACTTTTATCACATATAAAAAGAAATGCCATAATGCTAAGTGGGGCTTCCCCATTTCTGCACCGATAACCTATCCTATCCCACCCCACTCCCGGTCACTTATCTACTTTCTGTCTCTTTATATTTGCTTATATAACATATTTTAAAATATCCCTCCTATCTAACTGTAATTATATATCCTTTGGCCAAAATCTTCACATTTCTCACTTTCTTCTCCATAGCTACTGTGAGTTGTGTCTTAATAATTGAGAGACGGACATTAGGACTTCCTTGGGATGCAGAAGTGAAGTAAGAGAAGGTATTTGAGTTGCATCTATAGAGATATCAAATTTCAAGTTTGAAAAGGAACTTAGAACGTTTTTTAATTGTTTTATTTCGAAGATAAGCTTAAGCCACATAAATAAATAAATTTACTTTCCATGTCCAAGATAGATACCGGCAAGAAAGCTCTAAAGTCACTAGTTTGCAACAGTCAGACATTACAATATGAGACGTGGGTCCCACCACCTCGAAAGTCTGACCTGCAGACCCTGACTTAACGACAGATGAACGAATGCACTCTCACACCATTACACTGTTTCAAGTGGGCTAGAGCTGGCCATCAGCTGCTTTCAGAGGATGAAATGCAACCAATCGACCTAGATTCCCCGTTCATCCACACATTTATTCATAACAAAGGTTCTAAGTTAACACACTTGTGGATCATTAACATGGTTAAGAGAATGGTTTTATGACTGACAAAAGCTTTAGGTTTCCATGCCCAGAGTAAATGCTATTAACAGGTAATTCCCCTTTGATCTTCCTGGGAGAGGCCACCCAGCACAAAATTAGCATGAGTAAATAGAGTGGAGACAAATGGGTGTGGGGTAAGGCCTTTGGTCATCTCCATTTCTCCCTAACTTAATGGACTGACCTGCCGCCTTTAGCCTGCCCCAATAAAACATTTTGGCCTTCCCAAAGGTTTGAGACTAATTTATAGCTTTCCCTAATATATCTTTAATATTTTCTGTAATATTTTGCCAACCACCCCGAGTGAATCTCAACATTTCCCCATTTGTTTTGTTATTAAAATTAGGCTTTGTTGTTTGCTGTTTACTGATGCTTTTAGCTATAGGTCTGTCAGGCGAAGTGGTTCTTGCTTTCATTTTGGCTTTGCATTCTAGGATTGACAAATAACAGAAGACAATTATGAGTACAATTGGCAACAGTTTTTTCCAGTTAAAGAGTGACTCCCAGGAATGGGGTTTTAACCAGGAGCGATGATCTTGCACACCTTTCTATAATTTTGGCCAGATTATTTACAAACGCAGCTGTTTGTACTGCTTTAGTAATAGATGCCACTGCAACGCTGGCTGTAGCCAGGATGACTATGGCTGAGAATATAAAGGTCATAAGTGTAAGTATGATTCTTTTTTATTTGACCTGTAGTGTTACTAGACATCTTAGTTTACTGTATGTCATTACTGAGGAACTTTACTGGGGTATGTTAATTTCATTTAGTCAAGCGGTTGTGTGTTGTTAGAAGCTGTGAACTGGGTGTTAGTTTAAATTACAGGGCAGAAAATGTAAATTAGAAGATAAAGTTGACAGAGTGTAGCAAATACAGGTTACAGGCAAAGTGAAAGAATAAAAAGTAAACAAATCCTAAATAGGATTTGCTTAGCCTTCTGCGTTGTCCTCTTCAGTATTCTTCAGGTGATGTCTGGGGCTTGTGTGGTCTGAGGAAGCTGCATCGTCCTGCAGGGTTTCTCTCAGGCTGGCTTGAGTTTTCTCTTTTCCATCCTTTGATAAGGACAGTCTTTTGGCTGGTGCTGATGTACTGGAAATTCTAGTAATTGTGCCTGAGTTGAGAGAGTTTTTATAATCTTTGCAAAAGAACAGATTAGTGCTTTAAGAAAAACTTGTTGCCATTTTACAGAAAAAGTGGATGATACTTCTTTAACTTTTAACCAATATGTTCACACACAGAATTTCTTATCAATTAATGTTTTAAAACTTGCTTAAGCTTTAAAGCAAAATTTATACAATCTACGTGCATAAATTCCCTTCGATAACATTTTTCACAACTTCCACTGACAAATTTGGACATGCCTAAAACTTCTTTTGTCTTATAGCCTTCCTTCCTAAGGGTACATTCTTGTAGCTTACTTAATTTTTGTTCCTTACTTCTTACTTTATCTCTTCTTAATCTCTATCTTTCCTAGCCTTTCTTTATTTGCCTTCCTTACCTTTTTCTCTTTCTTTTACTGATTCTATTTCTCTTTCTGATCTTCTGCTGTGGTCTGTTTTGGTCAAGCAGTGATGTCACTACTAGTAAATCTGCTTGTCCATTGCCATAAGCTAATAGGCTAGTGAGCAGTGGGCTCAAGATTAGACTTAATTAAAGCTAAAGCTGTTTTAGGATCTTGTAGCAGATAAACTGAGTAAACCAAGTTACTGACTATATTTATGGGCTGAGTGGAAAAGTATTTAATGCCAGAATGAGTGCTCTAATTTCAGCACTCTGACTTCTCGTAAACTTAGATTACATGATTGAATATGTGATCTTTATCAGACTATAGCTTTTCTTGTTTACCGGACCTATTAGTAAACAGTGTCAAAGCATTAGGTATGGAGAAGTGCAATACTGCTTTGAATTGTTTTTCCTTAAAGGAATCTTAATGATATTATGATTATAACGTAATAATTGATGATATAATTCATTAACATGGCAAGCTGAAATTGGTAACATGAAGTTTTTTAAGAAAATATTTTGAAAATATTTTTAGAAACAGAGAATTAAACAATACACTTTAGCTATGTACTTAAAGCCGCAGGTAGAATAACTTAAATATTGCAATTGAGTTTTCAGGCTAAGTTTATGGACCTTTATTAGCAAACTGTTCTGAAAACAGTTGCTTACTAACTGAACAAAGATTAACTTTAATCAGACTTTTATGCATGTTTTCACCACACTTACATATAAATTTCTTTTACTTTCTGAGAATGGGCACATTTTTACTTCTTAACTAACAAATATTACTTGTCTTAAAGTTTTTCTTTATAGGGTAATGTGTGGTTATACAGGCTTAGCTTTTAATTACTTTTCAACTAATTAGTGTGCCTTCTTTTATAGCCGATTAAAATTTATCATCTAAATTTACAAAATTAAGTGTAAATTAGGCTTGTGCTAATCGCGTTACCTATTAGAAGTTTCACAACTTCTCAGTTAATTAGGAAATTATTTTTTCTGAGGAGCAAGTTATATGGCTGACTTTTAATTGCTCCTTACTAATTCATGGGCTAGCTGTAATTTCTCTCCCTTCAGAGGTTACTGTTTGACTTAAATTTTAAAAGATGTATGTTAAAGGTAGAGTTGGAATAGTGGCTAATATTAGAAAAAAGATCTTACAAATCCTTAAATTATACTTAAATCTTAGAGAATTACAATTTGGAATGTAGCTTGTATACAAAGAACACACGAAATTTCACAGTGGGACACTTTCAGAGAGCAGCGCCCATGTCTCTGGACAGAAGCTGGGCTGGCCCCACCCAGCTGATCCTAGCTGCTCACTGCTTTCGGTTTGTGCTGCTTGCGGCCTCCACCCAGGGCTAGCCGCAGGCCTTGGGCGGAGCTTTCCTGCTAGAACCTCTTTACTTTTTTTTTTTTTTTTTTTTTTTTGCTTGGCCGCGCCGCTCTGGCCTGTAAGGTCTTTTCTTATTTTATTTAATTTTTTATTTCTTATAAACATATGCCTGATTGTCTTTCTGATCATCAATTACTGGGCAGGTGAAGAGTTTCTCCTGTAATGCTGCTTGCTTAAGACAAGTTTCTATACCTGTAGCGTTTCCTTTGTCCCTTTTTTTCTGTTTATTAGATGCCTCTGTGCGTGATTCCTCCTCACTTGTTCCCAGAGCTTTAAGTCCAGCATGCTCTTTACTGAGAACCATAGGCCTTGGGAAACAGCAGCTTGTATTATATTTCTTAATGGGCCCTGATACTGTTTCTGTTGCGCTGGTAACTGCTGTTTCATGATGGATTTCTAGCGTGAAACAATGCCTCCCAGAGCTTGGTAATTCCTAGTGAGTACGAATGGCTTACTAATTTGTTGACTTGACCACGGTCCTCTTTACTCTCCGGTCTTGGTGGGGGTGGTGGGGTCTGCTGTTCCTTCTTTTCTTCTTCAGAGCGATGATCACGTCGGTTCGCTCCGTGTTTGAGAGCCTGCTGTGACAGTATCACGTCGCCGTTCCTCACACAGGGCACCACTTGTGCCTTCAATCAATTCGGGGTCACCACCTGAAACGTGGGTCCCATCACCATGGAAGTCTGACCTGCAGACCCTGACTTAACCATGCATGAACTAATTCACTCTTACCATTACAGCGTTTTAAGTGGCCTAGGGCTGGCCATCACCTGCTTTCAGAGGATGAAATGCAACCAATTGACCTAGATTCCCCGTTCATCCACACATTTATTCGTAACAAAGGTTCAACATTAACACACTTGTGGATCATTAACATGGTTAAGAGAATGGTTTTATGACTGACAAAAGCTTTAAGTTTCCATGCCCAGAGTAAACGCTATTAACAGGTAATTCCCCTTTGATCTTCCTGGGAGAGGCCACCCAGCACAAAATTAGCATGAGTAAATAGAGTGGAGACAAATGAGTGTGGGGTAAGGCCTTTGATCATCTCTATTTCTCCCTAACTTAATGGACTGACCTGCCGCCTTCAGCCTGCCCCAATAAAACATTTCGGCCTTCCAAAAGATTTGAGACTAATCTGTAACCCTTCCTAATATACCTTTAATATTTTCTGTAATATTTTGCCAACCACTCTGAGTGAATCTCAACAACAATACACAATTTAAGTGCTGATAGGAATTATAGAGATTCTGGTCCCATTCTTTGCTGAACATTTCTATTAATGGTTGATAAACTTCTGCTTCCACATCTCTGAGAAGGGGTAGGTGCTCACTACTCTCTGAGGGTCCACTTTATTAATAATTAGTCCTATTAGAAAGTTGTTACTTGTATTAAGCTAAAATATGTTTCGCTGTGGGTCTTCACTGGTTCTTACTGTTTCTCTGGAAGTCACACAGAACACCATCTGTTCCTCCTGCTATATGACACCACACCAGGGATATAGAAACAGAAACTGTTTTAGGAGTTTTCTCTAGGCCAAACTGTTCTAGCTCCTTGTATCTTTCCCCATGAAATATGAACTTCAGCCCTTTCCCTACCCTCTTTAATATTCTCTGGACACATTGCATGGTGTCTGTAGTTTTCTTAATGTATAGGGCCCAGAGATAAATGTAAATGAGTTTTCACCAACTCGGAGAAAGATTCTCACCTCTTTCATTCTAGACTGTAGACTTTTAGTGACGCGACTGAACAGCTACATAAGTTTTGGGATCAACCACTCCACTGATGACACATTATGTTATTCTTTTGAATAATGTTATCTCCAGGTTATCTGAGAAGCAACTATGCCAGAGCCAAAAGAAACCTTAGCAATCAGCGAGTTAAGCGCTCTAATTTTACAGATTAATGATGAAAGTTCTAAAATCAATCACACTGCAGATTAAGCCACAGAACATAATTATGCAACAAATCACTCCAGATCCTTGTATAGTAATTCAGGATATTTTAATACCACCTCTTTTCAGAAGCCTCCACACAGTTTTTCTCTGCCACACTGTTTCTATAGCATCCTGTGCAAATTTCTAGAAAAGCACCTTTCACACATAAGAGTCCCATTTACCTCAGATGGATCTCTCCTACTGCTGTGTATTTTTCAGAAATAGAGATCTCAGTATAATTTTCTATGAATACATATCATGTCAGGGTTAATGGCATAGGGTTCAAATAAGTGTCCAGTATGTATTGTTAAATTCAACCTCTCTATCAAAGACAGGAGATCCCCAGGGAACAGAGACTAGCGTAGGAAGTAACATATTTAACAATGACAGTAGGGGAAGGAAAAGCTCACTAGTCCCTCGCTTGCCTTGAAACCTGATCGCCTCTGTCTTCTGAAGCACTATAGTAACTGCTTAAGTGAAACACATTGGGGGCTGTACTACTTGTATATGTATACAGATACAGGTGCATGTGTTTGCAGACACACACACATTTGATGGGTGGTTGCTATAAGCCACAGCCCTAGCGTTTTAATTTTACAGTTGTAGACATATTGCTTTCAGCGAGTCAAATAAAAATGAATAGGCTTGAAGGTACTAACTCACACTGATCAAAATCAAAGGTAATCAGTTAATAAACCTGAAGCCACTTTATTTATTCATACTGATAAATATAGCAACCAAGCCGTACAGAATATGCACATTGACATCTCAGCTTTGTCCCCCAGTCGACTGTTTACTAGGAAAACTACATTACTTTTGAAAGTTTGTTTGGTGAATAAATATAATTTTTAAGTTGTAAGAGCTTTTAGAGACTGCTTAACTGTTGGAATTCGACCTGTTCGGGTGGCTGGCAAAATATTAAGGAACTGTTAGGGAAAGTTATAGATTATAGTCTCAAACCTTTTGGAAGGCCAAAAGGTTTTATTGGAACAGGTTGAAGGTTGAAGACAGCCAGTCCATTAAGTTAGGGAGAAGATAGGGACAGATAAGAGGCTTTCACAGTTTAGGCCTTTTTACCGAACATGATGCTCTAACCGTTCACTCATATATACTTTGGGCTGGATGGCCCTCTTAGGGGGAGATCAAAGGGAAATTACCCGTTAGTAATGTTTACTCTGGGCCCAGAACCGAAAGCTTTTATCATTTGTAAAACCACTTTTTTAACCGTGTTAATTATCCACAAATGTGTTACCTTAGAACCTCTGTTGTAAAATCTGACCAAATAAATGTGTGAATAAACAGGGAGTCTTGGTTGATTGGTTGCGTTTCACCCTGTGAAAGCAGCCAAAGCCATCCCTAGCCCACTTGAATCACTGTAATGGTGTGAGAGTGCATTTATTCATCTGTCGTTGAGTCAGGGTCCACAGGACAGACCTCCGCAGGTGGTGGTCAACGTCTTACTTACCAACTTGTATACAATATCTGAACTTTCTTTTCTATATCTCTTTGAAAGGGGTGACCAGCCTTTGCTTAAATATCTTGAGAGTTGTCTATGCTTCTCCCACCCTGCTAAAGCAGTCTATTCTATTCATTGACAGCTTAATAATCATTAAGTTCCTCACTGTGTTGAGCCAACTCTGTCTCTCTGTGTCTTCTATTCATGAATTTTGGTTCTTCTCTCTGGCACTCTCACCCCTTCCACTCTAAAATAGGCCTTGAGAGATCTTAGGGAAAGAGACTGTGGTCCATGAGGTTTATCTTCTTTAGTAACATGGTGGTCCTGGTTTCTCAGGGCTTCCTCTTTTGTATTTTAACAGATCTGTAGACCCTGAGGCAAAATCTTTCTCCATCCCTCTTCCATCAAAAATTATTTTCAGTTTCTTAAAGTCATCATTTGTAACACTTGTTCTTGATACACAAGGTACAATTTCCCCAGTTATTGCACGTCTTCTATCAGTTGCATTTTAAAGTGAGGCCTACATATTGATATTAATTCAAACTTCTTAAGTTTGTTAAAACTTGTTTTGTGGTCTAACATATAATCTATCTTGCAGAATGCTTCCTCTGCAGTTGAGAAAAATGTATGTTCTGCACCTGCTCAATGGAATGTTCTGTATATGTCTGTTAGGTCCATTGGTCTAGAATGTAGTTTAAGTCTGATATTTTCTTATTGATTTTCTGCCTATATAATCTTCCTGTTTCTGAAAGTGGGGTGCTCAAATCCCTTACGTGTATTGTTTTGCCATCTCCCTCGCTCTTCGATCTATTATAAATTTGCTTTATATATTTTGGTGCTCTAATATTGAGTGCATATATGTGTGTGTGTGTGTGTGTGTGTGTGTGTGTATAATTGTTATATCTTCATAATGAATTAACTCCTTTATCATTATATAATGACCTTCCTGGTCTCCTTTTACAGTCTGTGGTTTAAAGTATATTTTATATAATATGAGTATTGCTACCCCTGCTCTCTTTTGGTTTTCATTTTCAGTGATTTTTTTTTTTTTTCAGTTCATTCGCTTTTCTTCTGTGTTTCCTTACCAATTAAGTGAGTCTCTTTTAGACAACAGATAGTTGGGTCTTGATTGTTCATTCATTCCCTCTTTGTCTTTTGGTCCAATAATCTAATACATTTTCATTCAAGGTAATATTTGATAAATGAGAACTTACTACTATCATTTTGTTAATTGTTTTCTAGTTGTTTTGTAGATTATTTGTTCCTTTCTTGCTGTCTTATTTTGTAGTTAATTATTTTCTCTAGCGGTATGTTTTGGTTTCTTGCTTTTAAGATTTTTGTGTATCTTCACTAGGTGTTTGCTTTGCAGTTACCTTGAGACTTAAAAACTATTTTGTAATTATAATAGGTTATTTTAATCTGATAACAATTTGACTTTGATTACAAACCTCTATAATTTTACTCCAAATGCCCACCATTTAAATTTTTAATTGCTACAATTAACATATTTTAATATTGTGTATCCATTAACAAATTTTTGTAGCTCTTATTAATTTTTAAAGTTTTTCTTTTAAACAATATTAAAGATATAAGTGATTTACACACCACTATTACAGTGTTGAACTATTCTCAGCTTGAGGAGACGATGAAGAGGATGGTTAAGATAGTCTTGAATTGCCAATGGCACTTCCCCTCAACCATTCTTACAGAAACCATATGACAGAAATTTGTACACTTGGCAGAGGGAGAGGGCAGTTATTGTGAAATTTTGCATTGACCTCGGTTCTGACATTTCACAGCAGAAAGCAAAACTGAGCTGAACTCAATGCCCACCCATAGAGGGAGCATTCAGACTAGCCCTAGCCAGAGAATTGTGCAACTCAGTGGTCAGAATGTAAGTTCTAGCAAGCATAACCACTGTGGACTAAAGTGTTCTGGGGCCGTAAATAATCTTGAAATAAAATCTAGGTCACAAGGACTGCAAGCCCACGTGCTGTGCTAGATTCAGAGCCAGTGGATATGGTGACATGTGACTTACTGGGAAACTAGTCAAGTCAGCTAAGAAGTGTTTCTGCCACTCCTCTCCCAACCCCAGGTAGCACAGCTTGCATCTCCAAAAGACATCCCTTCTTTCTGCTTAATGAGCAGAGGGAAGAGTAAAGAGAATTTTTTACTTTCATCTTGGATTCCAGGTAAACCGCAGTAGAATAGGGCACTGGTCAGAGTTGTGAGACCCCTCCATTCCATGTCCTAGTTCCCAGATAACATTTCTAGCCACATTGGGCCAGAAGAAAACCCACTGCCTTGAAGAGAAAACCCAGTCACAACAGTACTCATCACCTTGTGAGACTCTGAGAAGTGCTGGCTTCAAATGAGACCCAACACATTCCCAGATGTTGTGCGTACAATGAAATACCCCTTCTGCTTGATAAATGCATAGGGAAAATAAAAAGGGACTTTGACTTGTATCTTAGGTGCTACTTTGACAACAGTAGGGTAGAGCAAAAAAAAATTTTTCTTGCAGTCCTTGATTCCAGGTTTTGGTTTTGAATAGCATTTCTAGACCTGTCCTGAAGAGTAAGTTTCAAACATAGCAGAATTTACCACAATCTGGCTGAAATGCCATTGGATTTTATATGGACATTGGTAGTGGCCTGGTAGCACTGGACCTCTGGTGGTGATGGACCAGGGGTGAAGCTCCTATGACTGTAGAAAAGGGAAGGAACAATAAGAAACACTGTGACCCGTGGTTTGAGGGCCAGAGCTCAGGCACACTAGAATAGAACACTAGGTAAGACTTCTAAGGTTTTGGATTCCAGGCCCAGATTCCTAGATGGCATCTCTGGAACCATCTGGGGCTTGAGGAAACTTGACACTCTGAAAAAGAGAACACAAGCCTAGCTGGTTTTACCACTTGCTGATTGTAGAGCCCTAAAGCTTTGAGCAACCATAGGTGGTAGCCAGGTAGTGATTACACTGAGTATTGGGCAAGACCAAGTGCTGTTGTGGCTTAAGATCTGATCCAGCATAGTTTCCATGGTGATGGCCACAGAGGTTCTTGTGTCACCACGTCCACCATTCCAGGCAGCTCAACACAGAAAGAGGCTTCATTTGTTTGGGAGGAAAGAAAACAAAAAGAGAATATAAGTATTTGCCTGATAATCCAGAGAATCCTAAAATAACTTATTCAGGAACATCAAGGTGATACCTCTATGAGTGTATAAAAATCACCACATTACTTGGCTCGGGGTACCTCTAATGCAGATACAGATTATATTAGAACACCCAAGTTCAACAAGTACCTGAACAGTCTTCCCAAAACGGATAAGTAAAAGCAAGCTGAGAGTATAAAGACTACAATAAATACCTAACTCTTAAATGTTCATATACTGACAAACATCAAAAAGCATCAAGACCATCCAGGAGGCCGGGCGCGGTGGCTCAAGCCTGTAATCCCAGCACTTTGGGAGGCCAAGGCGGGTGGATCACGAGGTCAATAGATCGAGACCATCCTGGTCAACATGGTGAAACCCCGTCTCTACTAAAAACTACAAAAAAAACTTAGCTGGGCATGGTGGCACGTGTCTGTAATCCCAGCTACTCAGGAGGCTGAGGCAGGAGAATTGCCCGAACCCAGGAGGCGGAGGTTGCGGTGAGCCGAGATGGCGCCATTGCACTCCAGCCTGGGTAACAAGAGCGAAACTCCGTCTCAAAAAAAAAAAAAAAAAAACCATCCAGGAAAATATGACCTCACCAAGTAAATCAGGAACTGAGAATTAATCCTAGAGAAATAGATACATGAAACTTTTTAGACAGAAAACAAAATATGAGAGCTGATAAGATGGACAAATAGGAATAGCTCTGGTCTGCAGCTCCCAGACAGGTGATTTCTACATTTTCAACTGTGGTTCCCAGTTCATTTTATTGAGACTGGTTAGACAGTGGGTGCAACCCATGGAGGGTAAGTAGAAGGAGAATAGGGCATTGCATTACCCAGGAAGTGCAAGGTGCCGGGGAACTTCTTCCCCTAGCCAAGGGAAGCCATTAGGGACTGTGTCATAAGGGACTGTGCTATCTGGCCCAGATACTACACTTTTTCCTTTTTTTTTTTAACCCACAGACCAGGGCCTTATCTCATGTGCCTACACCACTGGGACCCTGGGTTTGAAGCACAAGACTGGCGGCTATTCGAGCAAACACCAAGCTGGCTGCACGAGTTGTTTTCACTCCCTTGGAAAGGAGGCTGAAGCCAGGGATCCAAGTGGTCTCAATCAGCAGGTCTTGCTCCCACAGAGACTATCAAGCTAAGAACTATTGGCTTAAAATTCTCGCTGCCAGCACAGCAGTCTGAAGTCAACCTGGGATGATCAAATTTGGTGGGTAGAGAGGCATCTGCCATTTCTGAGGCTTCAATAGGAAATTTTTCCCTCACAGTGATAACTTGTCAGCATGGCAAAGTGTCTGGGGCCAGACAGCCTCTCTAAATTCCTCCTCACAGGGCACCACTGAAAGAAAGGCAGCAGCCCCAGTCAGAAGCATATAGATAAAACTTCCATCTCCCTGGGACAGAGCACCTGGGGGAAGGGGTGACTATGGGCACACCTTCAGCAGACTTAAACCTTCCTGCCTGCCAGCTCTGAAGAGAGCAGCTGATCTCCCAGCACAGGACTTGAGCTCTGTTAAGAGACAGACTGCCTCCTCAAATAGGTCCCTAAACCCTGTGCCTCCTCAGTGGGAGACAACTGCCAGCACGGTTTGACAGACCTGTCATACAGGAGAGCTCTGGCTGGCATCAGGTGAGTGCCCTTCTGGGACTAAGCTTCCAGAGGAAAGAGCAGGCAGCAATCTTTGTTGTTTTGCAGACTCTGCTGGTGATACCCAGGTAAACAGGGTCTGGAGTGGGCCTCCAGCAAACTCCAGCAGACCTGCAGAACAGAAGCCTAACTGTTAGAAGGAAAACTAACAAGATAAAAGCAATAATATCAACATCAACCAAAAGGATGCCCACAGAAAAGCCACATCCAAAGGCCATCAGCATCAAAGATCAAAAATAGATAAATGCACAAAGATAAGGAAAAATCAGTGTAAAAATGCTGTAAATTCCAAAACCCATAATGCCTCTTCTCCTCCAAATGATTGCAACTCCTCCCCAGCTAGGGAAGAAAACAGAACACAGAATGAGTTTGATTAATTTACTGAAGTAGTCCTCAGAAAGTGAGTAATAACAAACTCTTCTAAGCTAAAGGAACATGTTCTAGCCCAATGCAAGGAAGTTAAGAACCTTGATAAAAGGTTACAGGAACGGCTAACTAGAATAACCGGTTTAGAGAAGAACATAAATAGCCTGATGGAGCTGAAAAACACAGCACAAGAACTTTGTGACACATACACAAGTATGAATAGCCGAATCAATCAAGCAGAAGAAAGGATATCAGAGATTGAAGATAAACTTAATGAAATAAAGCTTGAAGACAAGATAATAGAAAAAATAATGAAAAGAAAAAACAAAGACTCTAGATGTATGGGACTATGTGAAAAGATCAAACCTATGATTGATTGGTGTACCTGAAAGTGACAGGGAGAATGAAACCAAGTTGGAAAACACACTTCAGGATATTATCCAGGAGAGCTTCCCCAACCTAGCAAGACAGGCCAACATTCAAATTCAAAAAGTACAGAGTACACCACTAAGATAAGACTCGAGAAAAACAACCCAAGACACATAATCGTCACATTCTCCAAAATTGAAATGAGAAGAAAAATGTTAAGAGCAGCCAGAGAGGAAGGCCAGGTTACCCACAAAGGGAAGCACATTAGACCAACAGTGGATCTCTTTGCAGAAACCCTACAAGCCAGAATAGAGTGGGTGCTAATATGCAATATTCTTAAAGAAAACAATTTTTAATCCAGAAATCGTATTCAACCAAACTAAGGTTCACAAGTGAAGGAAAAATAAAATCTTTTACAGACAAGCAAATGCTGAAAGATTTTGTCACCAACAATCTCCCTTACAAGAGCTTCTGAAAAAAAAGTAATCAATATGGAAGCGAAAAACCAGTACCAACCACTGCAAAAACATACCAAAATAAAAGATCAATGACACGATGAAAAAACTGAACCAACTTATATGCAACATAAACAGCTAGCATGATGATGACAGGATGAATTCATACATAACAATATTAAACTTTAAATGTAAATCGATTAAATGCCTCGATTAAAAGACACAAACTGGCATATTGGATAAAGAGTTAAGACAAATCAGCATGCTGTGTTCAGGCGACCCATCTCACATGCAATGACACACATAGGCTCAAAATAAAGAGATGGAGAAATATTTACCAACCAACGGGAAAGCAAAAAAAAAAAAAAAAAAAAAAAAAAGCAGGGGTTGCAATCTTAGTCTCTGATAAATGATAAAACTGGCTTTAAACCAAAAAGAATCAAAAATGACAAAGAAGGGCATTACCTTATGAGAAAGGGATCAATTCAACAAGAAGAGCCAATTATCCTAAATACATATGTACCCAGTTTTTTGTTTTTTGTTTTTTTTTTTCCTCCCCGGCTGTGTAAGGATAGGCCGCCATCATGAACAACACAGTAACTATCCGCACTAGAAAGTTCATGACCGACTGCTTCAGAGGAAACAAATGGTCATTGATGTCCTTCACCCCGGGAAGGCAACAGTGCCTAAGACAGAAATTCGGGAAAAACTAGCCAAAATGTACAAGACCACACCGGATGTCATCTTTGTATTTGGATTCAGAACTCATTTTGGTGGTGGCAAGACAACTGGCTTTGGCATGATTTATGATTCCCTGGATTATGCAAAGAAAAATGAACCCAAACATAGACTTGCAAGACATGGCCTGTATGAGAAGAAAAAGACCTCAAGAAAGCAACGAAAGGAACGCAAGAACAGAATGAAGAAAGTCAGGGGGACTGCAAAGGCCAATGTTGGCGCTGGCAAAAAGCCGAAGGAGTAAAGGTGCTGCAATGATGTTATCTATGGCCGTTGTGGATTTTTCACAAGAAGCTTAATAAACTAAAAACTTTCATGTGTCTGGTTGTTTGAAAAAAAAAAAAAAATACATATGCACCCAATACAGGAGCACCCAGATTTATAAAGTGAGTTCTTAGAGACCTACAAAGAGACTTACACTCCCACACAGTAATAGTGAGAGACTTTAATACCCCATTATCAATATAAAACAGATCAATGAGACAGAAAATTAACAAGGATGTTCAGGACTCAAACTCAGCTCTTGACCAAGCAGGCCTAGAAGACATCTACAGAACTTTCCACCTCAAATCAAAAGAATATACATTCATCTCAGCACCACATAGCACTTACTCTAAAATAGACCACATAATTGAAAGTAAAATATTCCTCAGCAAATGCAAAAGAATGGAAATCATAACAAACAGTCTCTCATACCACAATGCAATCAACTTATGAATCAGGATTAAGAAACTCACTCAAAACTGCACAACTACATAAAATTGAACAACCTGCTCCTGAAAAACTACTGAGTAAATAACGAAATTAAGGCAGAAATAAGGAAGTTATTTGAAACCAATAAGAACAAAGACACAACATATCAGAATCTTTAAGATACAGCTAAAGAAATGTTAAGAGGAAAACTTATAGCACTAAATACCCACATCAGAAAGCAGGAAATATCTAAAATCGACACCCTAACATCACAACTAAAGAAACTAAAGAAGCAACAGTCAACAAATTTAAAAGCTAGCAAGAGACAAAAAATAACTATGATGAAAGAAGAATTGAAGGAGATAGAGACACAAAAATCTTTCAAAAAAATCAATGAATCCAGGAGGTGGTTTTTTGAAAGGATTAACAAAATAGACCACTAACTAGTCTAATAAAGAAGAAAAGATAGAAGAATAGAATAGACATAATAAAATATGATAAAGGGGATATAACCACTCATCCCACAGAAATACAAACTACCATCAGAGAATACTGTAAAAACCTCTATGAAAATAAGCTAGAAAATCTAAAAAAAAAAAAAAAAATTGATAAATTTCTGCACATACACCCTCCCAAGACTAAACCAGGAAGAAGTTGCATCCCTGAATAGACCAATAACAAGTTCTGAAATTGAAATATGGGACCTAATTAACCAAAGGCCTTCTGCACAGCAAAATAAACTATCATCACAATAAACTGGCAATCTACAGAATGGGAGAAAAATTTTGCAATCTATCCATCTGACAGAGATGTAATGTTCAGAATCTACAAAAATCTTAAACAAATTTAGAAGAAAAAATAACAATCCCAGTAAAAAGTGGATGAAGAATATCAACAGACACTTTTTAAAAGAAGACATTTATGTGGCCAAAAAACTTATGAAAAAAACCTCACCATCACTCGTCATTAGGGAAATGTAAATCAAAACCACAATTAAATACCATCTCATGCCAGCTAGAATGGCAATCATTAAAAAGTCAGAAAACAATAGATGCCAGAAAGGATTCGGAGAAATAAGAGTGCTTTTACACTGTTGGTGGAAGTGTAAATTAGTTCAACCATTGTGAAATACAGTGTGGCAATTTTTCAAGAATCTAGAACTAGAAATACCATTTGCAGCAATCCCATTACTGGGTATATACCCAAAAAATAATGTGATTGTAAAGACTCATGCACATGTATGTTTATTACAACACTATTCGAAATAGCAAAGACTAGGAACCAACCCAAATGCCCATCAAGGTCAGACTGGATAAAGAAAATGTGGAAGATATACACCATGGAATACTACACAACCATAAAAGAGAATGTGTTCACGTTCTTTGCAGGGACATGGAAACTGGAAACCATCATTCTCAGCAAACTAATACAGGAACAGAAAACCAAACATAACATGTTCTCACTCATAAGCAGGAGTTGAACAATAGAACATATGGGCACAGGGAGGAAAACATCACACACTGGGACCTGTCCATGGGTCACAAAAAAAGGAGGAATAGCATTGGGAGTAATACCTAATGTAGATGACGGGTTACTGGGTGCAGCATACCGCCATGGCACATGTATACCTATGTAACAAATCTTCGCGTTCTGTACATGTATCCCAGAACTAAAAGCATAATAAAGAGTAATAAATAAATAAATAAAGCTCCAACAGCTTCAAATTTGAAAAAAAAAGAAAATTCAAAACAGTTTTGTTGAAGAAACTTAAATAAATTTAAGACAACACAGGAAAAAAATCAAAGTTCTGTTACATAAACATAACAAAGAAATTGAAATAATTTAATAGAATGTGACAAATTCTGGGTTTGAAAAATTACAACTGACATACTGAAGAATGCATCAGTGTCTTTTCATTGAACAATTGATCAAGCAGGAGAAAGAATTAGTGAGCTTGCAGACAGGTTATGTGAGAATATATACTCTAAGGAGACAAATAATATTTGCAAGCCTCATGGAATGAGAAATCAAAAAACATACAGTAGATACACACAAAAATAAAAAGCAAGTAAGTAAAACATGCCTTCTGAGAAAATTTCCTTCTCTAAAAGGGAGACAATAAGGAAGCAAAGAAGGAAGAGAAAACAATAAAACAGTTAGTAAACAAATAACAAATTTGTAAGAGTAAGTTCTTATTTATCAATAGTAACATTGAATGTCAATAGACCAAACTCTCCAATAAAAATGACAGAGTAAGTGAATGGATTAAAAAATAAGGTTCTGTAATCTATTATCTGCAGCATCCACTTCACCTACAAAGATACATGCAGACTAAAAATAAAAGTATGGAAAAAGATTCCCCATGCCAATAGAAACAAAAAGCAGGAGTAGACATACTTACATCAAACAAAATAGATTTCTACACATAAAAGTAAGTATGCTTCATCATATGCAAATTAATCAATGTGTTACATCATAATAGAACAAAGAAATAAAAATTATCTAAAAGCATTTGATAAAATTTAACATTCCTTCATAGTAAAACCTCTAAAGAAAACTGGATATAAAAGGGATATACCTCAAAATAATAAAAACTATACACAACAGACACAAAGACAATGTCATATTGAGTGGGAAAAACTGAAATTCTTCTGAGGTCTGGAACAGAAAACGGATGCCCAGTTCACCATCATCATTCAATATATTAGTGGAAGTCTTACCTAGGTCAATTAGACAACAGAAATAAATAAAAGGCATTCACATTGGAAAAGCAGTTAAATTATTCTGTTTGCAGATGATATAATTTTACTTTTGGAAAAACCTAACCACTCTACTAAAAAAGAAAAAAAATGTTAAGAATTAATCAACAAATTCTGTGAAGTTTCGGGATGCAAAGTTAATATACAAAAATTAGTAGCATTTCTATATACCAACAGTGAACAATCTGGATAAAAAATCAAGAGTGTAATCTCCCCTGCCTCTGGGCAAAATGGCCTAATAGTAACAGCTCCAGCCTGCAGCTCCCGGGGAGACAAATGCAAAAAAAAAAAAAAAAAAGGTGATTTCTGCATTTCCAACTGTGATACCCGGTTCATCTCACTGGAAGTGAGCGGGCAGTGGGTGCAGCCCACAAAGTGCAAACAGAAGCACGGGGATGTCACCTCACCCAGGAAGCACAAGGAGTTGAGGAACTCCCTCTCCTAGCCAAGGGAAGGCATAAGAAACCCTGCCATGAGGGGTGGGGCTATTCGGCCCAGATAGTATGCTTTTCCCATGGTCTTCACAACCCACTGAGCAAGATAGAACAATTCACTCCCCTGGAAAAGGGGCTGAAGCCAGGAAACCAAGTTGTCTTGCTCAGCAAATTTCACCCAATGGAGCCAAGCAAACTAATATCCACTGGCTTGAAATTCTCCCTGCCACCACAGCAGTTTGAAGTAGACCTGGAATGCTGGAACCTGGTGGGGAGAGGGGTGCCCACCATTACTGAGGCTTGAGTAGGCAGTTTTTCCCCCACTGTGTAAGCAAAGCCTCTGGGAAATTCAGACTTGGTAGAGCCCATCACAACACCACACAGCAAAGCCACTGTGGCTAGACTGCATCCCTAGATTCCTCCTCTCTGGGCAAGCCATCTCTGAAAGAAAGGTAGCAGTGTCAGTCAGGTGCTTACAGATAAAACTGTAATCTGCCTAGAACAGAGCACCTGGGGGAAAAGTCGGCTGTGGGTACAGCTTCAGCAGACTTAAACATTTTTGCCTGCCAGCTCTAAAGAGAGCAGTGGATCTCCCAGCATAGAACTCAAGCTCTGCTAAAGGACAGACAGCCTCCTTAAGTGGGCCCCTGACCCCCGTACACCCTGACAGAGACACACATCCCAGCAGGGATTAACAGACACCTCATAAAGCAGAGCTCTGGCTAGCATGTGGTGGGTGCACCTCTGGGAGCTTTCTCCTAGAGGAAGAAGCAGGCAGCAGTCTTCTCTGTTCTGCAGTCACCGCTGGTGATACTCAGGCAAACAATGTCTGGAGTTATCCCCCAGCAACCTTCAGCAGACCTGCAGAAGAGGGCCTTGACTGTTAGAAAAAAAAATAAATAAATAAAAAATAACAAAAAAACCTAACAAACAGAAAGCAATATCATCAACATCAACAACAAAAAAAGACCATGCAAAAACTTCATTTGAAGGTCACCAACAGGAAAGACCAAAGGTAGATAAATCCATAAACATGAAGAGAAAACAGTGCAAATAGGCTGAAAATTCCAAAAACCAGAGTGCTTCTTCTCCAAAGGATCACAACTCTTTGACAAAAGGGAACAAAACTGGATGGAGAATTAATTTGACAAATTGACAGAAGTAGGCTTCAGAAGGTGGGTAATAACAAACTCCTCCTAAAGAAGCATGTTCTAACCCAATGCAAGGAAGCTAATAACCAAGGTTAAAAGAATTGCTAACTAGAATAACCAGTTTGAGAAAATATAAATGATCTGATGAAGCTGAAAAACACAGCACAATAACTTCGTAAAGCATACACATGTATCAATAGCCAAATCAATCAAGCAGAAGAAAGAATATTAGAGATTGAAAATCAACTCAATGAAATAACACATGAAGATGAAATTAGAGGGAAAAAAAAAGATTAAAAAGAAATAAACAAAGCCTCCAAGAAATATGGCTCTATGTGAAAAGATAAAACCTTCATTTTCTTCATGTGTCTGAAAGTGACAAGAAGAATAGAATCAGGCTGTAAAGCACACTTCAGCATATTATCCCAGGGAACTTCCCCAACCTAGCAAGACAGGGCCAACATTCAAATTCAGGAAATACAAAGAAACACCTTGAGAGGAGCAACCCCAAGACGATTCACCAAAGTTGAAATGAAGGATAAAATGTGAAGGGCAGCCGGGTGCGGTGGCTCAAGCCTGTAACCCCAGCACTGTGGGAGGCCGAGGTGGGTGGATAATGAGGTCAAGAGATCGAGACCATCCTGGTCAACATGATGAAACCCCGTCTCTACTAAAAATACAAAACGTTAGCTGGGCATGGTGGCGCATGCCTGTAATCCCAGCTACTCAGGAGGTTGAGGCAGGAGAATTGCCTGAACCCAGGAGGCGGAGGCTGCGGTGAGCCGAGATCGCGCCATTGCACTCCAGCCTGGGTAACAAGAGTGAAACTCCGTCTCAAAAAAAAAAAAAAAAAAAAAAATGTGAAGGGCAGTTAGAGAGAAAGGTTGGGTTACTCATGAATGGAAGCTTATCAGATTAACAATGGATCTCTCTGCAGAAACCTTACAAGCCAGAAGAGAGTAGGAGCCAATAGTCAACATTCTTAAAAAAATAAAAAGTAACCCAGAATTGTATATCCATACAAACTAAGCTTTATAAATGAAGAAGAAATGAACACCTTTATAGACAAGAAAATGCTGAGAGATTTTGTAACCACGAGCACTGCCTTACAAGACCTTCTAAAGGAAGCACTAAATATGGAAAGGCAAAACTGATATCAGCCACAGTTAAAACAACCCAAAATGTAAAGACTATCAACACTATGAAAAAAACTGCTATGCAATTAATGGGTAAAATTACCAGTGAACATCATAATGACAGAATCAAATTCAAACCTAACAATATTAACTTTAAATGTAAACAAGCTAAATGTCCCCAAGTAAAAGACACAGACTGGCAAATTGAATAAAGAGTCAATATTCATGGGTATGCCTCACATGCAATGACACACATAGGCTCAAAATAAAGAGATGGAGGAATATTTACAAGGAAATGGAAAACAAAAAAGAGCAGGATTTGCAATCCTAGTCTCTAATAAAACAGACTTTAAAACAACAGAGATTAAAAAAAAAAAAAGGCAAAGACGGTCATTACACAATGGTAAAGGGATCCATGCAACAAGAAGAGCTAACTATCCTAAATATATATGCACCCAATACAGGAGCACCAAGATTAATAAAGTAAGCTCTTAGAGACCTACAAAGAGACTTAGACTCCCACAAAACAATAGCTTGAGACTCTAACACTCCACTGTCATTGCTAGAAAGATCAATGAGACAGAAAATTAACAAGGATATCCAGGACTTGAACTCAGATCTGGAACAAGTGGACCTAGCAGACATTTACAGAACTCTCCAACCCAAGTCAACAGAATATACATTCTTCTCACCACCACATAGCACTTATTCTAAAATTGGCCACATAATTGGAAGTAAAACACTACTCAGCAAATGCAAAAGAATGTAAATTATAACAGTCTCTCAGACCACAGTACAATCAAATTACAGCTCAGGATTAAGAAATTCACTCATAGCTGCACAACTACCTGGAAATTGAACAAACTGCTCCTGAATGACTAATGGATAAATAATGGAATTAATTAAGAAAAAAATCAGTTCTTTGCAACCAATGATAACAAAGACACAATGTACCAGAATCTGTGGGACACAGCTAAAGCAGGGTTTAGAGGCAAATTTATGGCACTAAATGCCCATAAAATACAGCAGCAGAGATCTAAAATCAACACCCTAACATCACAATCAAAAGAACTAGAGAAACAAGAGCAAAAAAATTCAAAAGGTGGGAGAAGACAGAAAATCACTAAGATCAGAGCAGAATGGAAATAGATAGAGACATGGAAGCCCTTGAAAAATTAATGAATTTAGGAAATGGATTTTTGAAAAGATTAACAAAATAGGTAGACCATTAGCCAGACTAATAAAGAAGAAAAGAGAGAAGAATCAAATAGGTACAATAAAAAATTATAAAGGGGAGATCACCACTGATCCCACAGAAATACAAACTACAATCAAATACTAGAAACACCTCTATGCATATATATATATATATATATATATGAAATGGATAAATTCCTGGACACATACACTCTCACAAGACTAAACCAGGAAGAAGTTGGATCCCTGAATAAACAATAACAAGTTCTGAAATTTAGGTATTTATTAATAGCCTACCAACCAAAAAAAGCACAGGACCAGACAGATACACAGCTGAATTCTACCAGAGGTAGAAAGAGGAGCTGGTACCATTTCTTCTAAAATTATTCTAAAAAATATAAAAAGAGGGACTCCTTCCTAACTTACTTTATGATGCCAGCATCATCCTGATAGCAAAACCTGGCAGAGATACAACAAAATAGAAAACTTCAGGCCAATATCCTTGATGAACATCGATGTGAAAATCCTCCATAAAATACTGGCAAACTGAATCCAGCAGGAAATTAAAAAACTTACACACCATGATCAAGTTGGCTTCATCACTGGCTGCAAGGATAGTTCAACATATGCAAATCAATGAACATAATCCATCACATAAGCATAACCAATGACAAAAACCACATGATTATCTCAATAGATGTAGAAAAGGTCTTTGAAAAATTCAACACCTCTTCATACTAAAAAATACTCAATCAACTAGGTATTGATGGAACATATCACGAAATTATAAAGGGCTATTTATGTCAAAACCATAGCCAATATCATACTGAATTGGCAAGAGCTAGAAGCATTCTCTTTGAAAACTGGCACAAGACAAGGATGCCCTCTCTCACCACTCCTATTCAGCGTAGTATTGGAAGTTCTGTCCAGGGCAATCAGGCAAGAGAAAGAAATAAAGCATATTTAAAATAAGAGTAAGTGAAATTATCTCTGTTTTCGAATGACATGATTGTATATTTAGAAAACCCTATTATCTCAGCCCAAAACTCCTTAAGCTGATAAGCAACTTCATCACAGTCTCACGATACAAAATCAATGTAAAAAAACTACAAGTATTCCTATACACCAACAATAGAGAAGCCAAATCATGAGCAAACTACCATTCAGAATTGCTGCAAAGAAAATGAAATACCTAAAAATACAACTTACAAGGGATGTAAAGAACCTCTTCAAAAAGAACTACAAACCACTGCTCAAGGAAATAAGAGACAACACAAACAAATTGAAAAACATTGCATGTTCATAGATAGAAAGAACAAAATGGGGAAAATAGCTATACTGTCCAAAGTAATTAATAGATTAAATTCTATTCCCTTAAACTACCATTGATTTTCTTCACAGAATTAGAAAAATCTACTTTAAATTTTATATGAAACCAAAAAAGAGCCTGTATAGCCAAGATAATCCTGAAAAAAGCTAGAGACATCATGCTACCTGACTTCAAACTATACTACAAGGCTAAAGTATCCAAAAGAACATGGTACTGCTATCAAAACAGATATATAGACCAATGGAACAGAACAGAGGCCTCAGAAATAACACCACACATCTACAACCATGTGATATTTGACAAATCTGACAAAAACAAGCAATGGGAAAAGGAGTCCCTATTTAATAAATGGTGTTGGGAAAACTGGCTAGCCATATGCAGAAAACAGAAACTGGACCTCTTCCTTACACCTTACACAAAAATTAGCTGAAAATGGATTAAAGATTTAAATGTAAGACCTAAAACCATAAAAACCTGAAGAGTAAACCTAGGCACTACCATTCAGGACATAGGCATTGGCAAATACTTTATGACTAAAACATCAAAATTAATTGCAGCATAAGCCAAAATGGACAAATGGGATCCAATTAAGCTAAAGAGCTTCTTCACAAATAAAGAAATTATCATCAGAGTGAACAGGAAACCTACAAAATGGGAGAAAAAATTTTCAGTCTCTTCATCTGACAGGGGCCTAATACCCAGAATCTACCAGGAACTTAAATTTGCAAGGAAAAAAAAAAAAAAACTGCATCCAAAAGTGGGTGAAGGATATAAACAGATACTTCTCAAAAAAGATATGCATGAGGCCAACAAACATATTATTTTTAAAAAGCTCATCATCACCGGTCAATAGAGAAATGCAAATCAAAACCTCAATGAGAAACCATCTCATGCCAGTTAGAATGGCAATCATTAAAAAGTCAGAAAACAACAAATGCCAGAGAGGATGTGAAGAAATAAGAACACTTTTACACTGTTGGTGAGAGTGTAAATTAGTTCAACCATTGTGAAAGACAGTGTAGCAATTTTTCAAGGATCTAGTACTAGAAATACTGTTTGACCCAGCAATCCCATTACTGGATATATACTCAAAGAATTATAAATCATTTGACTATAAAGACACATGCACACATAAGTTTATTGCAGCACTATTCACAATAGCAAAGACTTGGAACCAACCCAAATGTCCATTAATGTTAGACTAAATAAATATAGTGTGGCACATATACACCATGGAATACTATGTATGCAGCCATAAAAATGATTAAGTCCATGTTTTTTTCAGGGACATAGATGAACCTGAAAACCACCACTTTCAGCAAACTAACACGAAAACACACACCCCATGTTCTTACTCATAAGTGGGAGTTGATCAGTGAGAACATATGGGTACAGGGAGCAGAACTTCACACACTGGGGCCCGTCGTGGCTGTGGGGAAAGGGGAGGGATAGCATTAGGAGAAATACCTAACGTAGATGACAGGTTGATGGGTGCAGCAATCCACCATGACACATGTACACCTATGTAAGAAAACTGCACGGTCTGCCCATGTATTTCAGAACTTAAATAGATATATAAAAGCTCTAAATCTTAAAAAATAAAAATCTAATTTTATTCACAATAGCTTCAAATAAAATACCAAATAACTTAACCAAAGATGTGTAAAATCTCTACAATGAAAACTGTAAAATATTGATGCAAAAAGTCATAATTTTAAAAATAAAAACATAGATGTTGTCATTAACGTGGTTAAAAGAGAACACTTTTACACTGCTTGTGGGAATGTAAACTAGTACAACCATTATGGAAAACAGTATGGAGATTCCTTAAAATATTAAAAGTGGAACAACTGTTTGATCCAGCAGTCCCACTACAAGGTATCTACCCAGGAGGAAGTCATATGAAAAAGACACTTGCACATGCATGTTTATAGCAACACAATTTGCAATTACAAAAATATAAAACCAGCCCAAATGCCCATCAATCAACAAGTGAATAAAGAGAATGTGGCATATATATATATATATATATATATATATATATATATATATATACACACCATGGAATACTACTCAGGCATAACAAGGAATAAAATAATGGCATTTGCAGCAACCTGGCTGGAGTTGTAGACCATCATTCTAAGTGAACTATCTCAGGAATAAAACAACTGAACATTGTATTATCTCACTTCTAAGTAGGAGCCAAGCTATAAGAATGCAAAGATATAAGAATAATATAATGGACTTTGGGGACTCAGGGGGAATGATGGGAGGAGAGGAGGGATAAAAGACTACACATTGGGTACAGTGTACACGCCTGTAGTGATGGGTGCCCCAAAATCTCAGGAATAACCACTGAAAAACTTATCCATGTAACCAAACACCACCTATTTCCCAAAAATTATTAAAGTAAAATATAAATAAAAAGTATTTATTATTTTAGATCTAATTTACATTTTATATACTCAGTCAAATTGGTCCTAGTTTAAACAAATTGGATTATAATCTCCATGAGAAGAAATGAATTTTCTTAGGTACTTCTGTATACTCATCAAAGTGATTTGAACATGGTAAAAATTTAATTATTATTTTCAGAATAAATTTTTAAAAATTGGAAGAAAACCTTTCAAAAATAAAACAATAATTTATGTTCATGAATTGAATAAAAATCAGGTCCTGTGGTAATAAACTCTTATCTGCTTTTTGTTGTTGTTTTTATGAAAAAATATTTCTCCTTCATTTCTGAATAATAGATTTTTGGATAAGTATTACTTGTTTTCAGCCTTTTTTCCTGTTAGCACTTGAAGATATCCTTTCATTCTCCTGGCCTATAAGGTTGATTTTTGATAATTTGACAATCATATGTCTTGGAGTAGTCTTGGTTTGATTGAACCTGATTGGATGGAGCTTTTGTCTCTTGTCACCCAGGCAGGAGTGCAACAGTGAGATCTCAGCTCACTGCAACCTTCAACTCCAGGGTTCAAGAGATTCTCCTGCCTTAGCCTCCCTAGTTGCTGGAATTACAGACATGCACCACCACATCAGGCTAATTTATGTATTTTTTAGAAGAGACAGGGTCTCACCATGTTGGCCAGGCTGGTCTGGAACTCCTGACCTAAAGTGATCTGCCCACCTTGGCCTTCCAAAGTGCTGGGATTACAGGTGTGAGCCACGATGCACAGCCCTTTGGATCTTTTTGTACCTGCATATTTATATCTTTCTTCAGGTCTGGAAAGCTTTCTGTTATCATTTTTTTTAAAGTAATCTTTCTACCTTTCTTTTTCTTTTCTTTCTTAATCTTCTATGACAGAAATATTTGCTTTTTTGGTGGTATACAAATCTCATAATCTTTTTCTTTGCTGTATATTTTCAAATAAACTTTGAGTTCACATATTTGTTTTTCTACTTAATAAATTCTGCTGATGACACTTTGTTGCATTTCATTTTATTTATTGTATTTTTTCACTCTAGAATTTTTGTTTAAAGCAGAAATTATTTATTATTTAAATCACTCTTTCGGATTTATTATTCTGGTCACTCATTATTTTTCTGTGAATTTTTTTGTTTTTTTTATTGTTTGGAAATATTGTTAATTGAATTTTTTTTTAATTTTTATCTTATTTTAAATATTTTTGAATATATAATGGATGTATATATTTATGGGTACATAAAATGTTTTGATACAGGCGTGCAATTTAAAATCAGCACTTCAGGAAGAATGGGATACCCATTGCCTCAAAGCATTTATTCATTGAGTTGCAAATAATCCAATTATACACTTTGAGTTATTTTAAAATGTACAGTAAAGTCACTATTGACTATAGTCTCTCTGTTGTGCTACCAAATAGTAAGTATTATTTATTTTTTCTAACTATTTGCTTTTAACTATTAACCATTTTCTCCTTCCAACTCCTAGCTCTCCATTATGTGACCTCAACTCTGGTAACCTTCCTTCTACTCTTCATGTACATGTATTGAATTGTTTTGATTTTTAGATCCCACAAATAAGTAAAACTATGTGATATTTGTCTTTCTGTGCCAGGCTTATTGAATTTAAGATAATGTTTTCAAGTTTTATTCATGTTATTGCAAATGACAGAATCTTATTCTTTTCTTGGCTGAATAGTACTCCATTGTGTATGTGTATGACATTTTCTTTATTCATCTGTTAATGGACACTTAGTTTGCCTCCAAATCTTACCTATTGTAAACAGTGCTGAAATGAATACATAAGTGGAGATATCTCTTTGGTATACTGATTTTCTTTCTTACTTTTTTTTCTTTCTTTCTTTCTTTCTTTTTTTCTTTCTTTTCCTTTCTTCCTTTCTTTTCTTCTTTCCCTCCCTCCCTCCATCTCTCCCTCCCTTCCTCCCTCCCTCCCTTCCTTCCTTCCTTTCTTCCTTCCTTGCATACACCCAGCAGTGGGGTTCATGTATAATATGATAACTAAATATTTTAATTTCTGAGGGGTGTTCAGACTGTTCTCCATAGTTGTTTTACTCATTTAGTTTCCCACACACAGTGTATGAAGATTTTCTTTTCTCTACATCCTCTCCAGCATTTGTTATTGCCTGTCTTTTGGATATAAGCCATTTTAACTGGGGTGATATGATATCTAATTGCAGTTTTGACTTGCATTTCTTTGAGGAGCAATGACGTTGAGTACATTTTCATATGCCTGTGTGACATACGCATGTTGTCTTTTGAGAAATGCCTATTCAAATATTTTGTTCATCATTTGATTGAATTATTAGAGTTTTCTCTTATAGAGTTGTTTGAGCTACTTATATATTCTGATTATTAATTTCTCTTAAGACGGGAAGTTTGCAAATATTTTCTCCCCTTCAGTAGGTTTTCTCTTCAGTTTGTTGACATTTTCCTTTGTCACACAGCAGTTATTTACCTGGATGTGATCCCATTTGTCCGTTTTTTCTTTGGTTGCCTATGCTTATGAGGTATTGCTCAACAAATTTTTGCCCAGACCAATGTCTTCAGTGAAATTTTCTCTAATATTTTCTTGTAGTCATTTCAGAGTTTGAGGTTATAGGTTTAAGTCTTTAAGTCTTCTTGATGAGTTGACCATTTTATTGTTATATAGTGATCTTCTTTGTCTCTTAGAGTTTTTGTCATGAAATTTATTTTGTTTTATATACATGTTTTCTTTCTTTTTTTTTTTTTTTTGAGACGGAGTTTCGCTCTTGTTGCCCAGGCTGGAGTGCAATGGCACGATCTCGGCTCACCGCAACCTCCGCCTCCTGGGTTCAGGCAATTCTCCTGCCTCAGCCTCCTGAGTACCTGGGATTACAGGCACACGCCACCATGCCCAGCTGATTTTTTGTAATTTTAGTAGAGACGGGGTTTCACCATGTTGACCAGGATGGTCTCGATCTCTTGACCTCGTGATCCACCCGCCTCGGCCTCCCACAGTGCTGGGATTACAAGCTTGAGCCACCGCGCCCGGCCCATGTTTTCTTTTAATAGTTTTATATTTTGAGGTTTTAGATTTAAATCTTTAATCCATTTTGATTTGATTTTTTTAATATGGAGAGAAATAGAGACCTCGTTTTATTCTTCTGCATATGGGTATCACCAACATCATTTATTGAAGAGACTGTTTTTTTCCGCAGTGTATGTTCTTAGCACCATATTGCAAAATGAGATAAGTGTTGTGTGTGAATCTGTTTCTCGGTTCTCTTTTCTCTTCCATTGGTCTATGTGTCTGTCTTTATGCCATTATCATGCTGCTTTGGTTATTATAACTATGTAGTTTAATTTGAACTTAGGTAATGAGATTTATTAAGTTTTGGTCTTTTTTCATAGGATAACTTTGGCTACTATGGGTCTTTTGCGGTCCCACATAAATTTTAGAATTTAATGTAATTTTAAATTCGATAGAAATTGTATCAAATCCATTGATTTCTTTGAGTAGTATTGACATTAAAACAATATTGATTCTTCCAATCTGTGAGCAAGAGCTTCTTAATTTTTTGCTTTTCTATTCAATTTATTTCATCAGTGTCTTACAGTTTTTTTTATTATAGAAATTGTTCCCTTATTTGGTTTAATTAATTCTTATATATTCAATTTTTATGTTTGGCTGTTGCACATGTGATTACTCTTTTAATTTCTTTTTCATATTGTTCACTGATTTGGTATTCTACTAATTTATGAAATTTGTTCATCAGTTCTAACAATTTTTTCATGGCATTTTTAATTTTTTTAAATATAAGATTATATCATCTGTAAAAAAGAAAAATTTGATTTTTTTTCCAGTTTGTATCCCATTTATATCTTTCTCTTGTTTAATTGCTTTAGCTAGGACTTCCAGTACTATATTAAATAACAGTGATAAAAAGTGGGCATCCTTTTCATGATTCAGTTCTTAGAGGAAAGGCCTTCAGCTTTTCCTTATTCAGATTGATAAAAGCTGTGGATCTGCTGGCTATGGCATTTAATTATATTGACCTATGTTCCTTCTATCCCTATTTGTTTGACGGTTTTATCATGAAATGATGTTGAATTTTATTAAATGCTTTCTCAGAATCAATTGAAATGTTCATATTGCTGTCATTTTTTATTCTGTTAATATGATGTATCATATTGAACATTTTGCATATGTCAAACCATCGTTGAATTTCTGGAATAAATCCCAATTGGCCATGATGAGTCATCCTTGTAATGTATTGTTGAATTTTGCTTACTAGTATTTTGTTGAGAATTTTCACATCAGTATTCATCAAAGATATTGGATTGTTGTTTCTTTCTTAATGTGTCTTTGCCTGGTTTCAGTAGGAGGATAATACTGGTCTCACATAATGCGTTCAAAAGTATTATCTTCTTCTATGATTTTTGGAAGTTTGAATATGATTGGTATTAGTAATCATTTATGTTTGGTAGTTTTTCATTATCATATTTGGCAAAATTTGGCAGCAAGCCACCAGGTTCTGTGCTTTTCTTTACTGGGATACTTTTTTGACTTTGATCTTACTATTTCTTAATGGTCTTTTGAGGTTTTGGATTTCTTTCCGGTTCAATCTTGGTATGTTGCATGTATCTAGGAATTTGTCTCTTTCTTTCCTCTTTTTTATTTATTGGCATATAGTTACTCATAATAGCCACTAATTTTTTCTTTTAATTTCTGAAATATCACTTTAAATGTTTTCTTTATATTATTATTATTATTATTATTATTATTTAGAAACAGGATTTCTCCATGTTAGTCAGGCTGGTCTCAAACTCCCAACCTCAGGTGATCCACCCGCCTCGGCCTCCCAAAGTGCTGGGATTAGAAGCATGAGCCACCACGCCCGGCCTAAATGTTTTCTTTTTAATTTCCTATTTCATTTCTTTGGATTTTCTCTATTTTTTCTTAGTCTGGCCAGTGGATGTTTGATTTTTTCATAAAAAGTTTTGTTTCACTAATCTTTTATATATTTTTAATTTTATTCATTTCAGTTCTGATTTTTATAATTTATTTTCTTATATTAATTTTGTTTTGTTTGCTCTTCTATTTTTTAAAATATATATCATTAAATTGTTAATTTAAATTTTTTCCTCTTATTTGTTGTAGACATTAATAGCTATAAACTTTCCTCTGCGCACTACTTTTGCCGTACCTTATAGGTTTTGCTATATTGTGTTTCTATTATCATTTGTTTCAAGAAAAGTTTTCAATTATTTTCTTAATTTTCTTATTGACCCACTGGTCATTCAAGAACATATTGTTTGATTTCTATGTATTGGTATAGTTTCCAAAATTCTTCCTGTTATTAATTTCAAGTTTTATTTCATTTTGGTCAGAGAAAATGCTTAACATTATTTTAAATTTTTTGAATGTATTAAGATTTGTTTTGTGATCTAACCAATAGTATATACTTGAGAATGATTCACGTGCCAAAAAAATAAAAATAAAAAAAGGATTTATATTCTGCAGCTCTTGGGCGGATGCAATGTTCGGTAAATATCTATTAGATCTATTTGGTCTATAGCGCAACTTAAATTCAGTGATTTTTGTCGATTTTCTGTCTGGAATATCTGTCCAACGCTAAAAGTTGGATGTTGAAGTCTCCAGCTATTATTGTGTTGGAGCCTGTATCTATCTTTGACTTTAATAATATTTTTTATATATCTGGGTGCTCCATTGTTGTGTGCATATATGCTTAAAATTATTTCTTCTTGATGTAGAATCACAAAGGATATCCAGTACTTGAACTCAACTCTGGACCAAGCAGACCTAATATACATCTACAGAACTCTCCACTCCAAATCAACATAATATACATCCTTCCCAGCACCACAATGCACTTATTCTAAACTTGACCACATAATTGGAAATGAAACACTCCTCAGGAAATGCAAAAAAAGGGAAGAGGAGAAGTATAACAAACAGTCTCTCAGACCACAGTGCAATCAAATTAGAACTCAGAATTTAAAAACACACTCAAAATCTCACAACTACATGGAAATTGAACAACCTGCTGCTGAATGACTTGTGGGTGAATAATGGAATTAAGGCAGAAATAAAAAAAATTCTTAGAAACAAATGAGAACAGGAATACAACATACCATAATCTCTGGGACACAGCTCAAGCAGTGTTAAGAGGGAAATTTATAGCACTAAATGCCCACATTAGAAAGCTGGAAAGATCTGAAATTTGCATTCTAACGTCACAATTAAAGGAGGTAGAAAAACAAGAACAAACAAATTCAAAAGGTAGCAGAAGACAAGAAATAACTAAAATTAGAACAAAACTGAAGGAGATGGAGACACAAAAAAACCCTTCACAAAATTAATGAATCCAGGAGCTGGATTTTGCAATGATTAACAAAACAGATTGCTGCTAGCCTAATAAGAAAGAAAAGAGAGAAGAATCAAATAGACACAATAAAAAATGATAAAGGGGATCTCACCACTAATCCCTACAGAAACATAAACTACCCTCTGAGAATTCCATAAACAGCTCTATGCACAAAACCTAGAAAATCTAGAAGAAATAGATAAATTCCTGGACACATACAACCTCTCAAGACTAAACCAGGAAGATGTCAAATCTCTAAATAGACCAATAACAAGTTCTAAAATTGAGGCAGTAATTAATAGCCTCCCAACCAAGAAGAAGTTCAGAACCAGAAGGATTCACAGCTGAATTCTACCAGAGGTACAAAGAGGAGCTGGTACCATTCCTTCCAAAACTATTTCAAACAATATAAAAAGAGGAATCTTCCCTAACTCATTTTATGAGGCCAGCATCATAGTAATACCAAGACCTGGCAGAGACACAAACAAAAAAGGAAATTTCAGGCCAATACACCTGATGAACATTGATGCAAGAATCCTGAATAAAATACCAGCAAACCAAATCCAGCAGGAAAAAAAAAAGCTTATCCCTCACAATCAAGTCAGCTTCATCTCTGGGATGCAAGACTGCTTCAACATATGCAAATCAATAAGCATATCACATAAACAGAGCCAATGACAAAAAGAAAAAAAAAAAAACATGATTATTTCAATAGGTGCAGAAAAGGTCTTTGATAAAATTTAACACTCCTTCTTGCTAAAAATTCTCAGTAAACTTGATATTGATGGAACATGTGTCAAAATAGTAAGAGCTATTTATGACAGACCCATAGTCAATATCATACTGAATGGGAAAAAGCTGGAAGCATTCCCCCTGAAAACCAGCACAAGACAAGGATTCCTTCTCTCACCACTCCTAGTCAACGAATAGTATTGGAAGTTTTGGCCAGGGCAATCAGACAAGAGAAAGAAACAAAGCATATTCAAATAGGAAGAGAGGAAGTCAAATTGTCTCTCTTTGCAGATGATATAATTGTATCTTTAGAAAACCCTATCATTTCAGCCCAAAACCTTGTTAAGCTGATAAGCAACTTTAGCAAAGTCTCAGGATACAAAATCAATGTGCAAAAATTACCAGAATTTCTATATACCAATAATAGGCAAGCAGAGAGCCAAATTATGAGTGAACGCACATTCTCAATTGCTACAAAGAGAATAAAATAGCTAGAAATGCAACTTACAAGGGACCTAAAGGACTTCTTAAAGGAGAACTACAAACCACTGATCAAGGAAAGAAGAGAACACAAACAAATGGGAAAATTATTCCATGCCATGAATAAGAAGAATCAACATTGTGAAAATGGCCATACTGCCTAAAGGAATTTATAGATTCAGTGCTATTCCCATGAAGCTACCACTGACTTTCTGTGCAGAATTAGAAAAAAGAACAACCTTTGGCCTGGCACAGCATCTCATGCCTGTAATCCCAGCACTTTGGGATGCTGAGGCATGTGGATCTCAAGGTCAGGAGATCTAGACAATCCTGGCTAGCATGGTGAAACCCTGTCTCTACTAAAAATACAAAAAATTAGGCAGGTGTAGTGGCATGCACCTGTAGTCCCGGCTACTTGGGAGGCTGAGGCAAGAGAATTGCTTGAACCCAGGAGGCAAAGGTTGCAGTGAGCTGAGATCACACCCCAGCCTGGGCAGCAGAGTGAGATTCCATCTCAAAATAAATAAATAAATAAAAATTAAAAAAAAATAAATTTTCTATGAACCCAAAATAGAGCTCACATAGTAAGACAATCCTAAGCAAAAAACAAACAAACAAACAAAAAACCAAAAAACAACAACAAAAAAAACTAAAGGCATTATGCTACCTGACTTCAAATTATGCTCTAATGCTACAGTAACCAGAGCAGCATGGAACTGGTAACGAAACAGACATGTATATCAATGGAACAGAACAGAGGCCTCAGAAATAATACCACACATCTACAACCATGTAATGTTTGACAACCTGAGAAAAACAAGCAATGGGGAAAGAATTCCATATTTAATAAATGGTGCTGGAAAAACTGGCTAGCCATATACAGAAAATAGAAACTGAACCCCTTCTTTACACCTTAAACAAAAATTAATTCAAGATGGATTAAAAACTAAAATGTAAACCCAAAACTGTAAAAACCCTAGAAGAAAACCTAGGCAATAACATTCAGGACATAGGCATGGGTAGACTTTGTAACCAAAACACCAAAAGCAATCGCTCCAATGGCCAAAACTGACAAATGAGATGTAGTTAAACTAAAGAGCTTCTGCACAGCAAAAGAAACTATCATCAGAGTGAACTGACAACCTACAGAATGGGAGAAAATTTGTGCAGTTTATCCATCTGACAACAGTCTGATATCAAAACTCTACAAGGAACTTAAAACATATTTATAAGAAAAAAAAAAACCCAATGAAAAAGTGGGCAAAGGATATAAACACGTCTCAAAAGAAGACATTTATGTGGTGAAAAAATGTATGAAGAAAGCTCATCATCACTTGTCATTAGAGAAATGCAAATCAAAACCTCAATGAGATACAATCTCATGCCAGTTAGAATGGCAATCATTAAAAAGTCAGGAAACAACAGATGCTTGTGAGGCTGTGGAGAAATAGGAACACTTTTACACTATTGGCGGGAGTTTAAATTATTTGAACCATTGTGGAAGACAGTGTGGTGATTCCTTAAGAATCTAGAACCAGAAATATCATTTGATCCAGCAATCCTGAGTATGTACTCAAAGTATTATAAATCATTCTACCGTAAAGACACATGCACATATATGTGTATTGCAACACTGTTTACAATGGTAAAGTCTTGGAACCACCCCAAATGCCCATCAATGGTAGACTGGATAAAGAAAATGTGACACATATACACCATGGAATACTATGCAGCCATTAAAAAAAATGAGTTAATATCCTTTGCAGGGACATGGATGAAGCTGGAAGGCCTCATTCTCAGAAAACCAACGCAGGAACAGAAAACCAAACACAGCATGTTCTCACTCATAAGTGAGAGTTGAACAATGAGAACACAAGGACACTGGGATGGGAACGTCACACACCAGACCCTGTTGGGCGGTAGGGGCCAAGCAGAGGGAGAGTATTAGGACAGATACCTAATGCATGTGGGGCTTAAAACCTGGATGACAGTTTGACTGATGGGACAAACCACCATGGCACATGTACGCCTATTTAACAAACCTGTACATTCTGCACATGTATCCCAGACCTTAAAGTAAAAATTAAAAAATAATGTGGTACATATACACCATGGAATACTGTGCATCCATTAAAATAAAGATTAAATCCTTTGAAACAACATCAGTGGAGCAGGAGATAATAATTCTTAGTGAACTAATACAGAAACAGAAAAACAAATACCACATATTCTCATTTACAAGCGGGAGCTAAATATTGTGCACACATGAACTCAAAGAAGGGAGCAAGAGTCACTGGGGTCTACTTGAGAGTGGAGTGTGTAGGATGAGGGAAAGGATAAGAAAAAATACCTATTGGGTATTATGCTGATTACCTGGATGACAAAATAATCTATACACAAAACCGCCTTGACATGCAATTTACCAATATAACTAACCTGACAATATACCATTGAAACTATAATCAAAGTTAATTAAAAAACAACAACAACGAAAACCCTCCATTTTCAATGTGATAGTATAAAAGCATAAGTCCTTTAGGTAGGTATTTAAGTAATGAGGCCTCTACCCCCATAGATGAGGTAGGCACTCTTATACAATGACTTGAGGTTGAAGAATATTTTCTCTTTTTTTTTTTTTCTGTCCACTGTGCCTTGTGAAAACACAGTATCCATCTCCTCTGGAAAATGTAGCAGCAACAAGCCGTATTGGAAACAGAGAGCAACCTTCACCAGAAACCACACCTGTTGTTGCTTTTATCATGGGCTTCCCAGTCTCTAAAATCATGAAAAATAAATTTGTATTATTTACAAATTATCCAGTCTATTTTATTTTATTACATCAGTGCTAACAGACTAATAACATTCTTTATTTCTCTTCCTGTGTTTTTATTCTTAGTATTTCCTTCTGATACTTTTCTAAAGTCTGCTTACATTACTCATCTGTCCCTATATTTTTATCTAATTTTCCCATTCAAACACATGTTCATTATATTTTTGTTAATTTATATGTGTAATAATACCAACATCTGTGTCATATGACTGATTCTGAGGCTTGCTTTGTCCCTTCAGAAAGGTTTTTGTTGCCCTTTGGCATTAAAAAAGAAATCAGACATGTTTTAGGTAATAAAAATAAAATTTTATTGTAAAAACTTACATTGTTGTATATAGAAGGTGGGCTACATTTGATATATTTTATAGCTTCAAATTCCTTTAGTATATTTGTTTTTGTCTCGCTTCTTTACATTGGGCTTTCCTGTGTACTCCTTTTTAGAGAACATTGATGTCTTGCAGCAATTTCAGTTATAATCCACTGATATTATACTGGAGCTTTTCACATGATGGTAAATTGTAAATAAAGGGTGTATTTTATAATCTACTCATTAAATATTAGTTTTGTATTAGACGTGTATCTTGGATTGTGACCATCTTTTTTTCTTTTAGTGGTATGGCCTTCCTTACCTCCATTTCTTACCCTCTTCCCTGGTAAAAGCATTTCCTAATGTATTTTCTTAAATCTCTGATACCTTTATTATTATTATTATTATTATTATTATTTCTTAGGTGATAAAAAGATGAAAGAGGACAGAGTGTGAAGATGTGGAGAAATTTTCTTTTACTGCTGGGTTAGTGTTTCAGAATTGAGCTCTATTGATATTCTATATTTGGTGAGGCATTGTTGTCACATTTAAAAAATCTTTAGACGTACTTTCTTTTAGCTTATTAAATATATTTATATATATTCAATTAATATATATTCAGTATATATAAAATCTTTGTCAACTAAATTCAATATCTGGGCTGCATCAAAGGCATTTTTTGTGGTTTATTCTTTCTGTGTATTTGGAACCCTTTCTTGTTTTCTCAAATGGCTTGTAAAAATTTGTATAGAAACTGAACAGGAGCTCAAAAAGAACAGTCAAATATTTATAGCAACAAAAGGAAACCCCAATCAAAAACACCCGTCTTCACTCCTGAGGATGGCAACAACGTTTATCTTGAGCTTTCAGCAGCCTATTTCACATTCCTCTTTCCCTTTAAGTGAAGGGGTAAGAGGAGACTGGAATATATATATATGCTAACGTACACGAAGAGTCAAACTCTGTAAAATATTTTGAGATTTATATGTTTTTAGGAAGGCATGAGGCATCAATAAAATACATATAAGAAATATATTGGTTTGGTTCAGAAAGGTGGGACAACTCAAAGCAGTGGGATGTTTCCAGGCTATAGATAAATTTAAACATTTTCTGGTTGACAATTGGTTGAGTTTATCTGAAGACTTGGATCAACGGAAAAAAATGTTCACGTTAGCATAAAGATTGTGGAGACCAAGTTTTATTGCACAGAGGAATCTCTCAGCAGACTTCAGAGAGAGAGAGCAGGTTGTAAAATATTTCTATTCAGACCTAAAAGTGTGTCTGACTCTTAGTTGATTATCTCTTTGATCTGGGACGGAAGAAAGGAAAACAACGGGGATCTTATAAGGTTAAGCCAGCATCAGATTGAAAAGTAAGTCATGATATTTATAGGGTCAAATAAAACCCATCTGATGAGAATTTATGGTTTGTAGGGCATGACTCCCTAGATCCCTTGGGTAGGAATTTCAGCAAGATAAATATCAGAGCTTAGTCCTCAGTCCCCCTTCTTGGCCAAAAAGCATTCCACAGAATACATATACAGGCCAAAAAAACAGCAACAGTCCCACAGAACTAAGTAGACTTGTTTCTAGATTCCTCTGATTTGATGGTAACAGTCTTAAATATTGGCAATTTGGATAATGCTGGGAGGACAGGGTCTGATCTGATGTAATAGCCAATTGTAAAATGGGTGAAATGCAGTCAGGCCTAGGATTTAGTCTAAAAATAAATCCCAGATAACTTCTATTTTCTGAGCTATCATAAACTGAGTCTTTAATTGTGCCTTTTCCTTCTGTTGTATCTGGCATAACATTTACAAGAAATGTCTAATGCTATTATAGCAACAAATATAATGCAATTATTGTAACAAATATTATAAAGATAGTGAAGATTTAGGCATCCAAGATTATGGGTAGAATCAGAGGGCAGTAAACAACACAACTAAACTTGTTTAACCAGCTGTTTAGGCCTTTTTTGCACCCCTTTCTTGATTTGGAGTGTTTGGTCTTGTCCTAATTTTATCCCTTAAAACCAGCCCTTCTTCCATGAAAGTCCCTGGACCTAGAGGGAGGCAGCTTGTATAGTTTTGGCAGCAAAGCATTAGCAGTGAAACAGATCTGGGGTCAGTAGGATGCAAAATGAGGGAGATTTATATCTCTGGTCTTCAGGATACCATAATTTTGGTTTCCTTTGGAGTAAACCAAAGAGAGAGAAATAACATTTATAATTTGACAGATATAAGAGTAATCATATGTGGAACGGAAAAAGGAATCTATTCCATTAGGGCACCAACTGAATGTAGGAAGAAAAAGTATAATCTGAAACTTCCCAGAAAATTATTACAGCCAAGAAATAATGATTTAATCTGCATTTAAAAAGTTAGGGCTGAAATCTAGTATTGTCATACTTTCCCTTAAAACATTATTTTTAACTATTATTAACTCATGTAGACAACTATACTGTTATAAAACTATAATCTGAATTTTGGAGAACTCAGAAAGGTAAATTTGCTTACAAAAACATACTTTACCTAAATGCCTTAAACGAAAAAGATTTTCTTGACCCTCCTTTCAACCCAGAGGAAGAGTTTTTAAAACAAGATGCTTGTTTACATTGGAAATGCCACCTCCAAACCAAACAGCTCTTGGGAGCTATTTGGCATGGTAGAATTTAGCAGCTTCTCCAAATTAGTGCTAGGAAAAACACTCTCAGCTTATTAGGTAGCAAGGTATTATGTAAATGATTTTTATTTTATCTTGGAACTTTTTGGAAAAGATTATTTCCATTAGCATAGGGGTAGCTTCAGTTAATATTTTATAACAAGGCAATAAATGCATCATCAAGTAGATATTCTCTAGCTCAGTCATTGTTATTGAAAAGTGCTCACAGTTTTTGTCATCAGCTCCGTAACAGCTCCACACAAAAGGCTATGCAGTGGACAATTTACATGAGCAGATTTAAATGCCTTCAGTTTTATAGTACTAGAAAAGGGAAAACATCTCCCAGTTAGATATACTACCCATTTTCATAAGACATTTAGGTAAAGGGGGTTACAACTAACCTACATTAAGCTTGTTTAAACATCTTGCCTTTATAATTCTATTCACCTGTATGTTTTTATGTTCTGGCCCCAGGAAGCCTTATTTTTCCCCCAGGAGATTTTACCTTTTCTGGTGAAAGGGTTTGGGTTTCCAGCAGGGAGTTGCATCTGTAAGACATCAGATTAGATAAGCCTTCTTAAACAAATTTCTGATTCTGTAGGAGGGGCACCCATGAAAAAGGGGCCCCTTTAATCCCCAAATTTACCATGACCCAGGCAATAGACATATTAAGTGGGAAGATATTCCAGTTAGCATAAAGCTAGTTTGACATGGCTTGCATAAAAAACATACTAACTGTTTCATCTGGGGTACTTTACTTGGTATTTTCTAGGGAGAGTTGGTCAGTCCCCTTCTCAGGACAAAACAGACCATAATTATAATGGGATTATCTGGCCCACTAGGCTGATTGCTTTCTCAGGAATCACCTCCTGTACATTTGGATCACATACACTCAGTAATTGTTTAGTAATGAGGTGTGGGTGCTGCATTAATCCAAACAAGCTCTTAAATTCTAATTAATAATTTTATTCTTAAAGTGGTTATTTTTACAATCCATTATAGTAAACATTCTTATAAAAAAAACTGAATGATACAAATCTACAAAAAAATAACAATTCATTTACATTACACACTTTGGTTTTAAATAGTTGATTTTGCCCTTCCCTCATATAGACTATTTTCTTGGTAACATAGGGATTAGAGTTTTGTTGCCCTGGCTTGTTTTTTTCTAATTTACTTAGTTTTACCTATATACTTCCATTTATTTTAAAGTAACTCTTAAATAGTTTTTTAACCAAAAATGAACTTACTTTTTTTTTTAGAATTGACACCCTTGTGTGTATAAAATTTTAACAAAAGTATATTTTATGCTTCTGCTGTCTTAACTTTTTCACAACCCAAATTTCCATCGGGGGAAAGAAAACTTGAGGGTTTAAACATGACTTTAAGATTTTTAAATTACTGGGGAGTTTTGAGATTAAATTTACCAAATTAATTTTTACCAAACATTATCAAGGCTATGTAAGTTAAAATACATACAAGTTAGCTCTTATCAATCTGATAAGCATTTACATTTTAAAAGTTATTGTTTAGAGCTCTTCCATGTAGTTTGGAAGTTGTCAAACCTCCATGTGCAAGCTCGGACCCAGAAAATTTAAAGTTCTGCCTGCCTTGGCTGATCACCGCCCCGCATCCCCCTTCTGTGTTAGCCATTATCTGTTCGCCATTATCCCTGATCACCCAGAGGAGCTTCCCCCAGACATTAAGCTTCTAAACCCACCCTGCCATCTTAAGTGTTATTATGATAACATGAATACTCCTCACCCAACCCTGCCATATTAACTACTCTTGTGCCTTACCCACCTGCCATTGTAACTGAACTTATGGTAATGATACTCCTTGCCCCTACCCCAACCACTGTAACTAATCTTACTTTATAACATCCCTACCTCCTCCCCAAAAGATTTGCCCCAAACTATAAAACCAACTCCTATCCTACCACCCTTCGCTAATGCCCTTTTCTGCCTTAGCCCACCTGCACCCAGGTGAAGAAACAGCCATGTTGCTCACACAAAGCCTGTTTGGAGGGTTTCTTTATTCAAAGCATGCATTTTAACATTTGGTGCCAGAAACCCAGGATGGGAGAACTCCTACGGGAGACCAAACCCCCGTCCCCGTTCTTGTGCTCCCTCCATGAAGAGATCTACCTATTGACCTGGGGTCATCAGACCAGCCCATGGACACACACCACTGGCTATTTTGGTAAACCGTCTCTCTTTTTTGCTTTCCCATTCTTTTGTCTTTTCCTTTCCACTTCCTCCCCCTTTTGGCTTCATCCTTTTTCCACCACAAAGACAAGGAAAATCAGGTAAACCAGGTCCTTCCATGTGGTTCAGGACAGGAAAAAATCCTATGTAAGTCACAGATCTGGGGACCCAGCTTTCCCCAGGGGTTTAACTATCATGAAGACGTTTACCCTAGTCACTCGCCCAACAGGCTTATGGCCAATATTGGTGGCAGGTCAACATAGAAGATGCTCTGCTCATGGCCAATATTGGTGGCAGGTCAACATAGAGGACGCTCTCTTTGGCCGCTCACCAATGAGGAGGTTCAACCCAGGCTCAACTAGGGTCGCCTATTGAGCGGCTATGTCCCATGCCCATTTTCCTTGTCTCTTCTGCCTTTCCAGAACCATGCATGGGCAACCGTCCGTCCTCTATCCCTCCCTCCTCTCTGCTGGCCTGTGTTCTAAAGAACCTCAATCCTCTTCAACTGTCTCCTGACCTAAAACCAAGTGTCTCATCTTCTTCTGTGAACACTGCATTCTCTTTACTGTGCCACTGCATGGCCACAATACAAGTTAAACAATGGATCCAACTGGCCAAAAATTGGCACCTTTAGCCTCTCTGTTTTACAAAATTTAAACAATTTTTGTCACAACATGGGCAAAGGGTCTGAAATTCTCTATGTCCAGGCATTTTTTTTTAACACATCAATCCCTCCCTAATCTCTACTCCTTCTCTTCCCTTCCATCTGCCCCTCCTTCCTCTACCAGTAACCCAGAATCCTCCTTGTCCATCAACCCTTCTGACCTTTCTCCTCCCGCCTGTGTAAACCAGTCTCTAAACCAGGACCTAACCCCACCCTCCAGAGCCTCCCTCCTCTTCCTCTGCCCACAACCCACCTCCTTATGCCCCTCCTGTCACCTGCCCGCCTTATACATGGTCCAGCTTACAGTTTAGTCCCTCGGCACCTCCTCTGCCCCTGCCCAACAATTCCCCCTTCCAGAGGTGGCTGGAGCAATAGGCATAGTTAGGGTGCACTTCCTTTCTCTCTGTCTGACCTTTCCCAAACTGACCAATGATTAGGCTTCTTTTCATCACATCCTCCAATACTTAATTAACCCTGTCCTGTAATCTCACCTGGAGTAACTTAAATGTCATCCTTACTTCTACTCTCACCCCTAAAGAACACTTAATATGCATTTTATCACCCTATTAGCCCCTGATATTACAAAAAGGTATAGAAATTAAAATCTGGCCCTCAAATCCCACAACAGGAATTAAGCAACCTCACCTTCAAGGTGATCAATAATAGCAAAAAATCCGCCCAGCAGCAGCACATCTCAGAACTACCGATGCTTGCCTCTTCTCTAAGACAAACCCCAGCCACACCACCGGCTCACAAAGACTTCAAAGCATCCAGCCACCCCTCCCAAACCTTGCTTCAAGTGTTGGAAACCTGGCCATTCTGCCAGGGAATGCTTGCAGCCTGGGACTCCTCCTAAGCAGTGCCTCGCCTGTGCTGGGGGGGCCCCCACAGAAAGTCAACTGTCTAACTCACGTCCCTGCTCCCAGATCTCCTGAAGCTCCAATCTTCGGCGTGGCAGCTAAAAACTAACGCTACCCAAGCATCTTGGAAGCCCCCTGGACTATCACGAATGCCAAACTTCGAGTAACTCTTAAGGTGGAGGGTAAGTCCATCCCCTTCTTAATCAACACAAAGGCCACCTACCCCAAGCTGCCTTCTTTTCAAGGACCTGTCTCCTTGGCCTCTGTAACTGTTGTGGGAATTGACGGCAAGGCCTCCAGGCCTCTCAAAACTCCCCAAGTCTGGTGTCAGTTAGGCCAGAAATACTTTCTACATTATTTTCTAATCATCCCCACTTGTGCAGTTCCCCTGTAAGGCCAAAATATTCTAGCAAAATTGTCTCTCTCCCTGACTATTCCTGAGCTACAGCCACACCCCGTTGCTGCCCTCCTCCCCAAACCCGTACCTCCCTCAATAGCTCCCCTTATGTCCCTCTATTTAACCCTAGGGTGTGGGACACCAACTTCCCATCCGTTGCGACAAGTCACTCACCCCCATCATCCCCCTAAAACCTAACCACCCTTACCCTGCCCAGTGTCAGTGCCCCATCCCACAACTAGCTTTAAAAGGCATAAATCCTGTCATCACCCGCCTATTGCAACATGGCATTTTAATTCGCCCTCCTGCTTCTTCAGCATCTATGCTCAAAGGGGTATCATGTATCCCCTTCCAAAGCCGAAATTCTTCCCCATCTGTTATAATCTTTCGCCAGCATACACACGCTCTCCCTGCCAACTGTATACGGTTAATTTCCAAACCCCAACTCCATCCACCAAACAACAGCTTCTCTCTTTCCTGGGTGTGGTTGGCCACTTTCATCTCTGGATACCAGGTTTTGCTATTCTAACTAAGCCATGGTATAAACTCACTAAAGGAAACGTATCCAACCCTATTAATCCTAAATCCTTTCCTCACTCCTCTTTTTGCTCCTTAAAGACAGCTCTAAAAACTGCTCCCTCCCTAGCTCTCCCCAATGTGCCTCAATCCTTTTCATTATATACTGCTAAAACCCAGGGCTGTGCGGTCAGGATTCTTACACAGGAGCCAGGCCCCAGGCCTATAGCATTTTTATCCAAACAACTTAACAGTCCTGGACTGGCTATGCATGGCATGACTACGCACAGCAGCAGCTGCTGCCCTGATACTTTTAAAATCCCACAAAACCACAGGCTATGCCCCACTTACCCTCTATAGCGCTCACAACCTCCAAAGTTTCCTCTTTACGCCTCACACACTTTCAGTCCCTCGCCTTCTCCGGTTTTATGCAGTCGCCCCTACTGCTTAAACTGTTGTATTTGACCGAATGTAGAAAGTTATCACAAGACAAAAGTATGCCAGATTGTAGGGTCATTTTATTATGCCGGCGACCACAGAGGACTCACGTCTCTCCAACCTGTGGTGGCAACAGGAGGGTGCCACGGTTTTTTTATACCCGAAAAACCACCTTGGGAGTGGGGGTGAGGGGCAGGGATGGGGATGAAAAGGCTTCAGACATTCCGAGGGCTAGTGGATTCTGTAAATTACCTCCTGGGCAGAGATGAGGGTGGGGGTCTCCGGACATTCCAAGGGATGGGGACTTTTGTCATTCCGTTTGTTACTTAAGTGGTTTACAGAAGCCAAAGATAAACATTTGTTTACACATTATCTGGTTAAGGTGGAAATCACAGACCTTAGTTACTTATTACAAGCCACAGGAGCCAGGATGGAACTAGCTTGGGCTGCTTAGTCTGGCAATTGCCGGTGAGCAAAGGCTAGCAATTCTGGCAGTTACTGATAAGAAAAGGTAAACAGCTTTACATAGTTTTGAAGACAAACTAACAGTTCTATTTACAGAGGCCAAGGACAGTAGTTGTTGTAAGGAGAATGGGGCAGCCATTTCAACTTATCTAAAAACAGTTTTGCATTTTATAAAATAGTTTTGCTCTGGTTCTGGCTCTAGGCCAGCACAATATCACAAAACCACACCTTAAAAAGTCTCTGTTTCTATTATTTTCTGTCTAATTGTAATGAAATTCACTGTACTCATTTACTTTTACATGCCCTGCTTTTGTTTAAGTTTCCTGTTTACACTTTTCCTCCAGGCAATTACAGCTAATATTTCACTCTTTATCTGGTTCCCATTCTCTGCTCATACCCAATCTTGTTAATAAAAGCGAATGGTTGCTTATAAATACCACACGTTTCTTCATACACCATGAAAACAAAAGCTCTCCCTCCACACAGTTACCCTCCCAAGCCCTGCTACAACCTTTAACAGCGGCAGCCCTTGCTGGTTCCATTGGCATTCGGGTCCAAAGCTCCAGCCCCTCAGAACAGTTCCTCACCTTTTCAGTTTACACTTCCAGTTCTGTCTAAGCCAAGTACATTTTTTTTTCCTCTGTAGTTCTGCCTTCCTCCCAACTGGATAGGCATTTATATCCTAGTTTTTCTTACTTCCAAATTCAGTTTGCCAAAGGGGACAAAAGCCTCCCTGTTCCTCTTGTGATTGAGACACAACACAAGCGGGTCATTTCATTAACACCCATACTTGTAGGGTTAGAAATTACTACTGCACTTGGCACAGACCTTACTGTTGTACCAGAGCCAGAATAGAAAATCAACACCAAGACAAAAGTATGCCAAATCGCAGGGCATTTATTGCTGGCAGCCACGGAGTACTCATGTCTCTCCAACCCGTGACCCCTAAAGGAGGGTGTCAAGACCTTTTATGTCTGTAAATCACCTCCTGGGTGGGGGTGAGGGTGAGAGGCAGGGGTGGGGGTGAGGGACTTCAGACATTCCAAGGGCCAGTGGACTTTGGACATTCTGTAAACAACCTCCTGGGCGGGGGTGAGGGTGAGGGGCTTCAGACGTTCCGAGGGCTAGGGGACTTTGGACATTCCGATTGTTACTTAAGTGGTTCACAGAAGTCAAGATAAGCATTAGTTTACGCATTGCCTGGGTAGGGTGGAAATTACAGACCTTAGTTACTTATTACAAGTAGCAGGGGCCAAGATGGCGTGGTTTTGGACTGCTTGCCTGTCACATCAGGGTTACAGGGAATAGTTTCAACAGAAAGCCGAGGTATGGTTGAGGTATGCAGTTTTACGGGGTATTTACCATGTCACATTAGCACTTCAATCGGCACCTTCCATAGCCTCTTTAATAATTTTCTGCTAGCATTGGAGAATTAACTCAATCATTATCCCCCCTTCAAACTCAAGTAAATTCCCTAACTGCTCTTGTCCTCCAAAACTGCAAAGGCCTTAATTTACTAACTGCTGAAAAAGGTCTTTGCCTATTCCTAAATTTAAAAAAATGTTGTTATGTCAACCAGCCTTGCCTTGTATAAAATGACATCAATAAATTAAAAGACAGAGCCCAAACGCTCACTAATCAGGCAAATGGTTATTCGGGACCTGGCTGGACTGGCTGGGCACTCTCTAACTGGGAGTCATGGCTTCCTCCAATCCTTAGTCCTCTGATACTATCTTTCTCCTTCTCTTATTTGGACTCTGTGTTTTACCAATCAATCTCTCAATTCCTACAAAATTGTATACAAGCTATAACTCATCAGTCAATACAACAAATACTCCTTCTTAAACAACCCCACAATATCACCCCTTTCCCTGAAATCCCACAGCTGTCTAAATTCTTTCCCATTTTTAGATTTCCGCGCCACCCCCAATCCTGCTCAAAGAAGCCATGAGAAACTTTGCTCCCCACCCCCCTGAAACCTGTCATCACCCCCTCTTCTCTAATTCTTTCTCTCTATGTATAAAAAGACAGGTATATCAGGCCTCCATGTGCAAGCCGGGACCCAGAAAGTCTAAAGTCCTGCCTTCCTTGGCTTATCACCCCCACCCCCTGCCTGCATTTGCCATTATCCCTCATCGCCCAGTGGAGCTTCCCCCAGACATTAAGCTTCTAAATCCACCCTGCCATCTTCACTGTCATTGCGATAATGTGGATACTCCTCATCCCACTCTGCCATCTTAACTGATCTTACAATAATGTAAATACTCCTTACCCCACCCTGCCATCTTAACTACACTTAAGCCTTACCCACCCATCATTGTAACTGAACTTATGGTACTGTATACTCCTTGCCCCTACCCCCACCACTGTAATTAATCTTACTCTGTAACACCCCTGTCCCTTCCCCCAAAAATTTACCCCAACCTATAAAACCAACTCCTGCCAGGCACAGTGGCTCACGCCTGTAATCCTAGCACTTTGGGAGGCCGAGGTGGGTGGATGACCTGAGGTCAGGTGTTCAAGACCAGCCTGGCCATCACGGTGAAACCCCATCTTTAAAAAAAAAAAAAAAACAACTCCTATCCCACCGCCCTTTGCTAATGCCCTTTTCGACCTTAGCCCACTTGCACGCAGGCGAATAAACAGCCATGTTGCTCACACAAAGCCTGTTTGGAGGGTTTCCTCATTCAAATGCATGTTTTAACAGAAGTGAAATATCACTTCCATAGGACACATATAAAGATAGAGATATAACCAGCATGCAGAATAAAATGCATGTTTAAAAGTTACTTTATTTGCCTGTTTACAAAACATTTTTTTTCCTTACTTTAGATAATTTGTAAAAGTTACAGGAACCAAGAAAAGGTGAAGGAGAGAGCTATTATTCAAGGCCTTTTCAAAAAAGAAAGAGTGACACTTTTAACATATCAATCTGAATAATATTAAAGAAACATTCTTAAGTTTTTAAAAATTTACAAACTTATTGCACTAAAAGTAAGTCAATATTAATCATAAAATCTTGTTTTAACCAATTACTTATTTTTGTATTAGTACACTTTTAATATTAAATACCCATCTCTAGAAAGACTATTATAATTTCTTTTCAATTATAGCCAACTGAATTATGTGTCCTCTTTAAAAAATTCATTTTACTAACCTCGTTATTACTTACATAAGTGGTAATTTTATTCTGCTGGGAGCTGCCAAGCCATAGATGCCTCAACAACCGAGCTCCTTGACAAAGAAAACCCTGGCCCTTTTAAAAGGCTTAAAGTCTGAGAGGTGCACATATGAGAGGGTCAAGAGCATGGGGAACGTGACTTAGGTGGGGAGTCTAATGGTGATTAAGCAAGAACAGTACCTTCCAGGGAAAATTCCCCCATATCATATCTGTGATCTATAGAGAGGATTGTGGTTAGCAGTAGGGGGTTTAATCATTTAGACCTGACAGCCACCAGCTGGTCCCTCCTCTGGCTAACTTTTAACTTCTCCTTTTGAGATGCAAGGTAGGAGGCTAAAGGGGAAATGGCCTTAGAAGCTCGGGAGAAGGGGTCTCCTTCCTCACATTCACAATGTGTTTAGACTGCTTTCTCTTATTCTTTTTTTCTTGTACAATCCTGTCTTTTGATTTTAGGACAAAAATCTACTGCACAAGATTATTTCGTGTATAAAATTAATTTTCTTTTTAACTTTTTTTAACCAAAAATACTTCTTTATATCTTTAGCTTTCTTTACATCTTATTTTCTGATTCCTTTACCTTGTTTTATACATAACATTTAAATAAGCCTTGAATTAGACAAATATATTTTACCTTTAATAAGAATATTTTAAGCATGTTTTCCTATAATTCTCAACTTGAAATCACCTATTTACTTAATGTCAATTAATAACCTTAGATCCTAAATTATGAGTTTGTTTATAAGCATTTATTTCATTACATTTATGCAATTAATTTAGTACTTTACCTAGATTATTTACAAAAAAACTCTGATAGCCATTTAAAGTTGTTTTTTTTTTTATTAACTGATTTTATAATTGTGAATTTCAGATATTTACCATAATAAAAGTTATTGTTAGTTTTAAGGGTATTTATGCCAATAATTCAGTATTTGGCTGTTTCATTTAAGACAACATTTCATAAGTATATACAAACAAAGATAATTCTCTCTTGGGCTGGGTTTTATAGTTTATAACCCTTATGGCAAATCTTATAGTATTTTGCAGGGATAAACATGAAACTACTTGATCAATAAATGCAAACAAAATGCTAAGAATCCTAAAGACGTTGCTGATATTACTTTACCAACAAATTTAAAGCCAGCTTATTTAGTAAAGATTTTACTTAAGTCATGTGAACTTGAAAAAGTATTTGACGAATCATTTTTTTGTATCTGACTTAAGCACTTTTTTAAAAAAGCCAATTAGAGTTCTTTATATATTTTAATAGTGAAAATATTGTGTACACACTTAAATACATAGACATATTAGGCATGCTAATAAAAGCATGTCATATAGATTTATCAAGGCTCCCTTTTTTATACATTTTTTTAGCAATCTTACCCCAGGCAGCTGTCAGTTAAATAGCCTTAAATTTGCATACTAAAGGCAACTCAGGTGAAAATCAGTTAGTAAAATTCATGTCATAACCTAGAAAGAAAGTCTGTCGAGCTAGAGGGAAATTTAGATGAATTCAATTGCCAGTTAAACATAAAATTATAGAAGTCTAATACAAAGGCCTTTAAATATACACACACATATACACACACACATACACACACAAAGTTCCCATAGCTATTACTTCCGTAATTTAGACATGAGACAAATACAACTTCACCAGCTTGCAAAAAACACTTAGATCCAAGCAATGGTTTTTATCTCAGTAGAAAAGTAACAGCAGATTACAGCAGGCAGAAAAGCAAATAGATTCTAGGTACTCTGTAGTTTGCAGGTTGACCTGAGGACTCTTTCCTTAATATAAATGTGCACGAAGACCATATTATTTTCATTTTATATAAACTCTGGCAAGTACAGATGCCATAAAACCTACGGAGTGCCAGAAAAGTGGTCATTCTTCTTGTTTTCTTCCTATTTTTAGATTCGTTTCCTGATTTTTTTTTCTTCTTTCTAATAAGGAGGAACTGAGCTGTAGCCTAGGTTTTTTGCGTAGTGGATTGATGCATGCTGGTTGTGGGTAGGACTCCATAGTGTTTCACCACTGAGTCATTTCCTCCCTCTTGTGTTTCTCAGTTTCTCTTTCCAGGTCTGTGACCACTGAGAGGGCTCAAAACACTGAGTGATAAGCTCTTATATGCATTTCCTGTACAAGCCATTTTTTAAATTAAATTTGTCAGGGATTTCCCTACAGGAGTGCTGCACATCATAGCGGGGTTAACCCTGAAGACACTCTCACAAAGCTCGTGGTCACCCAAGGGCACCTTTCATCTGGATGGAGCAAATATGCTTGCTCTTCAGAGCTGAAAAATTAAGTCTGTCATTTATCTATGAACACAACAGTTCAATTCCTCAGGTGAATGTGTACGGATAAACCGAATAAGGATAACTTTTAGGAGAAAAAGCAACAAAAAAAAAATCCCTTTAGAATGCATCCCTGAACTAGAATTAGAGTTTTTTAAAAACTCCTTCCTAGGAGAAAACCAGCTCAGAAAAAATCAAGGTTTATCAACCAAGGTGAGTTCTGGGGCTCAGGAGGACTTTCCAGTTCGATCAGAGGAGAAATTTGAACTCAGTGAGACTTCAATGGACCTCTGCTTGTAACTAAGCTCCAGTTTTGGGCAACTCCTTGGGGTCCTGAGTCTTCTCTGAGGCCCCACATTGAGTGCCAAAATTATTATCAATGAAAAGGGTCAAACTCTTTAAAACATTGTAAGAGATTTATATATTTTTAATGAAGGCATGAGACATCAATCAAATACATTTAAGAAATATATTGGGTTTATTCAGAAAGGCAGGACAACTCAAACCCGGGGCTTCCAGGTTGTCAGTACATTTAAACATTTTCTGATTGAAAATTGCTTGAGTTTTTATCTGAAGACCTAGAATCCATGGAAAGGAATATTCGGGTTAAGATAAAATATTGTGGAGACCAAGTTTTATTGTGCAGAGAAATCTCTCACATAACAGATCTCAGAGAGAGAGCAGGTTGTAAAATGTTTCTTATCAGATTAAAAGAGTGTCTGGCTCTTAATTTATAATCTCCTGGATCTAGAAAGAAAGGAAGAAAAACAATGGGGAAAGGGGATTTTCTATAGCATTTTGACTTTTTCCACAACAGACTTTGCAGGGCAATTTTCAGGTATGACAAGGAAATACATTTTTGGGTTAATTTTTTTTTCTTGTCTTGTAATGTTATGCCAGAGTCAGATTGAAAAGTCACAATATATAGGGTCAAGTAAAACCTATCTGTTGAGAATTTGTGGTTTGTAATGCATGACTCCCTAGACCCCTTAAATAGGAATTTGGGCAAGATAAACAATCAGAGCTTAAATCTTATTAAAAAGCTAAGTTCTTAAAAATTCTATATCTGTCAAAACATTCCTTCAAAAATTAGGGAGAAATTAAGACATTTATAGCTAAACAATAACAGATTTATCACTACTAGACCTGTCCTACAAGTATGGTTAAAGGGTGTCATTCATGTTAAAATGAAAGAACATCAAACAGTAACTCAAACCATATGAAAATATAAAAATCTCCAAAAAGGTAAATATTTATGAAACATTATAAAGGCCAGTGTTATTGTAATTTTGGTTTATAACTCAATTTTTGTCTTCTGTTGAATTGAAAAGGCAAATGATGAAAAATAATTGTATATCCATGTTAATAGGCACAGAATATATTAATAAATTTTGTGATATTGATAATACAAAAGAAGCAGAGCTATACAGGAATACAATTGACATGTAATTGAAGTTGGTATCACTTCAAGTTGATTATTGTAATTTTAGGAAGTTGCGTGATATCTCCATGATAACTGCAAAGAATATATATAGAAACCATATATAAAAAATAGAAAAAGGATTAAACACTTCACTAAGTAAAATCTACTAAACACAAAATAAGACAGTGATGGGGGAAATCAGGTTATAAAAATGCTACAAGACACACAGAAAATAAATAGCAAAATGGCAGAAGTCCTTTTTTATCAGTAATTACTTTATATGAAAATGGATTAAATTCTATGATTGAAAGGAAGAGATTGAAAAAAATAGATTTTTAAAAAGTATTCAAACATTTATTTCCAACAAGTGATTCACTTACACATAGAGACACAAATCCGCTGAAAGTGAAATGATTTAAAAAATCCATGCAAAGAGAAACCAAAAAATTACTAATATGGCTATAGCTATACTGATGTCAGACAAGTGGACTTCGTCAGTAAAAGTTTCAGAGCCCCTGCATCAGAAAGTGGTCAACTCACAGGTTGGTAAGAAGAATTTACCAACAACAGTACAGATTTGAAAAAGGAAAATGTTTTATTAGAAAGAATATGCTTCAGAGGAGTGCAGGAGGGCATCTCAGCAAGAGGACTGAGCACACTGGTGGATTTTCCTTAGGAGAATTTATGGACCTTAGGGCATGAGATTAAGGATAATTTGGACTTTATTAGCCCTGTAGGTCATGATCAAGGATTACATTTTGGTGCTTTAATGTTAGCAAAGGTTGCTAATTAGTTTTGGCATGGCATTCCAGAGATGTATAGAAATTCTAGTTACTTATAAAAGTTGAATAAGGCCTGGAAGTGATACTGGTGGAAGAAATTCAAATTACCGGTCACCTATCTGTACAGGTCTGTAGCAACTTCAGTCCTTGCCTCCTCAGAAGAAAAAAATTCGACTGAGGGACATAAAGCAGAAAAGGAGACTGAGGCAAGTTCCAGAGCAGGAATGAAAGTTTATTTAAAAGTTTATCTGAAGACCAGAAATTAGAATAGGAAAAAAAACAAAGGTGTACTTGGAAGAGACCCAAGCAGGTATGTGAATATTAAAAAGAGAAGGTCAAGTGCCCCATTTAACCATCATCCTAATACTTTTATAAGCTCCCCTCTTTCCCAGAGTCCTCTTAGCTTTGGGAAGTGATCACAAGCAGGGTGCTTAAGGAGTTCTATTCATGCCCATCTGAAGCTTTCTTCATTTTGCTAGTGGAATGTGCCTGGAAAATCATACTTCACCATTTTTTTTCTCTTAATATGCTTGCCTAGGAAGCTGTTTCTTCCTAGGGTCTACATTCGTTTAACATTTTTAATGTTAGTAGGTGTGGACCATCAAGAGATTGTCTCCCCCAGCTGCCAAATTATCGTTTTTGGAGAGGCAAAGCAATAATTACCGAACCATTACCTGACGTTTCTAGTGGGTGTGGTGCATGGTCCAAGCTGTCAGTAAATCTACCATTTGGGGGTTTGGAGGATCGTGGCCCTCTGATCACAGCTCCACTAGACAGGGCTTCAGTGGGGACACTGTGTGTGTACTCAAACCCCACATTCTCCTTCTGCACTTCCCTAAGAGAGGTTCTCCATGTGGGCTCCACTCCTGAGGTAAACATCTTCCTGGACTTCCAGTTGTTTCCATACATCCTCTAAAATCTATGTAGAGGTTCCCAAACCTCAATTCTTGACTTCTGTTCACCTGCAGGCCCAACACTATGTGTAAGCTGCCAAGACTTGGGGCTTGCATCCTCTGAAGCAATGGCCTGAGCTCTCTGTTGACACCTTGAAGCCACAGCTGAAATACAAGATACCAAGTCCTGAGATTGCACAAAGTAGCAATGGCCTGGGCCTGGCCCACAAAACCATTTTTTTTTTCCTTTAGGACTCTGGGTCTGTGATGGGAGGGGCTGCCATGAATACCTCTGACATGGCTTGGAGACATTTTCCCCACTGTCTTGATGGTTAACATTTGGGTTCTCATTTCTTATGCAAATTACTGTAGCTGGCTTCAATGTCTCCTCAAAAATGGGTTTTTATTTTCTGTCATATTATCAGGCTGCAGATTTTCTACGCTTTTATGCTCTGCTTCCCTTTTAAATATAAGCTTCAATTCCAAACCATATATTTGTGGATACATAAGATTGAATGCTTTTAACAGCACTTGAGTCACCTCTTGAATGCTTTGTTTCTTAGAAATTTCTTCTGCCAGATACCGCTCATGTTCAAAGTTCCACAGATTTCTAGGGCAGGGGCAAAATGTCACCAGTATCCTTGCACCAATCACCTTTACTCCAGTTCCCAAAAAATTCCTCATTTTCATCTGAGACAACCTCAGCCTGGACTTCATGGTCTATATCACTATCAGCATGTTGAACAAAGCCACTGAACAACTATCTAGAAAGTTCCAAACTTTCCGACATCTTTCTGTTTTCTTCTGAAACTCCTAAACTGTTGCAACCTCTGCCTGTTACCCAGTTCTAAAGTTGCTTTCACATTTTGGGGTATCTTTATAGCAGCACCCCACTACCCAATACCAATTTACTGTATTAGTCTGTTTTCATGCTGCCAGTAGACATACCTGAGACTAATTAATTTTATAAAGGAAAGAGGTTTAATTGTGTTACAGTTCAACATGGCTGGGAAGGCCCGAGGAAACTTACATCCATGGTGTAAGGTACCTCTTCACAGGGCAGGCAGCAGGAGAAAGAATGAGAGCTATTCAAAGGGGGAAAAGCCCTTATAAAACCATCACCCCAATGATTCAATTACCTTCCACCATTGGCTCCCTTCCACAACATGTGGTGATTATGGAAACTACAATTCAAGATTAAATTTGGGTTGGGGCACAGCCAAACCATATCAGGGCCCCATGAGTGATCCAGAGAGGCCATCAGAGAGCCTTCCTGGGAGTGAGGGAGAGATGGATCACCTGCTTCTTGGTTCTTTAGTTCATTCCCAGAGACTTTGTCTCACCCTCTCATGCTCTTGAAACCACATGAGGAAATAAGAGCTATAGGATGGAAGAGGTGGGAAGATAATTTATGTAGAACCAGAAATAAGGGATGGAAAGAGAGCAGCAAATGTAGAAAGGAATGTAAAGGAAAGGGATATAGGATGTCAGGAGAGGAAGATAGAATAGTGGGAAGGGGAAAAGCAGTGAATAGCCATGCTTGAGGTGAGAAAGAGTTCAAGTTTAAGGAAATCTTATGAATGTCTTTGTCTGAGCAGAGAACTGCTTTAGAGTTATGCATCTGACAAGACTATACAGGGAAAGCTGAGGAAGATTATTGCCAGTCAGGAATCTTTTCTGTCTTGTTCGCCACAGTATCCCCAGCACTAGTACTGTGTCTGGCAGATAGTAGGTACCCAATATTTTTTGAATTAATGTATGAATTTGCTTCTAATATAATATGATCCTGCATGGGCTCCATATGAGACATTATGACTACTACTATTACTATTTTAAAACTACTACTCCAATTACTATACTACTATAACCACTGCTACCACTACTAACTAACCCTGAATACCTTCTCTAGTAACAGGTGGTGTTTCAAGTGTTTTTAAAATAATAACTCTAATCTTCATAACACCACCATGAATTGGGTTAGTATTAATTTTACCATTTGTGAGAGGAGTATTGCATGGTGATTAAGATCATAGCTTCTGACTAATCCTGGCTCTGTCTCACACACCATATGAGGTGTGTGACCTTGGGTAAGTCATGTAACCACTCTCTGCCTAAGTTTCTCCATCTGTAAAATGGAAATAATAGTAACAATGCTTTACAGGGTGGTTATGATTATTAAATCAGCCAATACATGTAAAGTGCTTGGATTACTTTTTGGCATATGAAAAATCAGTTGCTTTCATATTAGAGGTAAGAAAACTGAACCAATGAGAGGTTCAGTAATATGCATCAATTTGTACAGTTCATTGGTGGCAGAGACAAAATGTGAACACAGGTGCCCTCTTATTCTATCTAATAGAGCTACACCTTACTATCCTGTATTGCCTCTCAGTACATATGCTGGCAATCACATACATGTATTAATTCTTTCATAATTTTTAGGAAATTAAAATGTATTCTACCCAGATATCCCTTACTTATCTCCCATAAGCCAATAGGAAGATCCTTTCCCAAGTAGATAAAACATTTTCTTAATGTTTACTTATTCTAGTCCAAAGTCCCTGTTGGAACCTGTGACTTTTTTATGCGACAATTTTAGTTACCCCTTGAGTTTTTCACAAAGAATCTAATGACAGGGGAAAACTGAAACTGTCTTATTCTCAACCCCTACATTGGAGCTGAAAGGCTAGCCATGAGCTAAGAGACTGACCCTTCTCTGTAACACAATTCATTAACTGTCCCTTGTATTTCTGCAATAATCTTCAAATTGATTTCCCTACCTTGGTGCAACTTCCAATTGTTGATTTCCCCCACCTGACTGCTGAGAGACTTATCTACAACACAGATATCCCTATGTCACTCTCCCACTTAAAACCCTTCCATTATTTTTCATTGTTTCTGTGGAATTAAAGAACCTCTGTGATCAAATCCCTGAATACCTCATTTACCTCCTTTTACTTGCATAACATTTGCCATGCTCTATGGTACACAGTGGTTGATTATTACCGGGAGAGGAAGGGGAAGCTGTGAAAAATCATGTTCCACATTGGAGTTGGAGCTCCTCAGGGGCAAAGATGATATATTTGTAATCTCTATATCCCTGATGACTAGAACAATGCCCAGTGCATAGTAGGCATTTAATTAATGTTGAGTGAATGGATGGTGGGTAAATATCAATTAAATACCTAAAGTAAGTAGATAAAATTGACTATAAATATAATATTTTTTGGCGAGGAAAAAGAAATTCTATTTACACTGATGAGAGGCGTACATAATACAGAGACACAATCTAAGTTTTGTCCAGTCGTACTGAAATGAAGCAGATTTTTTTGCCATTAAAAGACAAAGAGAGATTAGACAGTTGTGTAGTGAAAGTGCCATGCACTACCGATGGAGTAAGAAAAACAACTGGGGCTATCAAAAGCCTCACTCCCCAAAGAAGTTACAGCATGTACCAGACCGCTGCAGGAGTTTTTAACACCTGAAAAACATAGTGGAGTTCTCAGAGCCATTCTCATGCCCTGACAAGCCTAGAGAAGCATAAAGTGACTATTGAGAAAAATTTAATGCTAAAGAGAAATCAGAGTTATATTAAACAATTGCTGTAATATGTGTTGATTAGTGAGAAGATGCTGAATTGTACCAAGGTGCTTGCATTTCTTTAAATTTTCCTTTCAATTATAGATCAGTATTTACTACATGAATTTTTTTTATGCACAGAGGTTCAAAATAAATCCCATTTTAATATAAAGTAAATAGTTTACACAGTTCATCTTGTCTATCTGATGGCTCTTTACCTATCTAGAAAGCACCATTGTCAGGAGAAAATCATAGGCAAATTCAGATCCCATTCAGTGATAACAAGTACGTGCCTTATAGCTCTAACTAAAGACTAAGATCTCTAAGAAAAAGAAGCAATGTCTATATCCCCCCAGCATGTAGCAGAGTATCTGTTATTAATGTGATTGATTGAATGAAGAAATTAATGATTCTGACAAACAGCATGCTCAGACAGTTGTCTGGATGGAACAGCTCTCATAAACTCATCAATAAGAGTTCATTAATTTTTGAACAATAACTTAGTTTGCAACTTATATGATTTGTCTTTTATATTTATGTCCAGTTCAACATAACAATATGCTGGCTAATTATTTTATTTATTTATTTTTTTGATTGATTGTTTGTTTGTTTGTTTTTTGAGACGGAGTCTTACTCTGTCAACCAGGTTGGAGTGCAGTCATGCGATCTCAGCAAATTGCAAACTCTGCCTCCCAGGTTCAAGTGATTCTCCTGGATGGCTAATTTTATATGTCAATTTTACTAGGCTAAGAATCCCAGGTAGCTGGTAAAACAGTATTTATGGTTTTGTGTGTGAGGATATTTCTGGAAGACATTAGCATTTGAATCAGTAAACTGAGTAAAGATGCACCTTCATCTTTTGAAAGATGTTTGGGCATCTTTCAATCTGTTGAAGACCCAAATAGAACAAAAAGGTAGATGAAAAAGGAGACGCTCTTTCTTCTTGAGTTGGGATATTCATCTTCTCATGTCTTCAGACATTGAAATTCCTGGTTCTAGGGCCTTTGGACTCTGAGGCTTACACCAGCACCACCCACCTCAGACCTTCAGTTTTGGACTGAATTACACTACCTGATTTCCTGGTTCTCTAACATGTAGATGACATATTGTGGGACTTCTCAACCTCCATAAACAAGTGAGCCAATTCTCATAGTAAATATTGTTATATACATATATATGTATATGTTTATTTGTACAAAATCTGTATTAGTATGTGTATGTATGTATACATATACAAATCATCCACATATTATACATATATTTATGTGTATAATCTATATTAGTCAAGGTGCTCCAGAGAAACAAAATGTGTGTGTATATATATGTGTATATATATATATATATGTATATATCTATATATACATATATATATAGTTTGTTATATATATATGTATATATGTATGTGTATATATATATACTATATATACATATATAATAAACTATATATATGTGTGTGTATATATATATATACACACACATATATATATAGTTTGTTATGTATATATGTATATACACACACACACAGAATGCAGCACCAATGTGATATATATATGTGTGTGTGTGTGTGTGTGTGTGTGTGTGTGTGTTTATATATAGAACTTGATAGAACTTTGGAGAAATTTGATTAATACAGATATTTATTTCCTGGTATTAGTTGCCTTATGACCAGAGTTAAAAAAAAATGTTCTTAACGGGTTGTCGTGGAGTTAGAATTTCCTACTTCATGTCTTTTTAAATTTTTTTTTAAACATTACTATTGTTATTATTGAGACACAGTTTTGCTGTCACCCAGGCTGTAGTGCAGTGGTGCTATCTTGGCTTACTGTAACCTCTATGGGATGGTTAATACTGAATATCAACTTGATTGGATTAAAAGATGCAAAGTATTGATCCTGGGTGTGTCCCTGAGGGTGTTCCCAAAGGAGATTAACATTTGAGTCAGTGGGCTGGGGAAGGCAGACCGACCCTTATCTGGTGGGCACAATATAATCAGCTGTCAGCAAATATAAACAGGCAGAAAAACGTGAAGTGGCGAGACTGGCCTAGACTCTCAGCCTACATTTTTCTCCCGTGCTGGAAGTTTCCTGCCCGCAAACACTGGACTCCAATTTCTTCAGTTTTGAGACTCAGGCTGTCTCTCCTTTCTCCTCAGTCTTGCAGACAGTCCTATTTTGGAACCTTGTGATCATGGAAGTTAATACATAATAAACTTCCTTTGATATATATATATATATATAATATATATAGTGGAACATATATTTATATATAATAGGAGATATAGATACACACACACACATATATGTATATACACACTATTAGTTCTGCCTCTCTAGGGAACCCTGACAAATACACTCAGCCTCCCAAGTTCAAGCAATTGTCATGCCTCAGGCACCCGATTAGCTTGGATTACAGGTGGGAACTACCATGCCAGGAAGGTTTTTTATTTTTAGTAGAGATGGGGTTTTGCCATGCTGGCCAGGCTGTTCTAGAACTCCTGACCTCAAGTGATCCGCCCACCTTGGCCACCCAAAATGCTGGGATTACAGGCGTGAGTCACTACACCTGGCCATTTTCTTTCAACATTTAAAACATATTTATTTATTTTACTTTGAGACAGGGTCTCACTCTGTTTCCCAGGCTGAAATTGTGTGATCATGGTTCACTGCAGCCTCAACCTCCTGAGCTCAAGTGATTCCCCCACATAAGCCTCCTAAATAGCTGGGACTACTGGAGTGTGCCACCATGCCTGGCTTTGTTTCTATTTTTTTGAAAAGATGGGTCTTGCTATGTTGCCCAGGCTGGTCACAACCTCCTAGGCTCAAACAATCATCCCACTTTGGCCTCACAAAATGCTGGGAGTACAGGCATGAGCCACTGTGCCTGGCCCTTATCTCATGTTCTGAACCTTCCCTTTGCTTCTCGCACTTTTCAAAATTTTTCCACAAGGACTGTCATTATTTCATCTTTGTGGTCTCATATAACATGCAAAATTAAACAACTCCAACTCTGGAAATTTTTTTTTGTTTGCTTTGTTTCTTAGTTTTTGTTTGTTTGTTTGTTTGCTTTGAGACAGAATCTCAAAGCCTGGAGGGCAGTGGTGCGATTTCGACTCACTGCAACCTCTGCCTCCCGGGTTCAAGCAATTCTCCTGCCTCAGTTTCTCAAGTAGCTGGGACTACAGGTGCCTGCCACCACACCTGGCTAATTTTTGTACCTTTAGTAGAGACAGGGTTTCACCATGTTGGCCAGGATGGTCTCAATCTCTTGTTTTTGTGATCTCCCTGCCTTGGCCTCCCAAGTGCTGGGATTACAGGAGCGAACCACCGTGAACAGCTAGGAAATGCTATAACCGGAAGATCTTTTAGAAATCATGTAGCCTGCCCTTCTTGATAAAATACTACTGCCAATAATAATGCCAATAATTCAGCACTTAGTATTTGCAAGTCTCCTTTTACATATATCAATGTATTTAACCCTTGCAACAACGCTTTAATGCACTTTTATTATTATGCCCATCGTTTCAATGAGGAAAGTAAAGAACAGAGAGGTTAAACAAACTGTCCAAAGTCACATAGCTAGTGAGTACAAGGCCCATAAATAAGTGACTTTCCGGTATCATTTAATTTAAGGCTATCAGTGTTGGCAGGGCTTTAGAAAACAAATCCAACTGTTTGCTCCCTATATGTGTGTGTGTGTGTGTGTGCACCCAGTGAGGTACATAGAGAAAAAAGGAAATTTGAGATTGTAAAACCAGCTAACAATTGATGCAGAACTGGAATCCAGGCTTGTGGACAACCAGCCTCATGCATTTTTGTAGCACTCTAGGCTGCCTTTCTATTTGAGTAGTTTCTGACTTTTCTGTCTATTCTATCAACTTGATCAGATCAGTTTTGTTGCCAGAATTGATGAGTGTGAGAAATGCTGAGCAGTGACAGATCAGGGCCATGAAACCTGGCCTTTGTACAACAAAGTGGACTATCTTCATTTTGTAGTACTGAGAAAGTTTCCTGTAAAATTTAAGCAATATTCAGTCAGGTCTAATATTAGTAATCTTGATCTCAAATTTTAAACAGTAAAATAAAACCTCAGCCAGCACCACAAGGAGCAAGAGGGAATGAGAGATATTTAGGCTCAGAGAGCCTCATCGTGACTAGAGTCCTGTGAATAAGACATTTGGTAGAATAGAGAGTAGGTATAAAGGGTGCCTGTTTGCCTGGAGCTCGCTCTGTGACAGGGACACATACAATATATATTGCTAAGGTCTACTGAAATAAGAGTATGAGCCATTTAGTCTGTAATTAGCAAAGAGTAAGTGATCCAAATGTAATTGACAAAATTTCTGTGGCCCTGACAGAATTCTATGTGGTTACTTCCACGTTAAGGAGCTAGTTATGGACATTGGGACATATTTGAGAGGCTCCCCATGATCAATATTTGAGAGTCCTTCTGTACCAAAAGGGCCCAGAAAGTCATTAGTCTAAAAAACAGCATTGTCTTTATAAGGACACCCCTGAAAATGTACATATATTATGTAGGAGAGGGATTAAATTACATAGATGAGCCTTTTTTATTACTGAAGAAGAGCTAGCTGTCACTTTGGAAAGTGAAGAGCGGACATACATGGAGAGAAAGCAATATGAGGTAAGTTACAATAATGAGGGTCAGGTAAGGTCTAAATGTGATAGGCCTTTACAGGAAGGCTCCAAATCAACAAACTCATAGAAATCATATGTAGATATGATGCATTACAATGTGCACTGAAATTTTCTATACTATTTTATTTCTACATTATTTTATCTCACTCTCCCAATAACTCTGTAAGGAAAATGTTAATCCCATTTTCTAGATAAGAAAATGGAGGCTTTGAGAGGTTAAGGTAATTTTTCTTTTCTCTTTTTTTTAGAGACTGGGTTTCACCATGTTGGCCAGTCTGGTCTTGAACTCCTGACTTCTGCTTGGTGAAATCCTATAAGGCCTTGCTCCCTGTGATGGCTAGGTAGGAACAACAGGAGAGGTGAACATATGGATAGCAGGAATGGGGCTAAGTACCTTTTTCTTGCATCTTGCCTTTGGGAACCGAAATCTTAAGTCTGTAGTATTGAAAGTAGTATTGAGAGTAGAGTTGCAAATATTAGAACATTCATTTACGTACATGAATCATTTGCATTGTCAATTACCTATAGTGAAGTTTTAATCATATCCTAACTCCTCTCCACACTTCAGTGCATATGCTACCTCCTGCCACCAATCCAGATTAGAAAAAGCAAACAGAATCAGGCAGATAAAGCTTCTGCTCCTCTAAGTCATCAAACACACTCTTAAGCCAAAGAAAATAATTTGTTATTCTTCTCCTCTTCAGCACAATCTCCATTTCTGCATTTTAAAATGTAATTAATTCATAACTTCTTTTAATCTAGTCTGAGTTATGTTTCACATGGGAGCTGGGCTGATATTTCTTTCTCCATCTTGTCTTAAAGTGGTTGTTAAGAAAAGTGATAGTGTAAACCAGATTGCAGGGAGATAATTAAAGGACTAAAGAGAATTATTTTAAAGCATTTTGGAAAAACTCAGTTACAAACAATTGATATATAAATTACAACCTATTTTTTAAATTATACTTTTAAGTTCTGGGGTACATGTGCAGAACATGCAGTTTGTTACATAGGTATACACAGGCCATGGTGGTTTGCTGCACCCATCATTCCGTCATCTGCATTAGGTATTTCTCATAAAGCTATGCCTCCCTTTGCACCCCACCCCACAACAGGTCTTGGTGTGTGATGTTCCCCTCCCTGTGCCCATGTGTTCTCATTGTTCAATTCCCACTTATGAGTGAGAATATGCAGTGTTTGGTTTTCTGTTCCTGTGTTAGCTTGCTGAAAATAATGACTTCCAGCTTCATCCATGTTCCTGAAAAGGACAGGATCTCATTTCTTTTTATGGCTGCATAGTATTCCATGGTGTATATGTGCCACATCTTCAATTCTACCAATGATGGGCATTTGGATTTATTCCAAGTCTTTTTTGTTGTAAATAACTTTGCAATAAACATATGTGTGCATGTGTCTTTATAGTAGAATAATTTATAATCCTTTGGATATACACCCAGTAATGGGATTGATGGGTCAAATGGTATTTCTAGTTCTAGATGCTTGAGGAATTTCCATGCTGTCTTCTACAGTGGTTGAACTAATTTAAATTCCCACCAACAGAGGAAAAGTATTCCTACTTCTCCACAGCCACATCAGCAACTATTGTTTCCTGACTTTTTAATAATCACCATTTTGAGTGGCATGATATAGTATCTTATTGTGGTTTTGATTTGCATTTCTCTAATAACAGTGACGATGAGCTTTTTTTCCACGTTTGTTGGCCAAATAAATGTCTTTTTTTGAGAAATGTTTTTTCATACCCTTTGCCCACTTTTTGATGTAGTAGTTTGTTGTTTTCTTGTAAATTTGTTTAAGTTCCTTGTAAATTCTGAATATTAGATCATAGATAGGTAGATTGAAAAATTTTTCCCCATTTTGTACGTTGCCATTTCATTGTGATTGCCAGGTCTATCCCACAGACCATGGCTGAACAATGGATAAAAGGAGTACTCAGATATAGGTATACAGTGTGAGAGCAGTGAGGGGACTGCCAAAGAGTGAGCAGCCCCGAATAGCTGGAGCTCCTTGCTTTTATTCAGTACAGACATAATACAAAAAGCCTGGAGCCAACACAATCTGTGGGTAATTAACATTATTGTTCCCCCTTGGGGAAGCAGTCTTTCCCCCAGGTAGGTTTCCGGACAACATAAGTAAACAAGCCTATTTAAGATAAATTCCTCTCCACTCCCTTGCACCTATTCCTTGCCCTCTACCTTAGAGTAAGAGAACAGCTACCTTCAGCTTATTCTTCCCTGAAGCTATGCAGAGCCTTCTGACCTTTCAGAAGGTCTGTTCCTTTCTCTATAGCTTCTTCTGCCTCTCTGACTGACCTCCTACACTCTGATGCTAGTTTCTTTTGCTGTGCAGAAGTTCTTTAGTCTGATTACATTCCATTTGTCAATTTTGATTTTCGTAGCAATTGCTTTTGGTGTTTTAGTCATGAAGTCTTTGGCCATGCCTATGGCCTGAATGTTATTGTCTAGGATTTCTTCTAGAGATTTTATGGTTTGGGGTTTCACATTTAAATCTTTAATCTATATTAACTTAATTTTTGTATAAGGAGTAAGAAAAGAGTCCAGTCTCTGTTTTCTGAATATGGTTAGCCAGTTTTCTCAGCACCATTTATTAAAGAAGGAATCTTTTACCCATTGCTTGTTTTTGTTAGGTTTGTCAAAGATCAGATGGTTGTAGATATGTGGTGTTATTTCTGAAGCTTCTGTTCTGTTCCATTGCTCTAAATATCTACTGTAGCCTTATAGTATAGTTTGAAGTCAGGTAGCGTGATTACTCCAGCTTTGTTGTTTTTGCTTGTGATTTTCTTGGCTATATGGGCTCTTTGTTGGTTCCATAGGTAACTTAAAGTAGTTTCTTCTAATTCTGCAAAGAAAGTCAATGGTAGCAGGATGGGAATAACACTGAATCTATAAATTACTTTGAGTAGTCTGTCCATTTTGACAATGTGGATTCTTTCTATCCATAAACAAAATGCTTTTTTTTTTTCCATTTGTTTGTGTCCTTTCTTATTTCCTTGAGCACTGGTTTGTAGTTTTTCTTGAAGACGTTCTTCAGGTCCCTTGTAAGTTGCATTCCTAGGTATTGTATTCTCTTTGTAGCAATTGTGAATGGGAATTCATTCATGATTGGGCTCTCTGTCTATTGTTAGTGTATAGGATGCACATTGATTTTCCATCCTGAAACTTTGCTGAATTTGCTTATCAACTTAAGGAGTTTTTAGGCTGAGACAATGGGTTTCGTAAAATAGACAATCATGTCATCTGCAAACTGAGACAATTTGACTTCCTCTCCTCCAATTTGAATATCTTTTATGTCTTTCTCTTGCATGATTGCCCTGGCCAGAATTTCCAATATTATATTGAACAGAAGTGGTGAGAGAGGGCATCCTTGTTTTGAGACGGTTTTCAAAGGGAAGGCTTCCAGCTTTTGTGCATTCAGTATAATATTGGCTGTGTGCTTGTCATAAATAACCATTATTATGTTGAGATGTGTTCCATCAATGCCTAGTTTATTGAGAGTTTTTAATATGAAGGAATGTTGACTTTTATCAAAGGTCTTTTCTGCATCTATTGAAATAATCCTGTGGTTTTTGTTATTCTTTCTGTTTATGTGATGGATCATATTTATTGATTTGCATATGTTAAACCAGCCTTGCATCCCATAGATGAAGCCAACTTAGTCGTGGTAGATAACTTTTTTCTATCCTGCTGGATTCAGTGCGCCAATATTTTCTTCGGAAATTTTGTATCAATGTTCATCAGGGATATTGACCTGAATTTTTTGTTTTTGTTGTGTCTCTGCCAGGTTTTGGTATGAGAAAATGAGTTAGGGAGGAGTTCATTTTTTTTCTATTGTTTGGAATAGTTTCAGAAGAATTGGTACCAGCTCTTCATTGTACCCCTAGTACAATATTCCTGTGAATCCATCTGATCTTGGGCTTTTTGTTTGTTTGTTTGTTTTGTTTTGGTTGGTAGGCTGTTAATTACTGCCTCAATTTCAAAACTTTTTATTGGTCTATTCAAGAATTCAACTTCTTCCTGGTTTGGTCTTGGGAGGGCATGTGTATCCAGAAATTTATCTATTTCTTCTAGATTTTTTAGTTTATTTGTGTAGAAGTGTATATAATATCTGATGGTAGTTTGTACTTTTGTGGTATCATTGGTGATATCCCCTTTATCACATTTTATTGTATGTAGTTGATTCTTCTCTCTTTTCTTGTTCGTTAGTCCAACTAGCAGTCTATCTATTTTATTAATCTTTTCAAAAAATCGTCTCCTGGATTCATTGCATTTTTTAGGGTTTTCTTGTCTCTGTCTCCTTCAGTGCTGCTCAGATCTTAGTTATTTCTTGTCTTCTACTGGCTTTTGAATTTGTTTGCTCTTGCTCCTCTAATTCTTTTAATTGTGATTTTAGCGTGCCTATTTTAGATCTTTCCAGCTTTCTGATGTGGGCATTTAGTGCTATAAATTTCCTCCTTAACACTCCTTTAGCTGTTTTCTGAAACATTCTGGTTCACTGTCTCTTTGCTCTCACTGGTTTCAAAGAACTTCTTTATTTCTGCCTTAATTTCATTATTTATCCATGAGTCATTCAGGGGCAGGTTTTTCAATTTTCACATAGTTTTGTAATTTTGAATGAATTTCTTCACCTTGAGTTCTAATTTGATTGTACTGTGGTCTGAGAGACTGTTTGTTATGATTTCCGTTCTTTTGCATTTGCTGAGGAGTGTTTTACTTCCAATTATGTGGTCTACTTTAGAATAAGTGCCATGTGGTGATAAGAAGAATGTATATTCTGTTGATTTGGGGTGGAGAGCTCTGTAGACACCTATCAGGTCCTCTTGGTCCAGAGCTGAGTTCAAGTCCTGAATACTCTTGTTAATTTTCTATCTCATTGATCTGTCTAATATTGACAGTGAGGTGTTAAAGTCTCCCACTACTATGTGTGGCAGTGTAAGTCTCTTTGTATGTCTCTAAAACTTTTTTTATGAATCTGGGTGCTCCTGTACTGGGTGCCTATATATTTATGGTAGTTAGCTCTTTTTGTTGTGTTGATCCCCTTTACCGTTACGTAATGACCTTCTTTGTCTTTTTTGATCTCTGTTAATTTAGTCTGTTTTTTCAGAGACTAGGATTGCAACGCCTGATTTATTTTGCTTTACATTCACTTGGTAAATATTCCTCCATACTTTTATGTTGAGCCTATGTGTGTCTTTGCATGTGAGATCAGTCTCCTGAATATAGCACATGGATGGGTCCTGATTTTTATCCAATTTGCCAGTCTGTGTCTTTTATTTGGGGCATTTAGCCCATTTACATTTAAGGTTAATATTGTTACGTGTGAATTTAATTCTGTCATCATGTTGCCAAATGGTTATTTTGCACATTGTTTGTGGTAGTTTTTCATAGTGTCACTGGTCTTTATATTTTAGTGTGTTTTTGCACTTATTGCTACCAATTTCTTTTCCATATTTAGTGCTTTCTTCAGCAGCTCTTGCAAGGCATGCCTAGTGGTGACAAAATCTCTCAGCTTTTGTTTGTTTATAAAAGATTCTATTTCTCCTTCACTTATGAAGCTTAGTTTGGCCGGATATCAAATTCTGGGTGAAAATTCTTTTCAATAAGAGTGTTGAATATAGGCCCCCACTGTCTTTTGGCTTGTAGGGTTTCTGCAAAGAGATCTGCTGTAGTTTTATTGGTTTCCCTTTGTAGGTAACCTGACCTTTCTCTCTGGCTGCCCTTAACATTTTTTTCTTTATTTCAACCTTCGAGAATTTGATGATTACGTGTCTTGTGGTTGCTCTTCTTGTGGAGTATCTTAGTGGTGTTCTCTGTATTTCCTGAATTTAAATGTTGCCCTGTCTTGCTAGGTTGGGGAAGTTCTCCTGGATAATATCTTGAAGTATGTTTTTCAACTTTGTTGCATTCTCTCTATCACTTCCAGGTACACCAATCAATTGTAGGTTTAGACTTTTTATGTAGTCCCATATTTCTTGGAGTCTTTGTTCATTCCCATTCTTTTGTTTTTTTTTTTTTTTTTTTTTCTAATCTTGTCTTCATGTCTTATTTCAGCAAGGTGGTTTTCAGTCTCTGATAGCCCTCCTTCCACTTGGTTTATTTGGCTGTTGATACTTGTGTATACTTCATGAAGTTCTTGTGAAGTTTTTTTTTCACCTCCATCAGACCATTTATATTCCTCTCTACACTGGTTATTATAATGGCAGTTCCTGTAAACTTCTACCATGGTTCTTATCTTCCTTGTTTTGGGTTAGAACATGCTTTATTTAGCTGAGAGGAGTTTGTTATTATCCACCTTCTGAAGCCCACTTCTGTCAATTCATCAATCTCCTTCTCCATCCAGTTGTGTGCCATTGCTGGAAAAGAGTTATGATCATTTGGAGAAGAAGAGTCATTCTGGCTTTTGGAATTTTCAGCATTTTAGCGCTGTTTGCTTCTCATCTTTGTGAATTTATCTACCTTTTGTTGAGGCTGATGAACTTTAGATGGAGTTTTTGTGGGGGTCTTTTTTGTTTACCTTGTTGTTGCTGCTTTCTGTTTGTTAGGTTGTTTTTGTTTTTGTTTTTTTCCCTAGCAGTCAAGCCTCTCTTCTGCAGGTCTGCTGCAGTTTGCTGGAGGTCCACTCCAGACCCCATTTGCATGGGAATCACCATTGAGGGCTGCAGAACAGAACGATTTCTGACTGCTCGTTCCTCTGGAAATTTTAGCTCAGAAAGGTACTGACCGGGTGCCAGCCGGAGCTCTCCTGTATGACATGTCTGTAGACCGCTGTTTGGAGGTCTCTCCCAGTCAAGAGGCACGAGGATCAGGGACTAACTGGAAGAGTAATAAATCTTATACAACACTTTACAAATTTTTGTTAAAGAGCAGATCAGTGCCTTCAGAAAACCTCGTTGTGCTTTTATTCCAATGCTCATTTTATGGAAAAACCATATAATATCCTTTGGAATTTACTCAGTATGTTAACACAGAGTTCTTTCGCAAGATTAATTTTTACAAAACTTCCACAACTTGTTTAAACCTTTAGCTTTATCTTTTTTAATTTAAAACAATCCTTTAACCCTCTAAACTAGGTAAAAATGTACATTCCCATGACTTCCTATAATCTTTTACTAGAAACACATTTTACTTTATTTTTTATTTTTTTTTTATAGAGACGGTGTTTTACCATGTTGGCCAGGTTGGTCTCAAACTCCTGACCTCAAGCAATCTATCCACCTGGCCTCCCAAAGTGCTGGGATTACAGGCGTGAGCCACCACACCCAGCCACATTTTACTTTTTTAACATACCTTTTATGTAAATCTATTTTCAGTCATCTCTATTACATGTTATAATGGTAATTTTTAGTCATTTAAAAAATTTTATTGTAAAACCGGATGAGTTATTTTAATTATGCACTAGGCACAGATAAGGTCTGACTTTTTCCAGCATAGTTAGAGGTGTGGTTAATTCTATATGTCCCCAGTATTTACTAAACTGTAAAGCAGGCAAGTCAAACAATTTTCAAAAACCAAAGAAGAAGTTTATTACCTTAAGGCATTTAGCAAACCTAGACTCTGACCTGCATAGTTTAGACCACATGTTTACATTTTGAAGATACTTGTATTTTACCAACATTTTTTAAAACTATTTTTATGTCTCAAAGGTTACTCAAGTGAACTAAAAAGGCATTATAGCTTTTATTTTTTCTTCAAAAATATTTGACCTAAGTGCTTAATTTTCACTAAGCCAATTAATCAGAGCTCTTTTTTATATAAACATCACACACACAACACATATATAACTAAACAGACAGAAGAAGATTCAGAAGTTGTAAGGCTTTTTATTTGCAAATCTCCTAATTATATTACTTGCCTCAGGGTGGAGTTCTTCAAGAGCCAGGCTTGGAAAGCGTGCAGTTTCTAGGGCCTAATAAGCAGATATAGCTTGAGGATAAAAACAGATTTTGAGAGGGATCTATCTGCTTTTAGTTCCTGATTGTTTGTTTTTTCCAAAATAGGGTTCAGGGTGCCTTCTCTCTTCCTCCCAAGGAGTCGCATCCTCTCAGAACTTATTTAAGCGCCTCTCATTCATGCTTGAAGAGTGGTAAGATAAAATGGAGTAAAGAAATTCAGTTGACCAAGAATTAAAAAAAAAAAAAAAAAAAAAAGGCCGGGCGGGGTGGCTCAAGCCTGTAATCCCAGCACTTTGGGAGGCCGAGGCGGGTGGATCACGAGGTCAAGAGATCAAGACCATCCTGGTCAACATGGTGAAACCCCGTCTCTACTAAAACTACAAAAAATTAGCTGGGCATGGTGGCGCGTGCCTGTAATCCCAGCTACTCGGGAGGCTGAGGCAGGATAATTGCCTGAACCCAGGAGGCGGAGGTTGTGGTGAGCCGAGATCGCGCCACTGCACTCCAGCCTGGGTAACAAGAGCGAAACTCCGTCCCAAAAAAAAAAAAAAAAAAGCTTTTTCCAAAGAGATCAAAGAAGAGAAACCTATAGCTTGGATATCGACTTTTAATTAAGTGGACTTTTGATCATGGTGTTATTTAAGGAAATCCTTTCGAATCCCTTATTATCAGACTTTAGCCATGCCAAATGGTCAATAATTTTGGCTTCTGAGCGTTCCTGAAGGTAACTTCACAGGTGAAACCAACAACCCTTAACTAAGGATATGATTCAACTATGAGTCTATGAGGTATTTTCAAAGAGGTGGTTAGCAGTTTTTACAAAATATGGAATCTCTAAAGGTAACTTAGAGTAAGAAAGATTTATGAAAGGAAGCTAGAAGTTATTCATGTAAAGAAAAAGAACCAGCAAATAATAAAATTTACACAGATAAAAGCCAGAAAGTACTTATTCCCTAAGCCAGGATTGAACATGGGCTGCCGTTGTATAATGGCAGAGACCAAAGGAAGGTACTGTCACGTGAATACAAGATCAAGCTCCCAAGGACATACAAAAAGATAGAGAACTCATTCAGTTTTTTCCCCCTTCAGAGACCTGTAGTAAAGTTTGTAACTGACCAATTTGCTGGGATGGCTTGAACAGTGGGTTAATGGGGTCCTAGACATGGATTCTATGCTAAAGTATTCCTTCTTATGACAGAAACATACAGAAAGATACACAAAGCAGATTGGCTACAGCTTAAGACTAGCCTAACAATTCTTTTTTCATTAACCAAAACTGTACTGAGGATATAACAGTGATTTTTTTTTTTTTTTTTGGCATTTATTCTATTGGTTTGCACAGAGAGAAGAAGGCCAGAAGTCTCACTGGTTTAAAAAAAAAAAAAAAAAAAAACCCTTTGAACTTTTTGCTGGCATATTAGGCTTCTGAGTTCCCTTCCCCCGAGCTATGGAGCGTTTTGACCCTGGAGTCTTGTGAAGTAGGAGCAGACAAAGAGATTATCTGATACTGTAAAAGTTGTCCTTCCTTATGAGATTTGCTCAGTTGGATCTGTAATTTATTCCAGGTTTATTTATTTATTTATTTGTTTTTAAAAAGCCAAACAGTTTAGCTTTTCCCAGTTTTGGTGCTGCATCTGAGGGGCGTGTCCTGTGGTATGGGAACACAATTTTCCACCTGTGAAGAAAGGACAGAGGAGGAAAAAGAAAAAAAGTAGGCATTATTTTTCAAAGGAGTCCCAGTGATTCAGGCTGCATTTAATAGCAGTATAGAGTGAAGATGGCTGGTTACTCATCTGGAAAGAGGGGAAAAAGACTTCCTTTAATTCCTTTCTCTTCCCAGTGAATACCGAGGGTACACTAGGGAGAGAAAGAAAAGGCGTCCATTTTCTTTGTTTCATCTTTATATTCCCAAGTTCCAGCATCCTTGGCAGGGTGTCACCCATGGGTACCAATGTAGCTTTCATCCATATGTAACAGGGAGGCCTAGAGGGTAGGAATTATTTGCACTCGCCTACATGTTGCCTATCCTTCCTGCTGCCAGTAACCTCATCTATGCCATGGATGCTAGCATGACCTCTATTCATAAAATTGGGAGGGAACTAATCAGCATGAATTAGTCATGCTCACATAAACTGTGCTCATTGACTTCTGTTGTCATCTGTCTCTGGATCCCTCAGATTCACTTTTCCTTTCTAGGACTTCAACTCGAACGTTGGAATTGGGACAGAAAGGTGCTGCAGGAGGGTGCATGGACTCTTAAGTTCTCGGTGGTCCTCCTCAAACACATAATAAGGGATCACAAATTGGGGTCCTGGACGAGTAAGATGTCCTTTAAAAGGAAGAAAAAAACCCAAAAGGCCTCTCACATAGAACAGCTTCCTGTATTTGCAGGGCTGTGTTAACTCCTGACATGGAGTTAACAAAAACAAGCAAACAAAAAAACTTAAGCACAGGAAAGCGAAGGTACCTGGGAGAAAATGTCTCTTGCTCTATGCAAATGAGGTCCTTCAACAGAAAAAAATAAAAAGAAAACAAAAACAAACAAACAAACAAATAAAAAAACCCTTAACCGTTAGAATCTCCTTCCCTGTAAGAACACAGTGAAACCATATTGTTCTGAATTGCATATCTGATGGTTGGGCCAAATGCTCATTCTACCCAGTAATATCTCTGTAGTTTGGAACAACACCTCCAATATTGTAAAAGAAAAGATTGGTGCAATAACAGCACTGAAAGAAAGAGAAATTATGCAATAAAAAGATTGCATTAGGGCAAGGCCAACATTCCCAACCCCAAGAGCAACGGAAGAGAGGGCGTCCTCTCCATCATCCTATCCTCTGTGGTTGTGCCATTCACTCTTAACTAGCTAATCAGAGGTTTGGTGCTTTGTCTGCCTTCAGAAAAAAGTCTGAGAACAAGAAGCCACGGGACAAAAGTGAAGAGTCTAGGTCTGCATTTAGTCACTTTTCAGGATCCCAGGCAAGCCCCCAAAATGACACAGGATTGTTCTTTGCCCCTTTGCCAGACTCAAAGCCAAGGCACCCCATCTACTCAGCCCACCATGGTCAGCCCCTTGTAGGAGGGAGCATGTGAGCAAGTGAGTGCAGGATCTGGCTGGCCACTCCTAGTGCCGACACAGGAGCAAGCTCCATGATGCCAGATGCCAGACCAAGCATGCCACCTCGAGGGGAACATGGTGGCACCCAGGCAATGGTACTGGCAACCCTGAAGCCCCAGAGGGGATGTGAGTGTGCTAATTAGCCCTTTTAGTTCTGCCATTCACAGCCTGATAATAGTGGCATGTTAGCAGCTCAGTCAGCCCCTAGCCCCATTGCACGGAGCAGCTGCCCTCTGGGTAAAGGCCAACGTGACAGCCCTTCTGGGTATCCACACTAGGTGGGATCCAAGCTCTTGTCCAGCATTCATGAATAAGGTTGAGGTTATACTGATAATTGAAGGGCACTGAGGATAGAGGATTTTATTGATCAATGGAACAACTCCCAGTAGAGAGGGGATATGGGTGTTGAGGGGTGGTCCCCTACTCCTGTAGTCAGGTGGTTCTTCTCTCCCTGTGTGGCTGAGCCTAGGGCTTTTTATGGACTTATAATAGGGAGTATGTGTTGATTGGTTTGTGAGTATGAAAAAAGGTTAAAGCAAAGACAACACTCAAAGGTGGGCACAAAAGTCTAGAAAACCAATTAAGAAAGGATAAGTAAATGTAAAATAGGTAAATGGTGGTGATCCATCAGAAGAAAATGCACCAAACTGGAAGAACAGTTCTCAATCTGGTCCGTGGATTTCATTAGCTTGGCTTTCAGGTTTTAAAATGCATTTGGCCTGAAGGTGGGGTTTCACTGGGGACCTGCTGCTATCTGCCTAGGCATTTGTCTCTCTCCTGCCGCTATCACCAAGATCTGTGTTTTAGAAGCTCAAGTCCAGGTAAGAATAGCTGAGAGGTTTGTGGCTTCCTCGCTTCACTGAGCCCCTACTGCTAAGGTTATGGTAGGCTAAGAATACTAGCAGGGCAGGCCAAGAATGATGGGTCCTGATCTTCCTCATTCAAGTTTGTTTGTAAGGTAGAAGTTCCAAGTCAGAAGACACCAGTACAGAAAATCAGTGGTTATCACCACTGTCTAGCATGCTGTTCATAAAGCAGAGTTGTCTCTCTAAGAGAAGCAGGCCACTATACCTGTCTTTGTCTCTGGAGCAGGGATGTACAGGACTTACCTAGGAGGATAGGCAGTACAAAGTGTAAAAACTGCAGTTCAATCACTTTCCCAACAATAACTGACTCTCTTGGAAACAGAGCATGAGAAAGCTCAAGCTTTAAGCCATTGCTGACAACAATGGAGATTTGGGTAGCAAACAATAAAATCAATACTTGTAGTTTTATGAGAAAACAGTGTCAATCTTAGGTTAGCTAGAAGATAATCAGCAATAACCATGGGAAAAGACCTCTAATAAGTGTCTTCTGTCTGGGGTTGGAGAAAGACTCAAAGACTGGCCTAAAAGACTAAACTTCTACCCTACAAAGTGGTCTAACTTTCACTGGATTATTGTAGAACAATTTATGCTCCAAAGTATTGTTGAAAACAATACTGCAACCTTCTGACAATTACTGGAGACTAATATTTGGGTGTGATAAGAACAAGCTCTGGCTGTTTCCCCAAAGTTGCTCCAATGAAACATCTAAAATATTGAGTTGTCAAAAAAAAAAAATATATATATATATATATATATATACACATATATATATGACATATAGATAAAGAGAAAAATGTAACAAATTCACATAGACAAGGGCAGGCAAAAAAGAAACTCTTTCTGTGAAGCTACAGATGTTGAATTTACCAGAGATTTTAAATTGGTTTTAAATATGTTCATATATGTTAAATGTGTTCACATATGTTCATATATGTATAAATATCTTCATATATCTTTAAATATTTTCATATAACTAAGGAAAACTATGCTAAACTGAAGAAAGGTATGATGATAATGTCTCATAAAATACAGAATATCAATCAAAATTTAAATTATGAAAAAAATAAATAATGCCGGGCGCGGTGGCTCATGCCTATAATCCCAGCACTTTGGGAGGCTGAGGCGGGCGAATTATGAGGTCAAGAGATCGAGCCCATCCTGGCCAACATGGTGAAACCCCGTCTCCACTAAAAATACAAAAATTAGCTGGGCATGGTGGCACGAGCTTGTAGTCCCAGCTACTTGGGAGGCTGAGGCAGAAGAATTGCTTGAACCCAGGAGGCGGAGGTTGCAATAAGCTGCAATCGCGCCACTGCACTCCAGCCTGGCGACAGAGCAAGACTGTCTAAAAAAAAAAAAAAAAAAAAGAAAAAAAACAAATAAAAATCCTGAAGGTAAAATTGACAATAAAAAATAAATATTTTATTGTGGAGGTTGAACAGTAGATTTGAACTGGCAGAAGATTTAATAAACTTGAGATATCAATACAGAATATATAATTTCTATTAGAAAGAAAAAATAATAAAAAATATACAGAACTTCAGAGAAATATAAAACACCATTAATAAATTAAAAGTAAAATAAAGAGATCTATACCAAGACACCGTTGAGAAACATTAAGTTTACCCTGCCCTCATGACCCCCTTGTGGAAGTTACTTTTAGTTTGTAATTAGTGGTAGACAGCTAGCAGCTGCCTACCTGGTATATTCCTGAGTTATGTGTATATGTAGAACACCTTTGTATTAATAAGAATCACCTGTCAAAGAGCAAATAAATGTGTGGATGACTCTCTGCTCCGGGCCTTCAGTCCTGGAGAGCTGCACACCGTGCAGGCTCTCAGGCTGTTAGTCCCCAAGATAGATCCACTCTGTTGGTTCTCTGGGTGTCTGCTTCTCTCAATACTTTCAGCCCACCTGGGTGGGAGTCTCCCGGCTGAGCTGGTTCCTGGTAAGACACATATTTAAAATGTTGAAAGCAAAAGAAAGAGAACATCCTGAAAGTTGCACAAGAATGACAACTCTCCATGTACATAGGAACCTACAAATGATTAATAGCTGATGTATCATTAGAGAAAAGAGCCAGAAGGCAGAGGGAAAATATATTCAAAATGTTGAAACCTATCAACCAAAAATCTTTTACGCAATTAACAATATTTTTAAAATGAAAGTGAAATAAGTACATTCCCATATAGTATAAAACAAATGAAATGCAAACATCTCCCCCAACCTGGGAAGAAATTGAGAGACCAAAGAATGACTTACATAAATCTAGCTTGATAATCATAGGAGTTTCTTGCTATTTACATAAAGGGCTGTCCTGGATGGTGGCAAAATAGCTCTAGAGATCTACACTGCCACCTATCTCTGAGATGATTTTTAGCTAATTTTCTGGCTCTTTGCCTACTGGGTTTGTGTAATGGGACTGTTTTCTTTGGTAGATTCTCAGATACTCTCTGGATTGTTTGGATTTTAGGGACATCTGCTCCTTGGTTGAGCACCATGATCTTGGCTCACTGCCCAACCTTCAGGGTTCAGGCAGTGGACCTAGACCCTTAGGTAACCTGATGGTTCAGGCAGTGGACATAGACCCTTAAGTAGCCATCACAGTACACTATCTAAACAAAAAGAGAATTCATTACTAGGAAAAATATGATACAAAATTACTAAAGAAATAATTTAAGTGCAAAAATTCTACATTGAAATCTACAAATCATTACTGGAAAAAAATTAAATACCTAATAAAAGGAAAAACATCCCATTTTCATGGATTAGAAACATAATATTGTTAAGACGGCAATACTTCCACAAATGATTTACATATTCAATACAACCTCTATCAAAATCTAAGCTGGATTTATTTTGCCAAAATTGACAAGCCAATCCTCTTTCATATAAAAATGTAAGAAATTTGCAATATCTAAAACATTCTTGAAAGCAGAGAAAATTTAAAGAACTCACAGGTTCCTATTTCAAAACATACTGTGAAGCTACAGTAATCAAGACAGTGTGGCAATGGCATGAAGATAGACATATAGATTAATAAAATAGAATTGAGAGTTCAGAAATTAACCCTCATATTTACAGGCAACTGATTTTTAACAAGGGAGCCAAGATTATTCAATAGACAAAGAATAGTCTTTTGAGCAGATGGTGCTGTGACAACTGTATATTCACATGCAAAAAAGAAAATTGGACCCATACTTCACACCATATACAAAATTAACTTAAAAAGAAGCGAAATCCTAAATGTCACATCTAAAACTATAAAATTATTAGAAAAAGATATAGCAGTAAATCTTAATGACCTTGGATTATCAAACGTTATGTTTTGTTTTGTTTTGTTTTCCATTTGCTGAGGAGTGTTCTACTTCCAATTGTGCGGTCAATTTTAGAATAAGTTGAATGTGGTGCTGAGAAGAATGTATATTCTGTTGATTCGATCTGCTTGGTGCATAGCTTAGTTCAAGTCCTGAATATCCTTGTTAATTTTCTGTCTTGATCTAACACTGACAGTGGGGTGTTAATGTCTCCCACTATTATTGTGTGAGAGTGTAAGTCTCTTTGCAGATCTCTAAGAACTTGCTTAGCTTGTTGAGCTTTGTGGGGATGTGATCCACTGAGCAAGACCACTGGGCTCTCTGGCTTCAGCCCTCTTTCCAGGGGAGTGAACGGTTGTGTCTCACTGGTGTACCAGGCACCACTGGAGTATGAAAACAGACTTCTTCAGCTAGCTCAGTGTCTGTTCAAATGGCCTTCCAGCTTTATGCTTGAAACTCAGGGCTGCTGTGGTGTAGGCACCAAAGGGAATCTCCTGGTCTGTGACTCACAATGACAGTGGGAAAAGCATAGTACCTGGGTTGAAATGCACTGTACCTCAGGTCACAGTCTTTCAGGGCTTCCCTTGGCTAAGGCAGGGAGTTTCCTGACCCCTTGTGCTTCCTGGGTGAGGTGACACCCAATCCTGCTTCTGCTCACCCTCCGTGGGCTGCACCCACTGTCTAACCAGTCCCAATGAGATGAGCCAGGTATCACAGTTGGAAATGCAGGAATCACCCACCTCCTCTGTTGTTCTTGCTGGGAGCTGAAGAGCGGAGCTGTTCCTACTGGGCCATCTTGCCTGGGAATCCCGTATCAGTGTCTTATGCAGTGATCATGACATGACAAAACTGGCATTTATATTAATCTGCCTTTGGTGAGCCAGAGTCGTGGATATCTAAGCATGCAGGGAGGAGGGATTTAAGAAGATGAGTTAGGAGCTCTGAAAATAAAAGTTTGAGAAGGTGTTGTAATAAATACAGAGGAAGATACATTTGTGGAAGAATGAATCCACAGAGTTAGGTGATTGATTAGGCTACAGCAAATCTCAGGCTATTGAACAACAACAAAAGAGATGAAGAGATGTTAATTTGCAATATTATCTCTGCAGCAAGCTACATATTCTTCACTTAGGGACCAAAATTCACACAAGTTACAGAATCGTTTTGAACACAAGGCACCCCAGTTCCCAAATGCACAATACTGCATGATTACTTTAAAAGCATAAAGACAAAATGAGCACACATAATACCATAATATAATATCAGGTCATTTTATGTTGAGACATCACAAAAATACCTAGAGTCAGATGGTATGGAATCCTGGCTGTGCCACTAATACTTCCATCTCAAACAGATAACTTGCCTCTGTGTATATGTTCATTAAAAAAAAACCTGCATATATATATATATATATATATATATACACACACACACACACACACACACACACACACACACACAGAGAGAGAGAGAGCACGCTTGCTTCACTATGGAAAACAACACAAATATACATGTACATACATTGTTTTCATTGCCATTTTTTCTTATCATAGTCACTGGCTGAATTTTCCTTTAGATTCCTATCGCCACAAGATTGGGCACCCGGAGTGCCCTTTTGGACAACCAAAAGCACTTCTTTAAGTCTCTGTTTTGGTAGGTCGGGACTGTACCTCAAAGAGATGGTGACTGGGTGGGGGTGGGGGAACTTTGAATTGATTTGAAACTGAACCTTGGTAAGGAATAGATTGAAAAACTGCGTGCTAGCCTAAAGTCTTCACAAATGGCACTGCGTGGTGGCAAAGGGAGGAGGTAATAACTCCTGTGGGAGGAGAGCCCACAGCCGAGTGCTGTCTCCCCTGCATCCTCTGCAGCAATAAGTTGTTGCACCGCCCTCTCCCTCCCTCCCTGTGGAACCCTATAAATTGGTTACCTAGAGACTTGGACAAATTTGCAGCGCCAGACTGCTTGAAAGCTGGGGCTTCCTCTCCTTGGCTGTGATTAGCTGGCTTGAGCTAACTCTCTGGAAGCCACATGTGCAACCTCTATTGTTCTTGGGAGAGAAGGCCACTAGGGAAGAAGAATACCAAGTAGTGCAGGAAGGCCCACTTCCTGATGTAGTTGGAGCATCTGGGTCTTTCAGGGATTCTTAAAGGGCGGGGGCATTCTGTTCTCCCTATGCTGATACCTGGCGAGGTAGGGACTGTGGGTTCCACTAGGTTAGAGGTAAGGCAGGAAGCCCAGCTGAAGCAGGGAGAGGGGAAGAGTCTCGTTATTGCCACCTGGGCCAGATTAAGCTTTGGGTCCTCCTGGTATGCTAGCAGGGCTGCATAAAGGCACTTGCTTCAAGGCTATTGTGCAGTAAAGGTGTCCAGCTCGCTTTCCTTATCTAAACATATGTATTCTCAGGTCCAGAATTCAGATTTTGTCTTTTGATTTTTTTTAATCCCTCAGACAATTTTAATAACTGACCTCAGTCTGTATATGTGTGCAGCTGTGGGGTTAGCAACTACTCTATTGTTGGCAGAACAGAGGTTGAAGGGCTCTTGGAGTTTTTGGAGGAGTTGTGAACCTGTGGGAGTCGGTCGGCTCCTGGTTGTTTGGGGCTAGGCTGAGGACATGCTGTTGGGTTCTTGGTCTGCTCTTTGGATCTGGGGCCAACCCTCTGTCATCTTTTAAACAGGAAATATAGGATTAAGGGAAGAAGCTGACCGCTTTGTAATCCAAGGACAATTTAGGGAGCATGGGGGAAGGTGAGCAATCTTTTAACATTCATTGCCTCGAGGTAAATTTTGACTAGAGAAGGAATGTGAGGTGCTCCTTGGCTGTCTAGGGAAAATCTGGTGTCTGCAGAAGATGTAATGTCCCTTGCTTGCTTCTGTCTTTCATGAATTTCATGTGCATGGAAGACAGCCCAAGGCGGCTGCCTTGACCACCAGGGGAACCTGAGTGCTGGAAAGATGTGCAGGCTCCTGCCCTGACTGGGGTAGATACAAAGTGATGTTGCAAAATTCCATGTTCAGTGGAGATTGAAAAATAGTTCCAAGACTCCCAAGTAAAGGTTGTGATGAGGAGACATTATGGGTTGTTTCCACCTGAAGAGAGATAATTTTGATTTTGATTTGCACAGGAGACAACTAGGGAACTGTCAAACAAACCCATAGAAATCTAGGATATGGGGTTCTCTCACACTCTCCAAAGGAAACTTACAGTGTGTGAAGATGTCTGTGATCTTCACCACTGGGGGAAATTTGGTGAATATAGCAGATATGAGATGTTCACACACTCTCTAGCAGGAAGTACTAGATATAAGGGGAAAATCAAATTCTTGCGCTGTTTTGGGGGAAAATGGAGCTTTACTGAAGACATGTGCAGTGCTTGCATACTGTTGTGAAAAAAATTACATGTGCCCACAAAGATTCACAGTGTCCTTGCTCTACCCAAGGGAAAGTCAGTGCTCATAAGAGTTTTGGAGTGTTTATGCATTCCTTCAAGAAGATTCGGGGTGCTGGGGAAATGAAGAATCCATCTAGGAAGCTAAAAGACACATTGGGAGATTATTTTCTCCAGATGTATACACATACACACACACACAACACACACACAGAGAGAGAGAGAGAGAACAGGAAATTGTTAGAAATAACATAACCAAACCTCAAGTGTTTCAAGGAAAGTGTCCAAGAAATAAGCCACTTTGCTGTGAATTTTTTCCCTTTTTCCTCATGTCTCCCCAAAACTTTCCTTTTTTAGGAGAAAATAGGAACCATGATAAGTACTGCAAAAATCGACACATACTTCTGATTTCACATATGCTGTCTGCATCACTGGAATCGTAGTTGTAGGCAGCTTTCCAAAGAGCCCATTTTTCTAAACTGCTTCTTTCCCTCTTTCTACCTGTCACTTCCTTCTTCCCATTTCAACCTCCCGCCGCCCAGAGGAATCTACAGTGGTTCCAGGGCTCTGACCCGCTGCTGACTGGAGAAAAAGAAAGAAATCCTAAAGGCCAAGATTTCTTTGGAATGAGGGAGCAGGAGATGAGGAATGAAAGAAAGTGAGTAGCAAGGGATATATGTTAATTATTTTCAGGTTGGTAAACTGAATTGGACACATTTAGAAGAGGGGGGTTAAAAATCGGTGAATGCGCCTGGCAGGCAACAACCACTTGCCAATTCAAATGCGCCATCTGATCTAACCACCAAAGTGCCGGTCCCCTGGGGGCAACCGGAGCCCTAGTTACACCATTGGCGTCTGGAAAATCAGCTCACCCTCCCTCACCTAAGAGCCACCGGTGCCACTCTTGGCGTTGCGAGCCCAGACTGCATCTCATGGCAGAAGCAAAGTCTCACTCGCAAAGCTCTACCCACTCGCTCAGGGCCCCGCCCCACGCCACCCAGGGTCGCTGCTCAGTCTCCCTGGCGCCTGTCAGCGCACAGGCTACCTCTACAGCAGCAGTCCCTTGTGCCATTCAGCGCCCCCAGAGACGCCCCCAGCGTTGAAGCAGCTCCAGCTCCAGGAAGGGGGCAGTGAGCTGTCACCTCACCTTCCCTCCCTCGCCCCCCCCCCCCCCCCCACCCCGCTAACAGGCAAACTGAGGCTGGAAGGTGCCCGACCGACCTCTAAGTCGTTCTTGGGCGAAAGCGCTCCCAGGTAAGCCTAAGGTTTGCAGGAAAGGTGGGAGAAGTCTGCGAGGGAGACACCGCCGCTGCTACTGGCACCAAGTAAACAGGCTGATAGGCAGCTAGAGGGCCTTCCACATTCACCCTTGCCTCTGCTTAGACTGCCCATCCAATGGGAGGATTTAGGGCAATGACAGGCCCAAGCCCACCGGGTGCAGGCTTTTCCCGAGGAGGCTTCAACCTGGTTTTAGGGTTGCATTTTTTTCCCCCAGCTGTTACCCGAGTTCTCAGTAGCTCCAAATGAGTCTCTAGAAACTCTCTCTTGTGTTTATGATCAGCAGCAATAGTAGCACTCCTGAGAAGTCAGGACGTTTACCCCAAAAGCCTCTGGAGAGCCCAGTTTCCCAAACCCCACACCCCATCTGCGTCCTGTTACTGCTTCTGGCTGTTTTCACGCACACACACATCTGAAGCTCCCATGCTCAAAAAAAAAAAAACCCAATTTTTTTTTTTCAACAAAGTTGAACACACAAAGGATTAGATTGACCTTGCCACCCTAGCCTTAGAAAGTCACCAACCAGCTCTGGAGCTGTGGCTTCTATACCCTCGCTCCACCCACTTCCATGCCCGGGTATGCTCAGCGTCCTCTCCAACTCTCTCAAGTATCATGCCGGGCTGGGTCAGACTCTAAGGCACCTTCCATAGGAGGCCCTCCCCTACTGGAATCACTTTCTGGTTAGTTAGAGAGGGGGCTGTAGCCTAAGATGGAGGTGAATCATCTCTATCCCTTATGCCCATGAGGCAGAAAAGAAAGAATTTGGGCAATTAGAACTCCTTCTCACCTAGCCTATTTACCTGCTGTTGTTGGGGGAGGTGCTGGGAGGCGGGCACTAGCCACACCAACCCTAGCCTACATGGAGTTGGGAGCACTTATGGTGGCGTGGTTTCTTTAAAGACCTGCCCTTCTGAAATAAAAGTGACTGTGCAAGTGTCCTTTTCCTGTAATGCCTTATTTTCCACTGGGTAGATACCCAGTTGTGGGATTGCTGAATCAAAGGATAGTTCTGCTTTTAGTGCTTTAAAGAATCTCCATACTGTTTTCCATAGTGGTTGTACTAGTTTACATTCCCAACAACAGTGTAAAAATTCCCTTTTCACCACACCCATGCCAACATCTATTATTTTTTATTTTAAAAATTATGGCCATTCTTACAGGAGTAAGGTGGTACTCATTGTGGTTTTAATTTGCATTTTCCTGATAATTAGTGATATTGAGCATTTTTCACAAATGTTTGTTGGCAATTTGTATATGTTCTTTTGATAATTGTCTGTTCAAGTGTTTTGCCAATTTTTGATGGAATTTTTATGCTTTCTCTTTTTCTTTTTTCTTTTTTTGCTGATTTGTTTGAGTTCTTTGTAGATTTTGGATATTTATCCTTTGTTGGATTCATAGTTTGCAAAGATTTTCTCCCACTCTGTGGTTGTCTTTTTACTCTGCTGATTATTTCTTATGCTGTGCAGAAGCTTTTTAGTTTAATTAAGTCCCATCTATTTATCTTTGTTTTTGTTGCATTTGCTTTTGGGTTCTTGGTCATGAAGTCTTTGCTTAAGCCAATGTCTAGAATGATTTTTCTGATGTTATCTTCTAGAATTTTTATAGTGTCAGGTTTTAGATTTAAGTCCTTGATCCATCTTGAGTTGATTTTTATTTAAGTTGAGAGATGAAGATCCAGTTTCATTCTCCTTACATGTGGCTTGCCAATTATCCCAGCACCATTTGTTGAATAGGGTGTCCTTTTCCCATTTGATGTTTTTGTATGCTTTGTTGAAGATCAGTTGACTACAAATATTTGGCTTTATTTCTGGGTTCTCTAATTCTGTTCTATTGCTCTATGTGCTTATTTTATAACTTTGGTAACTATAGCCTTGTAGTATAGTTTGAAGTCGGGTAGTGTGATACCTCTTGATTTGTTTCTTTTGCTTAGTCTTGCTTTGGATACATGGACTCTTTTTTGGTTCTATATGAATTTTAGGATTTTTTTTTCTAATTCTGTGAAGAATGATAGTGGTACTTTGATGGGAATTGCATTGAATCTATAGATTGCTTTTGGAATTATGGTTATTTTTGTAATATAGATTATATCTATTCATAAGCATGAGATGTATTTCCATTAGTTGTGTCATCTATGATTACTTTCAGCAGTGTTTTGTAGTTTTCTTGTAGAGGTCTTTTACATCTTAGTTAAGTATATTCCTAAGTATTTCATTTTATTTATTGCAGATGTTGTAAAACTGTAAAAAGTGTTGAGTTCTTATTTGATCCTCAGCTTTGTGGTTAATGTTGTATAGCAGTGCTATTGATTTGTGTACACTGATTTTTTGTATCCTGAAACATTACTAAATCCAGGTATCAGATATACAAGCTTTTTGTATGAGTCTTTAGAGTTTTCTAGCTACACAATCATATCATTGGTGAAAACAGTTTGACTTCCTCTTTTCCCATTTGAATTTCCTTTATTCTTCCTCTTGTCTGATTGCTCTGGCTAGGACTTCCAGTACTATGTTGAATAAAAGTGGTAAAAGTGGACGTGCTTGTCTTGTTCCTGTTATCAAGGGAAACACTTTCAACATTTCCCCATTCAGTATGATGTTGGCTGTGGATTTGTCATAGATGGCTTTTACTTATTTGAGGCCATCTATGTCAATTTTGCTGAGGGTTTTAATCACAAAGGGATGCTGGATTTTTGTTAAATGCTTTTCCTGCATCTATTTAAATGATCATATGATTTTTGTTTTTAATTCTGTTTAAGTGGTATGTCACACTTATTGACTTGTGTATGTTAAACCATCTCTGATATGAAACTCACTTGATCATGATGTATTATCTTTTTGACATGCTGTTGGATTCAGTTAGCTAGTAACTGTTGAGGATTTTTTCATCTTTGTTCATCAGGGATATTGGCCTGTAGTTTTCTTTTTTGGTGGTGTTATGCCTTTTCCTGGTTTTGCTATCAGGGTGATACTGACATCATAGAATGATTTAGAGAGGATCCCCTCTTTTCCTATCTTTTGGAAAGTTTAGTAGTATTGGTTCCAATTATTCTTTAAATGTCTGTTAGAATTCAGCTGTGAATCCTACTGGTCCTGGACTTGTTTTGCTGGCATTTTTTTAAATTACTGTTTCAGTCTATTTGTTATTAGTCTGTACAGAGTTTCTATTTCTTCCTGATTTAATGGTGGAGGGTTGGGCATTTCCAGGAATTTATCCATCTCCTCTAGATTTTCTAGTTTGTGTGCATAAAGGTGTCCATAGTGGCCTTGAATAATCTTTTGTATTTCTGTGGTATTGGTTGTAATAGCTCCCGTTTCGTTTCTAATTGAGTTTATTTGGACCTCCTCTCTTCTTTTCTTGGTTAACCTCACTAATGATCTGTCAATTTTATTTACCTTTTTAAAGAACTACTTTTTGGTTTCTTTTGTATTTTTTTTTTAATATTTATTTCTGCTCTGATTTTGCTATTTTTTTCTTTTTCTGCGTTTTTTTTTCTTTGTTTGTTTTGTTTTATTTTTATTTATTTATTTTTTTTATAAAGATGGAGTTTCACCATGATGGCCAGGCTGGTCTTGAACTCCTGACCTCAGGTGATCCACCCACCTCGGCCTCCCAAAGTGCTTGGATTACAGGCATGAGCCACCGTGTCCGGCCTGGTTTTTTCTTTGTTTGTTTTGTTTTCTTTCTCTAGTTCTTTGAGGTATGAACTTAGATTGTCTACTTGTGGTCTTTCAGACTTTTTGATGTAGGCATTTAATGCTATGAATTTTCCTCTCAGCCTCATTTTTGCGTATCAAAGAGGTTTTGATAACTTGTATCACTGTTATAATTCAATTCAAATAATTTTTAAATTTCCATTTTCATTTAATTGTCAAAGCAGAGATCATTCAAGAGCAAATTATTTAATCTTCATGTATTTGTATAGTTTTGAGGGTTCCTTTTGGAGTTAATTTCCAGTTTTATTCCACTTGGCCTGAGAATGTACTTGATATGATTTTGATTTTCTTAAATTTATTGAGACTTGTTTTGTGGCCTATTATATGATCGGTTTTGGAGAGTGTTCCATGGGCTAATGAAGAGAATGTATATTCTGCAGTTTGGGGGTAGAATGTTCTATAAATATCTGTTAAGTCCATTTGTTCTCAAGTATCATTTAAGTCTGCTGTTTGTTGACTTTCTGTGTTGATGACATATTTAGTGCTGTTCACTGTAGTATTGAAATTCCCCACTACTATTATGTTGTCATCTATCTCATTTCTTAGGTCTACTAGTAAAAATCCAGATGAAGACATCACAAGAAAACTGCTATCAGTATCTCTTATTATGGACACAAAGCTTTTAACAAAATACTGAGAAGCTGAATCCATCATCATATAAAATAAATTATATCCCTTAAATGCCATGACCAGTTGAAATTTATCCCAGGAATGCAAGGTTGCTTACACCTAAAAATCAATGGAAAAACCATATCAATCAAATTAAAATCACACACATAATCATATTAATACATAAAAAGCATTTGACGAAATCTGACAACCTTTTATGACAACATTCTCAACAAGCTAAGAATGGAAGGAAGCTTTCTAATGTGATAAAGTGCATCTAACAAATACTCACAGTGAACATCACATTTAATAGTGAAAGATTATATGTTTACCCTCTAAGATCAGAACAGAAAAAAGATGTTCACTCTCACTCCTTCTTTCAACTTTGTACTAAAAGTTCTAGCCAGTGTAATGATGCAAGGAAAATAAATAAAAGGCATCCAGATTGGAAATGAGTAAGTTAAATTGTGTCTGTTTGCAGATGACATGAATTTGTGTATGCAAAGTCATAAGGAGCCCACTAAAAGACTATTTAACTAATAAATGAGATCATCAAGTTTTCAAAATAGAATATTAATGTAAAAACTCAGTTGTATTTCTTAGCATCAAAAATAATAAAACAGGTGGGAGTAAATTTTAGATGCAAAACCTATTCTCTTAACACTTTTTTTTCCCCCTTCAATTTTTAATTTAAGTTCAAGAGTACATATGCAGGATGTGTAAGTTTGCTAAATAGGTAAACGTGAGCCATGGTAGTCTGCTGTACAGATCATCCCATCACCTAGGTATTAAACCTGGCGTCCATTAGCTATTTTTCCTGATGATCTCCCCCACCCTACTCCCCCTCTGACAGGCCCCAATATATACTGTAACCCTCCATGTTTCTAAAAAGTCAAAAACCAACAGATGCTGGTAAATTTACAAAGAAAAAGGAACACTTTTACACTGTTGGTGGGTATGTAAATTAGTTCAGCCATTGTGGAAGACATTGTGGTGATTCCTCAAAGACCCAGAGGCAGAACTACCATTTGACCCTGCTATCCCATTACTGGGTACATACCCAAAGGAATTTGAACACTTTATTTCAAAACATTTTTGAAATAAATTAAAGAAGACCCAAAGAAATGGAAATATTTTCCATGTTTATGGACTGGAGGGCTTAATATTTATAAGATGACAATACTCCTTACATTAATCTACAAATTTGATACTATCCCTATCAGAATATGTGCAATAAAATACTTGGATGGCTTTTGTTCTAGTTTCTTGGAGGTAATCTCCAAATCCTTGGAATTTCCCAACTGTTTGGAATGTCTCTCTTATTCATGGTAGTTCCCTCAAACCACATTTGATGATTTATGCTAATGAGGGGAGCATGGCTAAAAATTCAATCAATTATGCCTATGTGATGGAACCTCAATTAAAACCCCTAAATATCAGAGCTTAGACAAGCTTTCTGATTGGCAATACTCTGCATATTGTCACTCATCAATGTGATAGAAGGATATTATGCCCTTGAAGATGACAGAAGCTTTATATTTGGGACCCTCCCAGACTTTCTCTCTTTGGCTGGTTCTGATTTGTATCCTTTTACTATAATAAAGCTATAATTATAAGTAGAGTAACTTCCTGAGTTATTTGAGTAACTGAAGTGAATTATCAAACCTGAGAGAATAGTAACAACCCCTCAATTTGCAGCCTGCTGTCCAAAAATAAGGGTGCTTAGGGAACTCCAAACTTGTGCATGGTGTTTGAAGTGGGGTACACTTGTGGGAACTGTGCTTATTTTCTTGAGTTTGCTTAACTCCAGGTAGAGTCTTAGCTCACTTCTTTGTAAAAAATGACACACAAATTCTAAAATCTAGATGGAATAGCAAAAGGCCCAGAATAGTCACAGAAATCTTGACAAAGAAGAAAGGCAGATGGCTCACACTTCCCAATTTCAAAACTTACTACTGAGCAACAATAGTCAAGACAGTATGGTACTGGCATAAAGGACACATATATAGATCAGTGGAACTGAACTGAAGTTCAAGAACTAAATCTTTATTTTTTGATGAGTTTATTGTCAATAATATTTCAAATACAATTTAATGAGAAAAGATTTCTCTTTTCAATAATTAGTGCTAGGACAACTAAGTATCTATACTCAAAAGAATTATCCCAATTTTGCGCCATTAACAAAAATAACTCAAAATGGATCAAGACCTACATGTAAGAGCTAACCTATAAAACAATTAGAAGAAAACATAGTCATATGTCTTCATGGTCTCAGATTTGGCAATGGATTCTTAAATATGACACGAAAAGCACAAACAAACAGAAGATAAATGAGATATATTGGATACCATTAAAAAATCTTTTGTGATGCCTAGAACACTATTAAAAAAAGTGAAAAGACAAACTATAGAATGGAAAAAAATATTTTCACATAGTGTGTTAGATATGGAACCTGTATTTTGAATATATAAATAAATCTTAACTCTTGCAAGTCAACCACAACACACACACACACACACACACACACACACACACACACACACACACACAAAACCCTCATAATTTTAAAAGGGCAAAAGATCTGAATATACATTTCTCAAAAATATTATAACAAATGGCCCATGAGCACATAAAAAGATGATCAACATACTTAGTCACAAGGACACTTGGATGTAAATCAAACCACAATAAGATACCCCCTCATATGCCCTAGGATGATGAAAATTAAAAAAATTAGGCAGTATGAGGTATCAGTGAAGATATGGAGAAACAGTGACTCTCCTATACGGCTTGTGGGAATGCACAGTGGTTCAGCCTCTCCGGAAAACAGTCTGACAATTTCTCAAATGGTTAACGATAAAACTACCATATACTGCCAGAATTCCACTCCTAGGTATATACGTATGAGAAGCTGAAGTATATAGAGGCATTATTCATAATAACCAAAAGGTGGAAACAACTTGTATATCAACTGACAAATGTCTAAATAGGAAGTGCTATATTCATACAATGGAATAGCATTCAGCAACAATAAGGAATGAGGCATTGATACATACTAAAATAAGAGAATGCTTGCTAAACAAGGGAATGCTTTAGCATGCTAAGACAAGGGAATAGGCCTTGAAAGCCTTAGGCTAGCTAAAAGAAGCTAGTCATAAGAAACCACATATTATATGATTTCACTTACATGGGATGTCCAGAATAGACAAATTTATGGAGTCAGAAAGTAGACTGGTGATTGTTTAGACCTGAGAGGACCATTACATAGGGAGTGATAGCTACAGGCTAACAGGTTTGTTTTTGAGATGATAAAAGTATTCCAAAACGCGTCATACTGGTAGTGTTACATATCTTTCACTGTACTAGAAACATTGAATTGTATACTTCAACTTGCTGGATTGCATTATATGTTAATTATATCACAATAAAGCTGTTAAGAAATACTATGAATAACTTTACAATCATAAACTTGACAACTTAGATTTAATAAAAAAACTTCCTGAAAAAAAGACAAATTACCACAATTCACCCAATATAAAATAGATAATTTAAATAGGCCTATAAACCAGTGAATCAGTTTTGTAAAAAAAACCTTTCAGATCTCTAGGCCCATATGGTTTCACCGGCAAAATCTACCAAGCACTAAAAGAAGAATGAATACCAATGTTACACAATTCCAGAAATAAAAAAGTGGAAGACAGATTTTCCATCTCATTTCATGAGGCTAATATTACACTGATACCAAAGACAAACTAATACAGTACCAGGTATATTTCTGATTTATTTTAAATTAAACAAAATGTAGTATGTACATACAATGGAACATTATTTACCTTTAAAAAGGAATGTAATTATGATACATGCTACAGCATAACTAAACATTAAAAACATGCTAAATGAAATATGGAAGACACAAAGGACAAATATTATATAATTCCCCTTACACGAGATGCATAGAATTGGCAAATTCGTAGAGATAGAAAGTAGAATAGAGTTTGTCAGGGGCTGTAGGAAAGGGTACTAAGGAGTTACTTGTTACAAAGTTTCTGTTTGAGATTATGAAAAAATTCTAAATATAGATATTCATGATGATTGTACAACATTATGAATATAGCTGATGTCATTAAATTGTGCACTTAAAATGATTATAAGGGTAAAATTTTGTATATTTTGCCAGAGTTTAAAAGTATACCATGTACAAATACTTCAAATAAAATGAAATATTATAGTATAAGTTTACAAGTCACCTATAGATCTGTATGAAAATTTTAAAATGCTGATGAAAGAAACCAAAGACTTAAATAAATGGAAATATATATCCTGTCCATCAACTGAAAGACTCAACTTACTAAAGATGCCAATTGTCCCCAAGTTGATGATCTATGGGGTTATGTCAATGCATGTGAAAATTCCAGCAAGTTGTTTTTATTTTATTTTATTTTTTTATTTTATTTTATTTTTTTTTTTTTTGAGACGGAGTTTCGCTCTTGTTACCCAGGCTGGAGTGCAATGGCGCGATCTCGGCTCACCGCAACCTCCACCTCCTGGGTTTAGGCAATTGTTCAGCCTCAGCCTCCTGAGCAGCTGGGACTACAGGCACGTGCCACCATGCCCAGCTAATTTTTTGTATTTTTAGTAGAGACGGGGTTTCACCATGTTGACCAGGATGGTCTCGATCTCTTGACCTCGTGATCCACCCGCCTCGGCCTCCCAAAGTGCTGGGATTACAGACTTGAGCCACCGCGCCTGGCTATTTTATTTTTGTTTTTCTTTTCTTTTCTTCTTCTTCTTTTTTTTTTTTTGAGACTGAGTCTCACTCTGTTGCCCAGGCTGGAGTGCAATGGTGTGATCTTGGCTCACTGCAACCTCTGCCCCCCAGGTTCAAGCAGTGATTCTTGTGCCTCAGTCTCCTGACTAGCTGGGACTACAGGCATGAGGCACTGCTCCTGGCTAATGCTTATATTTTTAGCAGAGACGTGGTTTCACCATGTTGGCAAGATTGGTCTCAAACTCCTGACCTCACGTGATCCACCAACCTCAGCCTCCTAAAGTGATAGGATTACAGATATGAGCAAGTTGTTCTTAGACAGACAAATTTATTTTAAAATTTACATGGAAAAACATAGGGTCTAGAACAGTTAAAGCAATATTGAAATAGAAAAATGAAGTGGGAGGAAACACTGTATCTGATATTAAAACTTATTATATATCAACAGTAATCAATATAGTGTGTTATAGCGGAGGGATAGATATACAGATGAATGGAACAGAAAAGAGAACCCAGAAATAGACACAGAAATATGCTGAATTGATTCCTGACAAATATTACAAAAGCAATTCCCTGGAAGAAAGATAGCTTTTGCAATAAATGATCCCGGAGGAATTGGACACACATAGGTGAAAAAAATGAGCATTGACATAAACCTCACATCTTCTATAAAAATTAATTCAAAATAGATCGCTGGCTTAAGTATAAAACATAAAGCTGTAACACATTTAGAAAAAAAGAAACAAACCTTGAAAATTTAGTGGTAGGCAAAGAATTTTTATACTTGACACCAAAACCATTTTCTATGACAAGAAAAATTGATACATTTTGTCTCACCAAAAAACCAAAAAAAAAAAAACAAAAAAACTTTTGTTCTACAAAAGATTATATTAGAAGCATAAATATACACATTACTGATTGGGAAAAATATTTTCAAACTACATATCCAATAAAGAACTAGTATGCTGAATATACAAAAAAAAAAACCTCTCAAAAATAATTTTTATAAAATCTAAATAAATGATAGCCAAAAGACATGAAGAGACATTTCACTGAAGAGGATAAGATGGCAAATAAGCATATGAAAATATTTCACCATCATTAGCCATTAAAGAAAGGTAAGTTTAAAACCACAGTGAGATATCACTATACATCTCTCAGAAAAGCTAAAATAAAAATAGAAACAATACTAAACGCTAGTAAAGATGCAAAGAACCTGGATCACTTACACAGTGCTGGTGGGAATGTAAAGTAACACAGCCACTCTGAGAAATAGCTTGGCAATTTCTTACAAAATAAAAACTACTATATGATCCAGCAATTGCACTCTTAGTCATTTACTCTAGAGAAATGAAAACTTATATCACATAAAGACTTGTATATGAATATTCATAAGAGATTGATTCGTAATAGCCAAAACTGGAAACAGCCAAGATTCCTTCAATGGATGAATGGTTAGGCAAATTCTTTTACAATGATACAATGGAATATGCCTCAGCAATAAAAACTAATAAGCTATTGATATCATCAGCAAGTTGAGTATTTCTCAGGTAATTATACTGCGTGAAAAAGACTTATCCCTCAAAGTCACATTGTATAATTCAATTGATACAACATTTTGGAGTTGGTAAAATCACAGGAATGAAGAAGATTATTTGTTGTCAGAGGTTAGGTATTGGGCCATTGAGTGGCAGGGGGTGGCGTGTGAAGAGAGAGAGGTCTGTTATGATAGGCAGTATGAGGGATCTTTGTAGTGATGGAACTGTTCAGTATATTGACTGTGGCGGTGAGCACATAAACATACATATGTGAAAAAAAATTTAGAATTAAGTACACATACACACAAATGAGTACAATTAAAACTGTGGAAATCTGAAAAAGATTAGTTGACTTATCAATGTGAATATTCTGGTTGTAATATTGTACTATAGTTTTGCAAGATGTTATTATTGGATGAAAATATAAAGGAATATTACACTGTATTATTTCTTGTAATTGCATGTGAATATACAGCTAGTTCAGTAAAATTTTTCACTTAAAAACCTTTCAACCTGGCCCCCTATGCTAGAGCCACACATGTCCACACTTGTCTTCCCAACATTCACTACCTGTGACATAATTGTAGCCGACTCTCTGCCTTTAGTAAGTCTCTTTTCCCACTGCTGATATCTACCTCTCTCATATACCTGGATTCCCTAGTATTAGCAATTAGTCATTTATCTACTTCAAGTTGTCCTTCAAGGCTCGATATCAGAACAGTGGTATTTAAAAGGGTAAAAATCACTGGATAAATTGGTGCTCAGGATAACAATACCTTTAAACAAACTGATACATAGACATAGTTGTCATCCATTTATCCATATGCCACTTCTACTGAGCAATCTTGCCTCATTGCTAAATAATTTTTAAATTCTGAAATCATTTTTGCAGTTATTTTGGTTATATGACCCTGTAAAAACATAAGTGTTACTCTCTCTCTCAAAAGATCCATCATTCTTATTGTCCAAATAGTTTTACCCTGATTTTGTCATTGTGATGACAATGAAGCTCCTTTGCCTCTCTGGGCCTCAATTTCCTGTTGTTTAAAATAACAGAAAATCTCCATCAAATATTCACATTTTGAAATTCTAAATACAGTTTTAAGTCTTCTTTCTAACATGAACTACTCCCTGAGAAAATTTGCTACCTTACAGCTTACAGTGAGCTTTACTTTCTCTAAACTCCACTTGCATTTGGACATAGTACCAAGTAATTCAGCATTAACATTTATCTTAGCTGTTTGACATATGATGAGAATGGAGCAGCATGGACCTCTTCAGCATGCTATTGTGATTAAAAACTTAATCTTAGAGTTAGATTACTAGGGCTCACAATCCCATCTTGACCACTTACTATATTCTTTAGGCAAATTATTTAACCTTCTTGTGGCTTAATTACTTCACCTATAAAGTTGGGATAATTATAACCACTGTCTCTTAAGATCATTAATGTGTTTCAATTAGTGCTTGACACTTCCTCAGAGTTCAACATTTGCTATTTATTATCGTTACTATTATTATTATCGATATCTTAAAGTGGCTAGCATGAGGCAACATGTAATAAATATTTGATACTGTATATTGTGTTCTTACTAAGTGCAAAGTTGTGCATACTTTGTTTTAATCCTCATAATTTCCCTGAAATATCAATATTTTTACTTTTCATTTTATAAATAAAAACTCAAATAAATTAAATAACTTTCCCATGATTAAACAACCATTAAGTGGTGAAACCAGGCTTAGAACTTAAGTTGGCCTGACTTCAAAGTCTGTGATCTTCCTTCTTTGAACTGTTTATCAAGAGACATATTGACAAATACTCAGATATTTTGTCTCTATGATGCTACATGCAAAGGTGTTGCAGAATGTTCTGATGAATGGGGTTTTGTAGTTATTAGTCTTGTTAACATAAACTACCAATATGGAGTAGTGGGTGCCTTATCTGAAGGCAGATAAGGAAATAGGAAAAGTCACATATACATACATGTTATCAGGTCCTTTATTTATATGCTTTCACCCACATAGCTGCAAAGCTGATATTTTGTGGCCTTGACTCACGTAGGTAGAGGGGCAAAAATGAGCAGGAAGCATCCAAGGGAAAGAGCAGTGTAGAGTTTAGGGAAGCATCAGACATGAAAAGCAAAAGGAACTTCATCTCTCTCCTCCAACATCTGGTTAGATTGCTTTGAAATCACTTCCATTCTTGTATTTGAAAAAATTATTGAACTCCACTATTCCCCATATTCCATCTCTACCTCTTTCTAGCTGTTCCAGGTCCTCCAATGCTAGCTGATTTAAAAGTGTGCCAGGTGTAGCAGCCAGAAGCTCTGCTGCTGGGTATGAAGACATCCATTCATGTTTATGTTGCCTTAATAGGTTTTCCCCATCTTCTGACATTAACTGGAAGTGCTCTCTTAATTCTACCAAAAACCCTATTGAAGACCCTCTTCCTGATTACTTCAACATATGGAAAGACATAATCTGCAATTCTCTAACTATCAGACAACTTGTGAGGGAAGCAAGTATTTATTTTGGCTTACTTCGTCTGCTTCCTGGAGCCAAGCACAGTATCCATCTGCTTACATCCAGCTCTTCTTAAATCCAATGATATACCAGTTCTCCCCTTGCTGGTTGTGGTTGCCCATCAGTTTTCTCTAGTCAAGTCCATAAGTGTTTATTAACTTATGTGCCTCACTCCCACTGTGCCAGAAGCTGTGAAGGATGAGAAAGGCATGACATGCTGCTGCCTTCCAATCTGGTTGTGAATACAAGATTTACACACAGAAAAACAACTGAATAGTACAAGCTAGCACACAGTAAAATGCCAAGTTATATGGCAAGGATACTAAGTGCTGTTGGAGTTCAAAAGAGGGGATGATAAATAAAGTTTGACAAGACTCCAAGAAAGAGTTAGGACTCAAGAGGCGGCATGGGTACTAGATTATGGCATTGTGCTAAAGCCTAAACGTTGGATAGATGTGGGCTTTAATTTGAGCTGTAGGATCTTAGACCATTTCCCTTCTGAGTGTCCATTTCCTTATCTGTAAAACGCACCTGATTTGGATGGGCTGAATTTCGGGTATTAGCAAGTCATTGAAAATATAAGCCTGTATCTTGAGTGATATGTTAGATTTGATATCATAGATTTCTAATTACCAGATGAGAGAGAGAGAAGACAAATTAACATGTGTTGAGTTTCTGTGAGGGAAAGTCAGAAGTATTAGCCCATTTCAACAGAGAAAGTCAAAATAATTAAAATCCAAGTCTTTAGGACTTCAAAGCCTTTGCTGCTTCTAAATACTTTAATATAAAAAGTGAATAAATTTTCCAAGGGAACAAGTGTAGAGAAAGAACAACATACACTGTAAAATAGACCTTGAGGGATTCCTAGGAAAGGGACAGGAGGAAGAAAATCAGCCAAAAGACAGAGAAGGAGAGATTGATGAAGTTAAAAAAGTTGAGGGGTATAATTTTAAATACTTAGATTATAGAGCTGGCCATTAAACCCATCTAATCCAATACCTCAAATGGGAACTTTGTGTAGATAGGCACATTGAGGCCGGGCACGATGGCTCATGCCTGTAATCCTAGCACTCTGGGAAGCCGAGGTGGGTGGATCACCTGAGGTTGGGAGTTCAAGACCAGCCTGACCAACATGGTGAAACCTCGTCTTAAAAAAAAAGAAAAAAAAAAAAAAAGATAGGCACATTTGAGGCTCAGAGATAAGATGATAATTTTCCAATGGAAGCCAAAGAAGAGAGTCTTAAAAATAAAGGGCTGGTCCCTGGTGACAAATGCTACAGTGGTGGAGGAGGACAAAGGCAGGAGCAATGTTATTGTTTTTTATTACTAGGAGGTGGGGGAAAAGAGGATAACGAGAAGGAAGAGCAGAGTCTAGAGTTAAGGTTTTAAGGTGGGTGGTAAAGGGTGGTGAGGAATAGATGAAGCTGGGGTCAGTTGAGTGGATTTCTAAAAACCCAAGCAGACCATGCTTGCCATGAATTGGTATTTTCTCCCTTTATTTATAGTTTATTTTCCAAAGAGGGTAAAAAAAAAAAAAAAAGGGAAGATCGATCCAAGATGGCCATTTAGGAACAGCTCAGGATTGCAGCTCCCAGTGAAAGCACAGAGGGTGAGTGCACACCACATTTTTATTGCCCACAGACTAGGAAATTCCCAGGCGGAGGAGCCCCATGGGTTGCCAGTACAGCTGTTTTGGCCGGTGCCGCTGCGTCGGCCGGCACGGCTGCTGTGCCCCGCGCGGCTGCTTTATCGGCGCCCCGGAGCAGTGGTTCTCCACACAAAATACATTGGTCTGTGTGCCCCTTTGACTGGCGACCAGAGCCATGGGAAGTCGCCCATTCGTCTGTTTAAAAAGGGGACTGAACAGGGAACCAGGACAGTAGATTTCAGGGCAAAAAAAAGTGCCACGAATCTCAGTGCCGCTGTTTAACCCAGCGCAGTGAGTCACCCCACAGGAAAACACACAGATCCCAGTGCCCCTTCAACAGGCGACTGGAACACCAACTTAAAAAAAAAAAAAAAAAGTCTCTGAGGCAGGGAGCCACGCGATCAGGCTCGGCTGGTCTCACCCCCACAAAAGAACAGCAATCAGAAACTCCCTGGATTGAGAGTTGCACAGCAAGCGCAGCTGAACCCGGGATGGTCCAGCACTGTGGGGGAGGGGCGTCCGCCATTACTGAGGCACTCCAACACTACGGAGGTATTCAGCCAATGCTGAGGCAGCCTGCCGTTGCCAAGGCAATCCGCCATTGCTGAGTCAGTGAGTCATTACAGAGAGAGTACGCCAATACAGAGGTGGGCCACCATTGCTGAGGCAGTTCTAACTATATCCATATAAACAGGACTGCAGGGAAGTTCACTTGGCAGCTAGGTGGAGCCCACAGCAGCTCAGCAAAGCCTCTGCAGGCAGACAGTGACTAGGGTGCCTCCTTGCTGGTCAGGGCAACTCTGAAGGGAAAAAAAAAGAAGGCAGCAGCACAACAGAAACTGATAAAGCCCTAAATCCCTGGGACAGAGCACCTGGGAACAAAAGGCGGTTTATGAGTTCTGCTGCAACAGACCTAAACGTACCTGCCCAGCAGCTCTGAATGAACAATGGAGCTCACACACAGCATTTGAGCTCCTATAAAGAACAGACTGTCTCCTCAAGCAGCTCCCTGACACCTGTATATCCAAAGAGCCATCTCATAAAGGAGAGATCAGACTGACACTTGGCGGGTATCCTGCTGGGACAAAGATAGCAGAAGAAGAAAACTGGTAACAACCCTTACTGTTCTGCAGCTGCTGCAGGTGATCCCCAGGCAAGAAGGGCCTAGAGTGGACCTCAGCAGACCTACAGCAGAGTGGCCGGACTGTTAGGAGGAAAACTAAGAAACAGAAATAACCTCATCATCAACAAACAGAACTTCCACTCAGAGACCCAACCTGAAAGCCAGCAACTACAAAGACAACAGGTGGATAAACCCATAAAGATGGGAAGAAACCAGCGCAAAAAGGATGAAAACACCTAAAACCAGAAGACCTCTACTCTTGCAAGGGATCACAATTCCTCACAAGCAAGGGAACAAGGTTGGATGGAGAACGAGTGTGATGAAATGACAGAATCAGACTTCAGAAAGTGGGTAGTAAGAAACTTCTGTGAACTAAAAGAACATGATCTAACCCAATGCAAAGAAACTAAGAACCTTGAAAAAAGATTTGATGAAATACTAACAAGAATAAACAACTTAGAGAGGAATATAAGTGAATTTATGGAGCTGAAAAACACAACATGAAAACTTCGCGAAATATGCACAAGTTTCAACAGCCGAATTGACCGAGCAGAAGAAAGGATATCAGAGGTCGAAGATCAACTCAATGAAATAAAACGGGAAGGCAAGAATAGAGAAAAAAGGGTAAAAATGAATGAACAAAGTCTCCAAGAAATGCGGGACTATGTGAAAAGACCTAATCTACGTTTGATAGGTGTACCTGAATGCGACGAAGAGAATGAATCCAAGCTGGAAAATACTCTTCAGGATATTATCCAGGAAAATTTCCCCAACCTAGCAAGGCAGGCCAATATTCAAGACCAGGAAATAATGAGAACACCACTAAGATATTCCTCAAGAAGAGCAATCCTAAGGCACATAATCATCAGATTCACCAGGGTTGAAATGAAGGAGAAAATACTAAGGGCAGCCAGAGAGAAAGGTAGGGTTACCCACAAAGGGAAGCCCATCAGACTCACAGTAGATCTCTTGGCAGAAACCCTACAAGCCAGAAGAGAGTGGGGGCCAATATTTAACATCCTTAAAGAAAAGGACTTTCAACCCAGAATCTCCTATCCAGCCAAACTAAGCTTCATAAGTGAAGGAAAAATAAAATCCTTTGTGAACATGAAGTACTCAGAGATTTCATCACCACCAGGCCTGCTTTACAAGAGCTCCTGAAAGAGGCTCTACATATATAAAGGAACAACCAGTACCAGCCACTCCAAAAACATGCCAAATGGTAAAGAAAATCAACACAATGAAGAATCTGCATCAACTAATGGGCAAAACAGCCAACTAGAACCAAAATGGCAGTATCAAATTCACACATAACAATAGTAGCGCTAAATGTAAATGGACTAAATGCCCCAATCAAAAGACACAGACTAGCAAATTGGATAAAAAGCCAAAACCCGTCGGTGTGCTGTATCCAGGAAACCCATCTCACATGCAAGGACACACAAAGGATCAAAATAAAGGGATGGAGGAAGATTTACCAAGCAAATGGAGGGCAAAAAAAAAGCAGGAGTTGCAATTCTCATCTCTGATAAATTAGACTTTAAAGCAACAAAGATCAAAAGAGACAAAGAAGGACATTACATAATGGTAAAAGGATCAATGCAACAAGAAGAGCTAACGATCCTAAATATATACGCACCCAATACAGAAGCACCCAGATACATAAGGCAAGTTCTTAATGACTTACAAAGAGACTTAGACTCCCACGCAATTACAGTGGGAGACTTTAACATCCCATTGTCAATATTAGACAGATAAACCAGACAGAAAATTAACAAGGATATCCAGGACTTGAACTCAGACCTGGTCCAAGCAAACCTAATAGACATTTACAGAACTCTCCACCCCAAACCCACAGAATATACATTCTTCTCAGTACCACATCACACCGACTCTAAAATTGACCACATAATTGGGAGTAAATCACTCCTCAGCAAATGCAAAAGAATGGAAATCCTAACAAACAGTCTCTCAGACCACAGTGCAAACAAGTTAGAACTCAGAATTCAAAAACTAACCCAGAACCACACAGCTTCATAGAAACTGAACAACTTGCTCCTGAATGTTGACTGGATAAACAATGAAATGAAGGCAGAAATAAAGATGTTCTTCAAAACCAACAAGAATGAAGACACAACATACCAGAATCTCTGGGACACATTTAAAGCAGTCTCTAGAGGAAAATATATAGCAATAAGTGCCCACATGAGAAGCAAGGAGAGATCAAAAATTGACACCCTATCATCAAAACTGAAAGAGCTAAAGGAGCAAGATCAAACAAACTCAAAACCTAGCAGAAGACAAGAAATAGCTAAGATCAGAGCAGAACTGAAGGAGATAGAGACACAAAAAACCCTTCAAAAAATCAATATATCCAGGGGCTGGTTTTTTGAAAAGATCAATAAATAGACAGACTACTAGCCAGATTAATAAAAAAGAAAAGGGAGAATAACCAAATTGATACAATAAAAAATGACAAAGGGGATATCACCACAGATTCCACAGAAATTCAAACCATCATCAGAGATTATTACAGACAACTCTACGCACATAAACTAGTAAACCTGGAAGAAATGGATAAATTCCTGGACACTTGCCTCCTCCCAAGCCTAAACCAGGAAGAAGCTGAAATCCTGAACAGATCTATAACAAGGTCTGAAGTTGAGGCAGCAATTAAGAGCTTACCACCCAAAAAAAGCCCAGGTCCAGACGGGTTCACAGCTGAATTCTACCAGACATACAAAGAGGAGCTGGTACCATTACTTCTGCAACTATTCCAAACAATACAAAAATAGGGAATTCTTCCCACATCATTTTAGGAGACCAACATCATCCTGATACCAAAACCCGGCAGAGACTCAACAAGAAAAGAAAACTTCAGGCCAATATCCATGATGAACATAGAAGCAAAAATCTTCAATAAAATACTGGCAAGCCAACTGCAACAGCACATCAAAAAGCTTATCCACCATGATCAAGTAGGCTTCATCTCGGGGATGCAGGGCTGGTTCAACATATGCAAGTCTATAAACGTAATTCACCACATAAACAGAACCAAAGACAAAAGCCACATGATTATCCCAATTGATGCAGAGAAGGCCTTTGACAAAATTCAATAGCCCTTTATGCTAAAAACCCTCAATAAACTAGGTATTGATGGAACGTATCTCAAAATAATACAAGCTATTTATGACAAACCAAGAGCCAATATCATACTGAATGGGCAAAAATTGGAAGCATTCCCCTTGAAATCTGGCACTAGACAAGGATGCCCTCGCTCACCACTCCTATTCAATATAGTACTGGAAGTTCTAGCCAGGGTAATCAGGCAAGAAAAAGAAATAAAATGTACTCAAATAGGAAAGGAGGAAGTCAAATTGTCTCTATTTATAGACGACATGATTGTATATCTAGAAGACCCCATCGTCTCACCCAAAATCTCCTGAAACTGATAAGCAACTTCAGCAGTCTCAGGAAACAAAATCAATGTGCAAAAATCACATACATTCCTATACACCAATAACAGAGTTGAAGAGAGCCAAATCAAGAAAGAACTGCCATTCACAATTGCCACAAAAAGAATAAAATACCTAGGAATACAACTAACAAGGAATGTAAAGGACCTCTTCAAGGAGAACTACAAGCCACTGCTCAACGAAATAAGAGAGGACACAAACAGATGGAGAAACATTCCATGATCATGGTTAGGAAGAATCAATATCGTGAAAATGGCCATACTGCCCAAAGTAATTTACAGATTCAATGCTATCCCCATCAAGCTACCAATGACCTTCTTCACAGAACTGGAAAAAAACACCTTAACCTTCATATGGAACCAAAAGAGAGCCCGCATAGCCAAGTCAATTCTAAGCAAAAAGAACAAAGCAGGAGGCATCATACTACTGGACTTCAAACTATACTACAAGGCTACAGTAATCAAAACAGCATGGTACTGGTACCAAAACAGAGATATAGAACAATGGAACAGAACAGAGATCTCGGAGGCAACACAACATATCAACAACCATCTGATCTTTGACAAAACTGACAAAAACAAGCAATGGGGAAAGGATTCCCTATTTAATAAATGGTGTTGGGAAAACTGGCTAGCCATGTGCAGAAAGCAGAAACTGGACCCCTTCCTGACACCTTACACTAAAATTAACTCCAGATGGATTGAAGACTTAAACATAAGACCTAACACCATAAAAACCCAAGAAGAAAATCTAGGCAAAACCATTCAGGACATAGGCGTAGGGAAGGACTTCATGACCAAAACACCAAAAGCATTGACAACAAAAGCCAAAATAGACAAATGGGACCTAATTAAACTCCACAGCTTCTGCACAGCAAAAGAGACAGTCATTTGAGTGAATCGGCAACCAACAGAATGGGAAAAAATTTTTGCAGTCTACCCATCTGACAAAGGGCTGATATCCAGAATTTACAAAGAACTAAAACGGATTTACAAGAAAAAAACTAACAACCCCATTCAAAAGTGGGCAAAGGATATGAACAGATACTTTACAAAAGAAGACATACATGAGGCCAACAAACATATGAAAAAATGCTCATCATCACTGGTCATCAGAGAAATGCAAATCAAAACTACATTGAAATACCATCTCATGCCATTTAGAATGGCGATCATTAAAAAATCTAGAGACAACAGATGCTGGAGAGGATGTGGAGAAATAGGAACACTTTTACACTGTTGGTGGGAGTGTAAATTAGTTCAACCATTGTGGAAGACTGTGTGGCGATTCCTCAAGGACCTAGAAATAAAAATTCCATTTGACCCAGCAATCCCATTACTGGGTATATATCCAAAGAATTATAAATCGTTCTATTATAAGGATACATGCACATGTATTTTCATTGTGGTAGTGTTTACATTAGCAAAGACCTGTAACCAACCCAAATGCCCATCTAAAATGATGAGTTTGTGTCCTTTGTAGGGACATGGATGAACCTGGAAACCATCATTCTCAGCAAACTGACAGAAGAGCAGAAGGTCAAACACCGCATGTTCTCACTCATAGGCGGGTGTTGAACAATGAGAACACATGGACACAGGGAGGGGAGCACTACACACTGGGGTCAGTTGGGGGGAAAT
>NW_022437031.1:3555993-3559301 GCF_009761245.1 Sapajus apella
AAAAAAAAAAAAGGAGGGGACTGTCTTTTAAATAAAATCTTTCTATTTAAATTCTGGGATTGACATAGTTAACCCCATCTGATATATGGATTTTGAAGTCAGATATCAATTTCAGCCCTGATATGGTTTAGCTGTGTCCTCACCCACATCTCACCTTGCATTCCCACATGTTGTGGGAGGGACCCAGTTAAAGGTAATTAAATTACAGGGGTGTGTCTTTCCTGCACCGTTCTCATGATAGGAAATAATTCTCATGAGATCTGATGGCTTTATAAGGTGGAGTTTCCCCACAGCTCTCTGTTTGTCTGCTGCCATTCACGTAAGATGTGACTTGCTTCTTCTTGTCTTCCACCATGATTGTGAGGCTTCCCCAGCCATGTGGAACTGTAAGTCCAGTTAAACTTCTTTCCTTTGTAAATTGCCCAGCCTCTGGAATGTCTTCATCATTGGTGTGAAAATGGACTAATACAAGCCCTGACTCCATGCTTCCTCACTGGATAATCTCACAAATGTCCTTTCTCTTTTCTCAGTCTCAGAATTCTCATCTGTAAAACAAAAATAATAAGGTTCCAATTCATAGGAGCCAAGCACCATGGATTGCACCTCTAATCCCAGCACCTTCAGCCAAGGCAGGAGGATCACTTGAGGCCAGGAGTTTGAGGCCAGTCTGAGCAGGACACTGAGATCTCGTCTCTAAAAATTAAAGCAAAAATAGCTGGGCATCATGGCACGTATCTGTGATCCCAGCTACTCAGGAGGCTGAGGCAGGAGCATGGCTTGAGTCCAGTTTGAGGCTGCAGTGAGCTATGATCACAACACTGCACTTCATCCTAGGTAACAGATTAAGATCCTATTTCTAAAAAAACAAAGTTACAATTTATAGAGTTGTTGATGAAGATTTGATAGCATAGGTGTTGCAAAAATGCCTTAGCCTGTTACCTTGTGTCTGCATATCATAAGCAATCTATGAATGCTGGTTGCACGCCTGGGCAGTACTTTCTGAGATAGTATTTGTCAGGTCACCGTTCTAAAGTAATTAGGTGCTGTGTTCACAACTAATCTCTCTCTCTCTCTCTCTCTCTCTCTCTCTCAAAAATATCTTTACCTATAAAGGTAATGAAGCCACAAGTTCAAAGCTGCAGAAATATCTAAGGCAGGACGGGCATGGTGGCTCACGCCTGTAATCCCAGCACTTTGGGAGGCCGAGGCAGGCAGATCACGAGGTCAAGAGATCGAGACCATCCTGGCCAACATGGTGAAACCCCGTCTCTAAAATATATATATAGAAACATCTAAGGCATGCAAATAAAGCCAGACTCATGGGATAATTTATTTTTGTATGAAGTTACAAGAAAGGAAGGTAAATAAAATTTTGTAAATGCTAACAATAATGATTTGGAGCAAAGATTTTCAGAGCACCTTAGGTGGAAAGTGATCTTTAAAAGTGATGCTTACATTGATTAAAAATAGACTCCAAAGCCAAAGAAGGAAGGGAACCAGGGCAAGGAAGGAAAAGAGGCAATAAAAATATGTGCTTTCCAGGAACAGGAAACCCCAAAGATTTATCCTTACATTTTTAGCTCTTACTGGGGTCAGTTAGGTAAGAGGAGCCCGAAGAAAAATTATAGTGTCCCTGAGGCTAAGAGAGGAGATTATTTCAATGAGTGGGCAAGTTGTTGGTGGTTCAAAGTATCTCAGAGAGGTCCTAAGATTGTGATACTATGTATATTTTTTTGAGAGTAGAAACTATACATTTCATTTTGTAGCTTAAGGACCTGGAATAACGGAAGATGATCCAAGAATGTTGGTTAAAAGATTGAGCTTATAATGGTCAGTACCGAAACCCAATAATTTAACTTGCTCACAAATCAGGTTAGAAAAATTTTTTAAATTATTGAAGATATCAACATAGTCCTTGAAGACAGGACCAGAAATAGAATGCAACTGGTAGTGGCTTAGTGGGATGAGGTGAGAGACTAACATACACTGAGTAGCAATGATGTGTTAATTGGTTTTTACCTGCCCTATCATCCTGAAGAATCTATGCAATTATTCCTATGTAGCAAATACTGTTATGAGATGAGAAAACAGATCTTGAGTGATGAAATTACTTGCCCAAGAGGGTAAAGGACAGAGTTAGGATCGATCAAAAGAAAAAAAAAATCAGATATATCTGTCTCCAACTCTACTTTCTTTCCCCTAGCCTTACTGAAAACCTTGTGCAGGTTCCGTCTGATGTCCTGGCTATTTAGATGTGGAGAGAGTTTGAAGAGGTGCCAGACATTTACTACATTTTAAGATAGAGATAGCAGAGTTAATTGAATGACTGAAAAAAATACCATTAAGTGGTGGTTCTGTGGCGGGGAGAAAATTTAAAGTATTGATTTCCTAGCCCCAAGGAAATTATAAGCAATCGAATAAATATCAAAGACACATGTAATTTAGTAATTAGAACAAGGGTGAAAGAAATAAACACAGTTTGGCACCCTCCTGAAAATGATTTGAAACAGGAACTGGGCCACTGCACTGTACAACTTCAGGGATCAACTTCAATCTCCCCATACTGTAACTGGATCTACATGTAAAGCTACCGCAAGATCCCCATTTGTTATGGCTGAAGACTGCTAAACCCTGACTGACTATTCCTGTGTACTTATTTATGCCCCCACCAGGAAGAATCACTTCAGGTTCACCACAGGACCATAGACACTGGAGCTCTACGTGAACCATAGATATTAGATTCAATTTTTCAATGAGAAAATTGAAGCCCAAACAGAAGAAGGGATTTTTCACAAGGTCACACAGCCTGTTAGTGACAGAGAATCCAGGTTTCCTGATTGCCAGTCCGGGACTCTCTACCACATCATATTCTTCCACTATATATGATGATTTACAATCCAGATTTTGGAGCCAGGCTTCCCAACTTCCAATCCTGGCTTTACCACATGTGAAACCTCGGGCAAATTATCTAAACTCTCTGTGCCTCAGTTTAATACTACCTCAATCATAGGATTGTTGTGAGCATTGGTTCATCAAACATGTAAAAACATTTAGAACTATTGGTTTTCAGTTATTATTTCAGTTAATATTAATGTCTCCTCTTTCAATCTCCCCATACCATAACTGTATCTACATGTAGGGCTACTACAAGATCCCCATCACCTTAAGTATTAGGGCTGGGCAATTTCATCAAGGTATAATGCTGACCTTTCTGCAAATTGGAAAATTTTGCTTGCAGAACCGTTTTTACCAGTTACTACCAGACTGTTTTTTTGTTTTGCTTTTTTTTTTTTTCATTTTCTTTTTCA
>NW_022437031.1:3559401-3732986 GCF_009761245.1 Sapajus apella
ACAGTTTACTACCAGACTGTTTTTTTTTTTTTCTTTTTTTTTTTTTTCTTTTTTCTTTTCCCCCCCTCCCCTTTTCCCCCCAAGCTTTTTTTTTTTTTTTTTTTGCTGTCTCATACTGTTTAGAAAAAGATTCTCTCAAACTTTTGTACTTCTAAAGATAATATATTTGATTATTTTTAAGATTCTAATTTTTCTTTTAGTTCCAAGAATTTGCGGTCTGTAAGAGACAAAAATGTCCTCATAGTTGCCCTTCATGCACTTGAAGCCAATTATTAAATTTTTTCTCTTTTGCTGGCTATGATGCAGTTATGCTATTTTAGGACTGGGCTCCAAGATAACTTCTTCCTGCAGAACTCCTTATTTGCCTTTTCCACTGAAAAATTCTGACTTATTATTCCTTGAGTTGCTGAGCTCAAGCCTTTTACATTTGATTTTTCTTCAACGTGCTAGCCTTTTAAATGAAAAATCCCTATTACCTACAGTTCAGTTTTCACAAAACTTTTACTCTGAGACCTCCACTGTATGTTGTCATTTGCCCTAGCTTCCCTGACACCAGGTAGTAAAATGGGAGATGAGTCCTCTACTGGTGGAGACCTTTGATTCCAGCCCACTTAGCACCTTGGAAATAGTTATCAGTCTCCTTACTCTACAAGGGAGTAGGAAAATACATTTGAAGTCAGCCATGTCTTTGGCTAATGCTAAGGGTACACTGCAGAGGGATGCCTTTTCTGAAGGCAAATACCTATTTTTTGTTAAAAGGAAAATGCTTTAAAAACAAAAGCCAAATAGCATGATATTTAAGAATTCAACTGAATACATTTAGGGTGCTTAGGAAGTTGCATTTAAAAATATTTTCTGGCCCTATATTTTTGGAAGATTGGGAACTGGAAATAATTTTATCAATTTTAATAAGCTTTTGCTTCTTAGCACTTTTATCTTTCAAGACAAGAAAGGAAAGGCAAGCCATGTGATTCTCCACAGTGCTGTCTTTCGTTTACTTAAGTGACTTATACTACCTGTTAAAGATAGCTGATATGCTTGCTGATAATGAGGTGGAAAAAAGCCTGATTATTTCAAGTTAGCTTTGCTAGTGCGAGGCAACATGGAAATTTCTTAAGGGCCCTTTCTTTTATCTCGGTGATGGAGGGAGTAGCTATGCTCTCTTTCCCACCTTGTCTCTGAAAGCCTCATCAAATAAAAAGGCCAATGGGAAGTCATAGTGTTGAAAGATGACCTTGTAACCCTTTCTCACATTCATCAGCAGATCTTTTTTGGACATCTATTATGCACCTAGTTCTAAATGAGTCTACACTGTGTAGGCAGAAAAGAAAAAAATGACCCTATGCGGGGTAGCTGCTACACTGTGCACTGCCTTTGTGAAGATTAGAAAAATACATCCCTTCTAGGCAGACTCAGACTCTGGGAGCAGATATTGGTGTGTAAACAAGAAAAAAAATGTGTCTTGTTCAGCAGACGTAGATCTTTGCTAGATGTAGATCTAGGACCCTCTGGATTTCAGCCTCAGCACTTCTCCTTGTCAGGGTGTCTTCATGAAGTTTTCAGTTTGCACATCTGTATGCTGTGGCCCTAAAATCCTGCCACAATCTGAGTACCGTGCATGCCCAACCTTGTATGATTGATGACTGTGATAATCAAATTATAGGCTGTAGGAATTCATTCATTTTTCAACAAATATTTAGAAGTCTCTTAAAAGCCAGGCAGGTCCTTTTCTAAGTGTTGGAGATACATCAGTGAAAAAAGCAAACTAAATAGAATTCCTGCCCTTAATACGCTTACCTTGTAGTGGTTCTTAGAAGAAAAAGGCCAATCACAGAAGACGCCATTGAAAAGGTGAGGATTTAATGGGCAGGATTTGGTTAGGGTGAGTAGAGAATGAATCTGAATAAAATAGAAATAAAATAAAATAGAAGTTTAGAGAATTGATATTTAGTGAACTCCTGCTACTGTCTTTTGAAGACTATAGGGCAATCCATAGATAAGGAAACTGAGGTTCAGAGAATTAACTCACTCAGGTTCCCACAGCAAAATAAGGATCAGATCCAGGATTGAACCTTTGTCCAGTGGCCTTGCAACTATATACCTGCTCTGCCCATCCTACTCAGATGCTTCTCAGGAAAGCTGTAAAGAGCCTGCAGCATCAAAAACATAGTATGGAGATTTGTCCTAGTCCAGAGGCTGAAGGAGAATCTTTTGGCGTAGGGACTAGGAATAATCTGGTGCTAGCTGGTAACAAGCAAATGATGACTTTTTACTTCTCTAAATTCTGAAACCTTTGAACTTTTCTGGATCTAAATGTCATTTGATGATTTATGGCAATAATCTAATTGAGAGGCTTTTGTGATTAATATCAAGGCTCTGCTAAAATATGCTTTTGCCTCCTCTTTCCTGGCTCAGCTTCATACCTGTTAATTAAAGAGCCAACATTACCTCACAGTAGTTCAACAATTGGCCAGCTCAGTAAACATGCCGTGAGTGAATATTGCAATTTTGAAAACAATATTTGGTGCAAAAATATGTTGATAAAATTTTCTGTTAATTTTAGAAAATATTTGACAAGTAAGAATGTCTTCTAAGACTGAAGGATCTCTTTTATCCAGCCAAATCTTTCCTTAAAGTGGCCTTCTAAGGGGAAGTCAAGTATGTCAGTCCATTAGCCAATCAGTCAGTCAAAGCCCCCACCATCTGATTCAAGACAGAAATCAGTGCTTTGCAATTAATCGTTTCTTCCTGGTTTAGAAATTTCATCAGCTGATGGTTTGCTATGATTCTTAAAAATACCTTTTAGATGTATGCAGCTCATGGGAACATGAACATCATCACTTAAAAAATAAAATAAAAAATCCGGTAGGCCTTTGAGGTTGAAGTAGCATCTACGTAATTTTTTAGCTTGGTGAAAACCAAGTACAGAATTTCAGGAAGGCATTCTGCAGTGCAGCCCCACTCTGTGTTGCATGGGCTAGGAAAGTTTTGACTAGTTAGTATCTGGTCCTGGAATGGTCTTCTCTCTGGACTTTACTACTTTCCTAATCAGAAAACTTAAAATCTCAAGCTTGGCCATGGCCTTAATACTGATTTACGTTCAAATAGAGTTTGAGGCAGAAGGAGGAAAAGGACTTTCCCAAGGTCACGTCATGAGTTAAAGTACACATGCTTAATGTTTTTTTCCTTCATGAATCATTCTGACAATCTGATGAAGCTTACAGACCCCTTTTATGAGTAATGTTTTTAAATGCATAAAATATAACACGTATGATTGCGTATTGAAATCGAATTGTCAAAATATATTAAAAATCAAATGTGTGATACATGTATTTCTTTATTAATGCATAAAAACGAATTAGCATAAAAGCATATAACTCCCTTTATATTAACATAGTAATAAACTTAAATGTTATTTAAAGATTTCCACAATAAGGTATGTGATGTCCAACTATCTGTGATTTTTATTGGTGACAAAGTCTCAGGTTCTGTTAATACTACTGTGGTTTGAGGTCAATAGTCATTGTTGGAGAAAATGCTAAATTTCAATTAGAAATTAGTAAAATAAGATTTAATTTTTTTGATCCAACTTTATGATTCACTTGATTTAGATCTATGAATGCCATGAACTACATGTGAAGAATCCCTCATTTACAGTTAAAGCCTCAGTTTTCTCATCTGCAAATAAGAATAATACCTTCCTCACAGAACTATTCTGCTATTCTGGCTTTTTTGGTGAGATAGTGTATTTAAAAAGCACTTAGTCCATAGCCTGTTTTCCATTATAATTCTGATGTGAGCTCTTATTAACCAGTATTAGAAATCCTGTGCTGATCTGCGGCCATACCACCCTGAACTCGCCCCATCGCGTCTGATCTCGGAAGCTAAGCAGGGTTGGGCCTGGTTAGTACTTGGATGGGAGAAATCCTGTGTTGTGGTCCTACCCAGTGTTCTTCCAATACACTATTTTCACCTTCGCTTCATTATGTCTTTTATTTTATTTCCCTTGGTTTACACGTTATTAATTTTCATATTTTATCTTTCTTTCTCTTATGTTTCCTCTACCTTTCTTCCTTTCTTTGTTTCTCTCCCTCTGCCCCCCCACCTCATTTTAGGTGTATAGCCCTTCTGAGAGAAAACTATATCTCTGTAGTCTGGGTTTTGCAAAACGGTTTTGTTGCAGGTTCCTTATTATGTGTTAATTTTTTTCTCCTCCACTCCATAAAAGGGAACTATGAACACATAGTGACACATAAAAATTAGCCCCACTCATCAACTAGTTTGCTATCACCTGTGTGTTGCAACTTGTCCAGCATACTCAATGTTCTGCCTCCCATCTAGATAGCCTGTGTATTCATTCTTATTCTAGCCTTTAATGCACCTAGATTGCATAAGAGTTTGGATATATAGCTCTAGCCATGACTTAATTTTTCAGGGTATCAGTGGAAGGAATTGCTAGGATAATGTCAATGTTGACAGAGGGTCTTAGGGACCATCTAATCCTTGCAATCTCTCTGTAGAAGACAGTTTTGCAAATAGCTTGGTGCAAATTTAAAGCTTTCGAAGGATTTGGCTTCTGTGGATACTTCCTGACCCAGACATTTAGGCATTCCTTCCACTTAGGATGAAGGACGTCAATGACCACCCCTCTTCTCTGCTTCTCTCCCAGCTGGATTTTCTGCCAGCTGGCACAGGCACTGTCAAAACTCTCAGTATAAATGATATAGACATATTAGTAAAATATTTCAGTATCCACCTCTCTGAACACATGTATACCTTATGAATGAGAAAGTAAACTCTTAAATATACACACAACAGAAATAAATTTGTACGTTTACCAAAAGATATGTACAGAAAAATTCACAGAATCCCAGTATTTTTAATAACCTCCAACTAGAAACTGCCCATCAACAATAGAATGGATAAATTGTGGCATATGGAATACTATACAGTGAGGAAAATGAGTGAATTATTACTACATACCACAACATGGATGGATGAAGCTCACCAACATAATGTTCCATAAAAGAAGTCAGACACAAAAAGTACAGATTATAAGATTCCACTTTTATGAAGTTCAAAAACAGGCAATACTATCTTATGATGTTACAAGTTAGGATAGTTGTTTCTGGTAGTGAATGAGAAGAAACATAAAGAGGCTTGTAGGTTACCGGTTATTTTCTGCTTCTTAATTGGGGTGGTTGATACAAGGTATGTTCAGTTTGTGAAAATCTTTTGAGCTATACACATCTTATTTGTGAACTTTTCTGTATATATACAGTAATAAATGTATACACATATTTATATATATACACATTTATAAAAAACATATATACTTTACATATATAAGTATTATAATAAAAATTTTACTTTAAAAGAAAGATCTTCAGTATAACTTCAAATTAGAAAGCAGGAAGAAAGGTGAAGGGTCCCGATCAGGGGGCAGTAAACTACATCCCAAGGGCCAAATCTGGCCTGTATTTTCAAAGAAAGTTTTATTAGAAGAATTAGAAGACAACCACATTTGTTCCTTTGTATATTGTATATGTTGGCTTTTGCACTACAATTACAAAGGTGGGTAGTTTTGACAGACATCTTATGGCCCACAAAGCCTAAAATATTTACTATCTGGCCTTTTACAGAAAATATTTCTAAGCTCTGCTCTAGATGATTTTTTTTTTCCTTGAATCCAACATCTTTTAACAGTTAAAACCTCAATCATATTTCACCACAATCACTTTCTAACTGGGCTCCCTGCTTCCACTTTTGCCCCTTACAGCATGTTTTCAATATAGCAAGAAGGAGTAGGTGGGAAACTTGTGCTTCTTTGCAAGACGTAATAAGTGTCAGAAGCCCGAGGTTCTGCCGCAAAACCAGAAAAAGCCAGATACATTACAAAAATCCAGTTTATAAAGATACGATAAGGATGTGGGAGTTATGAAAGCAAAAAAGACTCCTGGCGCGGTGGCTCACGCTTGTAATCCCAGCACTTCGGGAGGCTGAGGCAGGTGGATCACGAGGTCAAGAGTTAAAGACCAGCCAATATGGTGAAACTCGATCTCTACTAAAAATACAAAAATTAGCCACGCATGGTGGCATGTGTTTGTAGCTCCAACTACTCAGGAGGCTGAGGCAGAAGAATCATTTGAATCCGGGAGGCGGAGGTTGCAGTGAGCCAAGATCGCGCCACTGTCTTCCAGCCTGGGTGACAGAGTGAGACTCCATCTCAAAAAATAAATAAATAAATAAATAAATAAATAAGGGCTGGGTGCGGTGACTCACGCCTGTAATCCCAGCACTTTGGGAGGCCGAGGTGGGCGGATCAGGAGGTCAAGAGATCAAGACCATCCTGGCCAACATGATGAAACCCTGTCTCTACTAAAAATACAAAAATTAGCTTGGCGTGGTGGGGTGCGCCTGTAGTCCCAGCTACTCAGGAGGCCGAGGCAGGAGAATTGCTTGAACCCGGGAGGCGGAGGTTGCAGTGAGCTGAGATCGTGCTACTGCACTCCAGCTTGGCGCCTGGCGACAGAGCAAGACTCTGTCTCAAAAAAAAAAAAAAAAAAAAACCACCAAAAAAGACTGGGTACATTGGAATCCTAGAGTGAGGAGAGCATTTCAGAGGTGAGCTAGTGATTGTGGGCCATTTCTTTCCTGGAGACATTTGTGGATTATGGATTTGAATTGAAGATTAGGCTTGGCTCACAAAGAGGGACTCTGAGGAACAAGTGAGACTTTTGGTGGTCATGTGAGGTGATATGTAAGAGTAGAAATTTGTAGTGTCCCAACTGCAAGACCAATTTCCTCCATAAGACATTTGCTGAGACCAGGTGCTGCACATGGGAACTGAGGGAGCTAGGCTGAGGACTTCTGAAGTCATAGTAAAAATCTGATCACACTAGTTGGAGGAAATTTGCTGCAAACACAAAGCTGGTCTCCCTCTTTTAGTTATTTGCCATATTTTTTTCCAGAAATAAATCTACACAAATATGATCAATTGATCTTTGGTGAATGTGCCAAGGTAATTCAATGGAAAAGGAAGAGTTTGTATACACTGCAATAGGTCAGTGTGTGCTTAGCCTTGTTGTTAAATATTTTGAATAGAGCTTCTGATTACCACCACCATTTCCTCTGTTCCTCACATACCAAGCATCAGTGCCCTCAGAGAGAAGAGAGATGGGTCAGAGAAACTAATTCACTCTTAAAATGTCAGATATTTCAAGGGTCACAGTCCCAGGTAGAAAAATGTATACTTATCATTCATTTATAATTTATCAAGAGGTCCTAGGTAAGGAGAACTGGCCTTTTAATAATTGTTTTAGTGGCTTACTACGGGCAGTTTTTGCATTAATTGCATCTGAATCCCTCTTTGTAACCTATCCCCTCTGTTAGTTTCCCCAAAACATTGGAGAAAATGAAGGTAATCAAGTTTGCTTCTCTGCAGATAAAGATTGATAGGGAAAAATGACTTCTAAATAAGAATGAATCTGATTAACAGCAGCATTGGAGAAGTTAAGAACAAAGGCAGCTTATCTCTCCTACCCATATCTCTATCTCTATCTATTGTTTATCTATCTACCTACCTACCTACCTATCTCTCTCCCCTTATTCCTGCTCACCATCCTCAGATAGGAAAGGTTGAGAAAATTCAATCCATATGTGGCACAGAATACCTAGCAATAGGAAGTATCCATTAAATCCTTTCTGCTAGTGACAGCTCATTCTCAAGCTAATACATGATCAGGTGAAACAAAAACAATTCGTCTCAGACCCATAATCCCAGCACTTTGGGAGGCCAAAGCGGGAGGATTGCTTAAGGCCAGGCATTCAAGACAAGTTTGAGCAACATAGTGAGACTCTGCCTCTACAAAACAATTTATAAGCAGATCCATATTTAAGGGGCTACATAGGAAAACCCAGCCTATGACCCCTGGCTATGTGTTAATATTTGGCAAGCAGAGTGAGGCACCAGACTATTAGGAAGAGGAGGATGAAGGAACGGCAAATATTTTCGTTCTGTAACTATAGATACATACTAGTTGGGGACAACAGAATTTACATAAAAGGGAGAGGGCAGGATGGCACACTATAAGAAGCCCATGTGCACGGTTTTCACAGAGAGGAAACAAAAGGGCTAGTGAACACCTACTCTGCAGGTTGATTATCTAGAAAACCACGCCAGGATCCATCAAGGCAGCAGGGGGACACAGAGAACAGGGAGGACTGAAGCTGGACACCAGCCTGCCTCGGCTCCATGTAGAGCCAGGAAAGCCTCTCCAGTGTCCAAAAGGGTGAGTGAGTGAGAGCCCCCTGGGGGATTCATACTCTCCACAGGGACTTGTTCAAGAAAGGAAATGAAAGCATCCCCTTGACCCCCACACAACATCCCCCATTACTGCCCTTCTAGAGTGAGGCAAAAAGCCACCTGGATATTCTGCAGGAGCAACTCGTAAGTCTAACAGGACATCTACATGCCTTGGGCACCAGAGCAGACCAGCACTGATGCCATAGCTACAATAGAAGCCACAGTTGCAGTTCCTGGGAGCAGAAAGATTGTTCGACCTTCCCCACCCTTCACTGGATGGGGCTTGGCACCAGTTTTCAACTCAGTGGTCCCACTTCTGCCTGAACTCAGCCAGCAGCTGCCGCCTCCTGGTGTCCCAGGAAACACTCACATAGCAGGGTGTGTGACCCCACAAACCCCTGCCGCTGATACTAGGTGAGCAATGCCTGCAAAATCTTTCAGCACAGTGGTCTTGCTTCTGTCTGAATTCACCCAGATGGTGTGGCATCCTCTTTCCTGGGAACCACCCAGATGGCAGAGGATGTGACTCCCCATACCCTTGCCTTGGGTAGCCGGGCAGAAAACATTTTCTAGAACTTCCAGCCTAGAAGTCTTGCTTCTATGTGAACTCAGTCAGAGGTTGCAGCCTCTTGTTGTCCCCAGAAACACCCAAGATATACAGCAAGAGACCCTGCCTATCCCTGTTGCTGATAGCCAGGTAGGCAGTGCCTACTAGAGTCTCTACCCCTCTTCTACCTGAACTCTGCTAGTGAGTACAGCCTCCTGCTCTCCCAGGAAACACTCAGAGGACAGGGAAGGCAACCACTCCAAACCCTGCCTCTGGTGGCCAGGCAGTCAATGCCTGCTAGACATTCTGGCCCAGCAGTCCAGCTTTTCTCTGAACTCAGCCAGAGGGCACAACCTCTTATTGTCCCAGGAAACACTCTGATGGCAGAGTGGGTGACTCCATGAATCCATGCCTGTTGCAGCCAGGCAAGCCATGCCTGCTAGAGCTTCCAGCCTATCAGTCCTACTTCTGACTTAATTTGCTGAGGAGAGTAGCCTTCTATTGCCCTGGAAACATCTGGATGGCAGGGTGACAGACCCCACCCCCTCCCCCCGCCACAGATAGCCAGGTGAGCAAAGATTGCTAGAGCTTCCAGCCCAGCAGCCCCACTTCGATCTAAACTCAACTGGTGTGCACAGCATCCTGTTGTCCTGAAAAACACCTGAACAGCAGAGTGTGTGACCCACTGTACCCCCACTACTGGTAGCCAGGTAGGCAATGCTTACTAGAGATTCCAGCACAGTGGATCTGCTTCTGTGTAAATTCAGTCAGAGGGCACTATTTCCTGTTGATCCAAGAAACACCTGGATGGCAGAGCAGATGCCCCACCCACCTCTGCAATTGGTAACCAAGAAAGCAAAGCCTGCAAGAGTTTCAGGCTCAGTGATCCCACTTTTGCCTGAACTCTGTGGGTAGATACAATCCTGTGTCCCCCTAGGAAGCATAGGGATAGCAAATAAAGACCAACCTGACAAGAATACAGCCTGTCTGCCAAATGCAAAACCTGCCTGAGAGAGTCCCATGGATCAGAACATCTCAAAAACAAAACTCAGGCATGGACACAGTAATCATAGGGAGCTCCTCCAAGATCAGGAGTGAACTAGGATCAAAGCCAGTTGACTGAACCCACCTTATACCATGGCCAAACCCCAAGGGCATCAGAGAAGATAAAATCAAAGAAACCCATCCAAAAGACAACAATCTAAAATACTGAAAGAACATCATCCCATGCAGGAGAAAAAGAGCCAACACAAGAACTCCAGCAACTCAAAAAACCAAAATAACTTCTTACCCCAAATGACCATGCTAATTTCTTAACAATGGTTATTAACCAGGCTGAAATTCCTTAAATGTCAGAAATAGAATTCAGAATATGAATAGCAATGAAGATCATTGAGATTCAAGAGAGAGTCAAAACTCAATCCAAGGAATCTTCTACTTAACACAAAATAAAATGATACAGAAGATAAAACACAAAATGACCATTTTAAGAAATAACCAAACTGAGCTGATACAGCTGAAAAACTTACTTCAAGAATTTCACAATACAATTGCAAGTATTAACAGCAGACTTGACCAAGCTGAGGAGTGACTCTCAGAGCTTGAAGACCAGTTCTCTGAAATAACTCAGTCAAATAAAACTAGAGAAAATAAAACCATTGGAAAGTAAAAAAACAAACAAACAAACAAAAAAACTCAGAGAAATATGAGGTTATTTAAAGAGACCAAATCTGTGACTAATTGGTGTCCCTGAAAGACAGGGAGATAAAGTAAACAACTTGAAAAGCATATTTGTGGATATATCACTTAAGAAAATTTCCTCAACCTCATTAAAGAAGCCAACATTCAAATCCAGAAAATGCAAAGAAACACTATAAGATGCTATAAAAAAAGATCATTCCCAAGACACAAGACACATAGTCATCAGATTCTCAAAAGGCAAAATGAAAAAAAAAAAAATGTTAAGGGCAGCTAGAAAGAAGGATTAGGTCACCTATGAGGAGAATTCCATCAGGCAAACAGTGGATGGTTCAGCACAAACCTTATAAACCAGAAGAGATTGGAGGCTTGTATTTAGCATTTTAAAGAAGAAAAATTCCAACCAAAAACTTTATACCCAGCCAAATTAAATTTCACAGGTATAAAAGAAAGGAGATTTTTTTCAGATAAACAAATGATAAGGGAATTCATTACCATCAGACCCACCTTACAAGAGATCCTTAAGAGAGTTCTAACTATGTAAAGAAAAGAGTGTTACCAGTCATCACAAAAATACACTTAAGTACATAGATGTGATATGCTGCTCCTGTATTGCTCTAAATAAATACCTGAGACTGGGTAATTTGTAAGAAAAAAGTTCAATTGGGTCATATTTCTGCAGGTCGTATAGGAAGCATAGCAACTTCTGCTTCTGATGAGGCCTCAGGAAGTTTCCAGTCATGGCAGAAGCAAAGAGGGAGCACATTTCATAACAGAAGCAGAAGCAAGAGAGAGAGAGTAAGTGAGGTGCCACACTTTCAAACAGCCAGAACTCACCAGAACTCACTCTCTATCACAAAGATAGCACCAAGGGGATGCTACTAAACCATTCATAAAAAAAACCCACCCTCATGATCCAATTACCTCTCTCCAGGCCCCATTTCCAAAATTGGAAATTACAATTCAACATGAGATTTGGGCAGGGACACGCATGTAAACTATATCATTCCCCCACTGGCACCTCCCAAATCTGATGTCTTATTCACATTGCACCATACAGTCATGCCTTTCAACAGTCAGTCTTACATACAGTGTTTGTTTTTTTCACTTTTTTTTGGGAGAGGGTCTGCTGTGTCACCCAAGCTGGACTGCAGTGGCATGATCTCAGCTCACTGCAGACGACGCCTACCAGTTTCAAGCAGTTCTCATGCCTCAGGCTCCCAAGTAGCAATGCTATAAATAAATACCTGAGACTGAATAATTTATAAGAAATGATGTTTAATTGTCTCAAAATTTTGCTGTATAGGAAGCATAGTGGCATCGGCTTCCAGAAAGGCCTAAAGAAGCTTACAATCATGACAGAAGGCAAAGGGGAAGCAGTCACATCACATGGCAAAAGCAGGAGTAAGAGAAAGAACGAATGAGATTCCACATTTTTAAGCAGACAGATATCACCAGAACATACTCATCCAAAAAAGAGCAACTTCAAAGATTGAAGGAACATCAGCCCACCCAGATGAGAAAGAACCAGCACAAAAGCTCTAGCAACTGAAAAATCCAGAGTGACTTCTAACCTCCAAATGGCCACACTAGTTCCCCAGCAATGGTGCTGGTGCCAACTGGATGATATTAAACCATTTACAAAAAATTTACTCCCATGATCCAATCACTTCTCACCCAGCCCTACCTTCCACATTGGAGATCACAAGTCAATATGAGATTTGGGTGGGGGCACACATCTAAATTATATCAATAGACCATTGACAATATAAGGTAATCACACAATCAAGTCTGTATTACAACCAGCTAACAACAGAATGACAGGATCAAATCCATACATATCAGTACTATTCTTGAGTGTAAATGGGCTAAATTCTCCAACTAAAAGGCAGAGAGTTACAAGTTTGAAAAAGAAGCAAAACCCAATGATGTCCTGTCTTCATGGGGCATATCTCACTGCAATGACACTAATAGGCTTAAAGTTAAAGGATGAAGAAAAATCTGTTGAGCAAATAGATAACAGAAAAAGGGAGAGTTTGCTATTCTAATTTCAGACAAAACAGACTTCAAACCAGCAATGATTGAACAAGACAAAGAAGATCATTACATAATGGTAAAGGGCACAATTCAACATGATGATGTAACTAGCCCAAATGTATATGCACCCAACCCAGGAGCATCCAGATTCATATAGGTAGTTCTCAGTGACTCAGGAACAGACTTAGATAACCACCCAATAATAGCGGGAGACGTCAACACCACACTGATGGTAATAAACAGATCATTAAGGCAGAAAACTAGCAAAGATATTTGGGACCTGAACTTAACACTTGACCAAATGGGCTTAACAGATATCTACAGAACATGCCACACAAAAACAAGAGAATATACATCTTTCTCTTCTTTAGGCACATGCTCTAAAATAAACCACTCAATTGGCCTTAAAACAATCCTCAAAAAATTAAAAAACAAAAACAAACAAACAAAAAAACTGATGTCTTACCCACCACACTGTTGGACCATAGCACAATAAAAATAGAAATCAATACTAAGAAAATTGATTTTGACAGATTTTGGTTTTGATATAATTTTGACCATACAATTACATGAAAATTAAACGACCTGTTCCAGAATTACATTTGAGTAAACAATAAAGTTAAACATGGTAAGAAATGCTTTGGAACTAACAAGAACAAACATACAACGTACCACAACCTCTGGGATACAACTAAAGCAGTGTTAAGAGGAAAGTTTATAGTGCTAATCACCCACATCAAACAGTTTTAAAGATCTAAAATTAACAGTGTAACATTATATCTAAAAGAACTAGAGAATCAAGAGCAAACCAACCGCAAATTTAACAGAAAACAAGAAATAACCAAAACCAGATCTGAACTAAAGGAAGTTGAGATGCAAAAATACCACACGAAAGATCAATAAATCCAGGAGTTTATTCTTTGAAATAATAACTAAGATTGATAGATAGATTACTAGCTAAACTAACAAAAAAAAGAAAGAAGATCCAAATAAACACAATTAGAAATGCCCAAGGGGACATTACATCCAACCCCATAGAAATGCAAAAACTTCTCGGAGAATACTACGAACATCTCCATGCACACAAACTAGAAACTGTAGATAAAATGGATAAATTCCTGGAAAACCTACAACCTCCCAAGGCTGAACCAGGAAGAAATTAGAACCCTGTACAGATCAATGCTGAGTTCCAAAATTGAAACAGTAATGAAAAGCCCATTAACCAGAAAAAGCTCAGGACAAGATGAATTCACAATGGAATTTCACTAGATGTATAAAGAAGAGCTGATACCATTTCTACTGAAACTGTTTCAAAAAATTGAAGGGACTCTTCCCTAACTCATTCTATGAGGTCAGCCTCATCCTGATGCCAAAACCTTGCAGAGACAAAATCCCCCCTCCAAAAAAAAAAAAAAAAAAGAAAAGAAAAAAAAATCAGACCAATATCCTTAGTGAACATAGATATAGAAATCTTCAACAAAATGCTAGTAAACTGAATCTAGCAGTACATCAAAAAGCCAATCTGCCACAATAAAGTGGCCTTCAATCTGAGGATGAAGGTTGGCTCCACATATGCAAATCAACAAATGTGATTTCTCAAATAAACAGAACTAAACATGATAACCACATGATTATCTCAATACATTTAGAAAAGGCTTTTGATAAAATTCAACATCCCTTCATGTTAAAAATTGTCAACAATCTAGGCATCAAGAAAACATACATCAAAATGATAAGAGCCATCTATGACAAACACACAGCCAATGCCACTAGAGTATTTTCCTTGAGAACAGGAACAAGACAAAGATGCCCCCCTCACCACTCTATTCAACATAGTACTGGAAGTCCTAGCCAGAGCAATCAAATAGAGACAGAAACAAAGGACATTCAAACAACCTTTTGAATGCTATTCAAACTATCCCTCTTCATAGACACGATGATCCTATTCCTAGAAAACCCCAAAACATCTGCCCAAAAGCTTCTAGATTGGATAAAGAACTTCAGGAAAGTGTCAGAATACAAAATGAATGTACAAAACTTAGTAGCATTTCTATACACCAGCAGTGAGCCAACTGACAGCCAAATCAATAACACAATCCATTCAACATAGTCACAAAAAGCATAAAATATCTAGAAATACAGCTAACCAGGAAGGTGAAAGGTCTCTATAATTACAAAACACTGCTCAAGTAACTCAGAGATGACACCAACAAATGGAAAAACATTCCATGCTCATAAATAGGAAGAATCAATATGTTAAAATGGCCATAGTTCCCAAAGCAATTTACAGACTCATTGCTATTCCTGTCAAACTATCAATTACATTTTCCACATAATTAGAAAAAAACTATTTTAAAATTCATATGGAACCAAAAAAGAGCACAAGTATCCAAGACAATCCTAAGTGAGAAGAACAAAACTGAAGGCGTTACATTACCCAATTTCAAACTATACTACAAGGCTACAGTAACCAAAACAGCATTGTACGTGTACAAAAACAGATATACAGACCAATGAAACAGAATAGAGAGCAAAGAAATAAAGCCACACACCTACAACCATCTGATCTTCAACAAAGTTGACAAAGACAAGCAATGGAAAAAGGACAATTTAATAAATGTTCCGTTCTAACTGGCTAGCCATATGTAGAAGATGTAAAGCAGTACCCCTTCCTTACACCATATACAAAAATCAACTCAAGATAGAACAAAGACTTAACTTTAAAATATAAAACTATAAAAATCCTAGAAGAGAACCTAGGAAATATCATTTTGGACATAGGCATTGACAAAGATTTTATGATGAAGTTGCCAAAAGCAATTGTAACAAAAATTGACAAATGAGGCCTAATTAAATTAATGAGCTTTTGCAAAGCAAAAGAAACTAGCAACAGAGTGAGCAGACAACCTACATAAGAGGCAAAAATATTCGTAAACTATGCATATGACAGAAGTTTACTATGCAGAACATATAAGGAACTTAAATTAAGCAAAAAACAATATCACTAAAAAGTGGGCAAAGACCATGAACAGACATTTAAAAAAAAACTACACATGACCAACAAGCATATGAAAACCTGCTCAGCATACTAGTCATTAAAGAAAGGCAAATCAAAACCACGATAAGATACCATCTCACTCCAGTCAGAAAGTCTATTATTAAAGTCAAAAAATAACAGATGCTGGCGAGGTTGCAAAGAAAAGGAAATGCTAATACACTTCTGTGGGGAATGTAAATCAGTTCAGCCACTGTGGATAGCAGCACGGTGAATTTAAAACAGACGTACCATTCAACTCAGCAATTCTATTATTGGATGTATACCCAATGGAATAGAAATCATTCTACTATAAAGACACATGCTGGAGTTACTTATCAAGTTAAGGAGATTTTGGGCTGAGACTATGGAATTTTCTAAATATACAATCATGTCATCTGCAAACAGAGACAATTTGTCTTTCTCTCTTCCTAGTTGAATACTGTTTATTTCTTTCTCTTGCTTGATTGCCCTGGCCAGAACTTCCAGTAATGTGTTGAATAGAAGTGGTGAGAGAGGGCATCCTTGTCTTGTGCTGCTTTCCAAAGGGAATGCTTCCAGGCTTTGCCCATCCAGTATGATATTGGCTGTGGGTTTGTCATAAACAGCTCTTATTACTTTGAGATACATTCCATCAATACCTAGTTTATTGAGAGTTTTTAGCATAAAGGGGTGCTGAATTTTATCAAAGGCCTTCAGAAGGAATGGTACCAGCTCCTCTTTGTACCTCTGGTAGGATCAGCTATGAGTCCACCTGGTCCTGGGCTTCTTTTTGTTGGTAGACTATTAATTACTGCCTCAATTTTAGAACTTGTTATTGGTCTATTCAGGGATTTGACTTCTTCCTGGTTTACTCTTGGGAGGCTGTACGTGTACAGGAAACTATCCATTTCTTCTAGGTTTTCTAGTTTATTTGCATAGAGGTGTTTATACTGTTCTCTGATGGTAGTTTGCATTTCTGTGGGATCAGTGGTAATCCCACAGAAATACAAACTATCATTTTTTTATTGTGTCTATGTGATTCTCTTTATCATTTTTTATTGTATCTATGTGATTCTACTCTCTTTTCTTTTTTATTTGTCTGGCTAGTGATCTACACATTTTGTTAATCTTTTCAAAAAACCAGCTACAGGATTCATTGATTTTTTTTTAAGGGGTTTTCATGTTTCTGTCTCCTTCAGTTCTGCTCTGATCTTAGTTATTTCTTGTCTTCTGCTAGCTTTTGAATTTGTTTGTCCTTGCACTTATAGTTCTTTTAATCAAAGTGAAAAAATCACATGCATTCCTATAGACTAATAATAGAAAAACAGAGTGCCAAAGAATTGAGGACCTAGGCATGGGCAAAGACTTCATGGCTAAAACACCAAAAGCAATGTCAACAAAACCCAAAATTGACAAATGGGATCTAATTAAACTAAAGAGTTTCTGCACAGCAAAAGAAATGATTTGCATAGTGAACAGGCAGCCTACAGAATGGGAGAAAAAATTTGCAATCTATCCATCTGACAAAGGGATAATATCCAGAATCTACAAAGAGCTTAAACAAATTTATAAGCAAAAGAACAAACAACCTCATTAAAAAGTGGGCAAAGGATATGAACAGACACTTCTCCAAAGAAGACATTTATGAGACCAGAAAAGCATATGAAAAAAAGTTCATCACTTGTCATTAGAGAAATGCAAATCAAAATCACAATAAGATACCATCTCACACCAGTTAGAATGACAGTCATTAAAAAGTCAGGAAACAATGTATGCTAGAGAGGATGTGAAGAAATGGGAACACTTTTACACTGTTGGCGGGAGTGTAAGTTAGTTCAACCATTGTGGAAAACAGTGTGGCAATTCCTCAGGGATCTAGAACCAGAAATACCATTTGACCCAGCAATCCAATTACTGGGTATATACCCAAAGGATTATAAATCATTCTACTATAAAGACACATGCACACATATGTTTATTGCAGCACTATTCACAACGGTAAAGACTTGGAACCAACTCAAATGCCCATCAATAATAGACTGGATGAAGAAAATGTGGCACATATACACCATGGAATGCTATGCAGCCATAAAACAGGATGAGTTCTTATCCTTTGCAGGGACATGGGTGAAGCTGGAAATCATCATTGTCAGCAAATTAACACAGGAACAGAAAACCAAACACCACATGTTCTCATTCATAAGTGGGAGCTGGACAATGTGAACACATGGACACAGGGAGGGGAATATCACACACCAGGGCCTGTAGGGGGTAGGGGACTAGGGGAGGAATAGCATTAGGAGGAATACCTAATGTAGATGATGGGTTGATGGGTGCAGCAAACCACCATGGCACATGTATGCCTATGTAACAAACCTGCACGTTCTGCACATTTATCCCAGAACTTAAAGTATAATTTAAAAAAAGGAAGAAGAAAAAAAAGATAAGCATAACACTAAAGACACATGCATGTGTTTATTCATTGTAGCACTATTCACAGTACCAAAGTCATGAAATCAAACTAAATGAGAGCCAATGGTACAGAAGTGTACATGTGGTACATATACATTGTGGAATAGTATGCAATCATTAAAAAGAATGAGATCATGTTCTTTGCAGCAACATGCATAGAATTGGAGGCCATAATCCTAAGTGAATCACTGCAGAAACAGAAAGCCAAATATCCCATGTTTTCACTTACATATGGAAGCTAAACATTGAGTACACATGGACACAAAGAAGGGAACAACAGGTACTGGGTCCTGCTTGGGGAAGGAAGGTGGGAGGAAGGAAAGAATAGAAAAACTACCTATTGGGTACTATGCTTATTACTCAGGTGATAAAATAATTTGTACATCAAACCCATGTGACACGCAATTTATCTATATAGCAAACCTGCACATGTACCCCTGAATGTAAAATAAAACTAAAAAAAAGAATTAACATAACGGCTTTAAAATAAATTTTACTCAGAGTACCAAGTAACAAGAACTCACTTAGAATGAGAAGTAAAAGACTGATGACTTTGCTTTCCTGAAGAGGAATTTGAAATAAAAGGAACAGAGGAATGAGTAGTTACCTTCCTGAAAGAGAAAGAAACTGAGAGCAGAAAAGCCTTGCTTCCTTAATAGCAATGCACCTCTCTGACTGCAGGTAAAGGCTGCTCCTAAGTTAACAGATATCATTTTTTATTTCCCAAGCTGAAACAGCCTACACATATGTATTCTTTATATTTACTTTATACATATAATATATTTATATATACGTTTAAGCTAAGTAGTTGGAGGTAGTAAGGGGTAGTACGAAGAAGACTGAGGATAGGGAGCAGCCTGGTGGAAGACCATTGAGAGATTTGAGTACAGAGGACTTAGGACAGGAGTGAAAGAATAAAGCTCTAGGTTATCACTTTGTGAATTTAATGGATTTAGCAGATAATAGACACTGTTTTGAGACAATTTTATTTAAAAATTTTTATTCTGATCCAAGAATAATGCAATATTGAGGCCTTCAGATTTCACTAAGAAGGATAATCTCCACAATACAGTGAGTACAATGCAAGGCTCCTTACTTTCCAGATAAGACATAGGTTGACTCATAATGTAACTAATATATGTTACATTTTATAATGGGTATATATATCAGGAATTTCATAATGGGGTTTTGACTAACTATTTTGTTTGAGTTATACTTTACCATCTAATCATGTGCTACAAAGAATTAAGGAAGCAGCTCATCCAATCCTTCATTTGCCCAAAAAGAAAACTCCTGTGGCAATATGAATAATATGCCCTGAAACACGTCCGTGTTCTAATCCCTAGAACCTGTGAATATGTTGCCTGATATGGCAAAAAGGGCTTCGCAGATGTGATTAAGTTAAAGCTCTTGGAATGGAGAAATTTGTATAGATTATTCAGTTGTGCCCAGTGTAATCACAAGAGTCCTTAATGAAAAGAAGCGAGGCAGGCGATTTGGAGAGAAGTAATGTGTTGCCAGAAGAGGTCAAGTTATGCGGCCATTAGCCAAGTAATGGAGGCAGCCTCTAGAAGTTGAAAGAGCTTCTCTCCTGGAGCCTCCAGAAGCAACCAACCAGCCTTGCTTCTGACACCTTAATTTTATCATCAACAGATTCGTTTTGGACTTCTGACCTCCAGTACTATAATCATAAACAGGTGTTGCTTGTGCCACTAAATTTGTAGTAATTTGTTACAGCAGCCAGAAGAAACAAATGTAACTTCTAACTCCAACCCTGAGAATCACAGTAACATCACATACCTGGGAAACAGGAGTCCTACATCCTATTTTAAGCTCTGCCGTTGACTTTCTGTGTGACCTTGAGCAAGTTATTGTTTTTACTCTCCAGGGCCTCAGTTTTCTCTTTCCAAACTCAAGGAAAATGGAACTAAACATAACTAGACTTACAGATTACTTCCAGCTAAGACAACCAGCCAGTAGGGACAGTAACAAATTTAGTAGAACACATCGAGCAATAGTTTGGGTTTTACAAATTCTGGGTAGTGTGGAACCACAGAATGCCTGTCACCCATACACATGAACTCTGCCTGGTAGGGCACAGGAGTACATGAGCCCTGCTCTCTTCATGCCTACCTGTGTAAACCAGATGCACCACCTTTGCTGTCATAATTGTAGGCAGTTATAGCAAACTGCTGGGTCTACCTATTGGGAGGCTATGCCTTTGGTGAAACCAAAATTAATCTAGAGATTTAGACATGTTCCTGTTAAACAAAGAGCACTGTCCCCAGGAACAGTGGTGCATGCCTGTAATCCCAGCTACTTGGGAGGCTAAGGGGGAAGAATTGCTTGAACCTAGGAGTTTGAATACAGCCTGGCAACATAGCAAGACCCCTGTTTCTAAAAATAAATATAAAAAGAAAACATGGAACACTCCATGAAGAGAGGCTAAGATTGTAGAGTCACACTAGTACTCACGCTGAGCCTGGCTCCCTCACAGAGCTGGGCCCTGACTAAAGTTGGGCAGTAGATGTGGACGCTTATCTGCCTGTTTCATATATGTTATCTTGCTTGAAGAGCTCAAAGAAACTTGGGAAGATGGAATACACCCTTTGAATCCACTAACCCCCAGACTTCATTTCGGGTACAGCAGGCCAGTTAGCAGTGACCTGTTCCAGAACCGTTCCTGGCCTGCAAGGTGCTACTATGGCTCAAATTGGGCATAAAATGACCTTAAGCTGGTGAAAAGTGAAAATAAAATTCCAAGCCTCTCAGTGACTGAACAGACCTCCTCCTGCCCAAGGGTACCCCAGAGAAACCTTAAAACTGGTTTCCCAACCATGACAGGATAAGTTGGACACACCTCGTTATATCTCCTCCCTTGCTAACTGTCATTAGGAGGCTTTCTTCTTTAAGGATTAAATATAACCCAGCTCTTTTTGAAAGACTCCATCACTGATATCAATGATTTCCCTGACTGCTGCCCCTCCCATTTGCAGTTTCAGCACAGTAGCTCACCAGCATTCCTTCCTGATGGTAGACCACCAACTACACAGCAGTTCTGGCCAGCCTACAGATGATACGCAGTGGTGGTTTTTGTATACTCTGCTTAACTTTTGGACCACAGAGAGTCAAAAGCTCCACCCTCAGATTATGCTAACACTGCCATTTTTTAAATCACGGGACCCATATAATAGCATGAAGCTCAACTGCACATACATATGTTTCTATCTTCATAAATATGCATGACTTCTCCTATATATTATTGAATATATATATTTGGCCACCCAACTCAACATAAATTGCTATTCCCTTTGCCCCTCCCTTGAAGTGTTTGTTTCCAGCTTCTGACCCAGGGCTATGCTTTCTAGCCTGTCAGAATGGCCACCTTGCAGGCTGTAACCCTTTACGAAAAATAAAGTTTTCCTTTCCAAATTTACTCTCATTGGAGGTAATGCATGCTGATATTTTATATTCTTTTTTAAATGTTTTTCAATACTAATTTCCACCCACAAATTTGATTCAGTTTCAATCCGCAGGTTTGTTTTGAAGTACAGGAAGGGAGCCTAGGTTAGTTTAGCTGCCCCACCAGACCCTGATCCACTTCACCTCTCACATACTCCAACTTCCTGGATTATCTGGATATTGACAATGCCTTTTAAAGTTGAAAACACCAGGCACAGAGGCTCATGCCTGTAATCCCAGCATGTTGGGAGGCCAAGGCAGAAGGATCACTTGAGGCCAGGAATTTGAGATTTGCCTGGCTAAGATAGCAAGACCTTGTATAGATGTGCATCACCATGCCTGGCTAATTATTTTAATTTTTATTAAAATTAATTTTTAATTATTAAATTTATTACATTTTATTCATTAAAAATTAAAATAATTAGCCAGACATGGTGATGTACATCTATAGTTTCAGCTAGTCCTGAGGCTGAGGCGGAAGTATTTCTTGAACTCAGGAGTTCAGGGCTGCAGTGATGCATTATTCATGTCACTGCACTCTAGTGGCCTTGATAATGGAGCAAGAACCTGTCTCTAAATACAATAAATCAGTAGATCAATAAAAACATGAAAAGAAGGAGAAATTCAGTAGTAATCGCTAGGTAGTCTGCTGACCTTTCTCTAGGTCTCCTGCTTCTTCCCTTCCTCTTTTTCATGAAAGTTAAAAGCACACCTTTGGACTAAAAATTGGAGGATGGGGTAGTGTGAGCTAGTGCTTTACATTGGAGCTCACATTGCTGAATACAGAGGAGAGGCTTGGTTGGGTTTGAGGGGCTGCAGTAAAAAGGGAGGATGGTACAGCTCACATCAGGGCCACTAAACTTTTAGCTGTGTCCTGGGATGGGTCATGTGATTTGGGGCCATGTTTTAAAAGCACTTCTGCAGAATTGAGCTCATCTCTCAAGGTCTCTTTAAATGAATGGATTTGGGGAGATTTTAAAAGCAGCAGTCCTTCATCAATTTTGTTACGGCAAATTCAATTTTTGTCCACTTGAGAGTCTTCTGAAAATGGCCCCTAAAGAGAGTACTATAACAAGCACTCAAACTGATAAAATGCCTCCAGGAATTAAGTAGGTCTAAATAATAGTAATATATATATGTCAGTGTGGCTAGATCCATGTGCACTCTTTTTGAGGACTTCAGGAAGTAGTCTCCTTCTGTTCAACTACGGTAAAACATTATGTTTTCATATGTTAATTACTGCCGCATACTGCTAATTGGCGCCTGTATGCAAAAGCTGACTCTTGTCTTTCTAGAGTCATAGTGTCTATTTCTAACCAAATACTATATTAGAAGCTATATTAAGCTGCTCTTGAATTGCTATAAAGGAATATACCTGAGACTGTGTAATTTATAAGAAAAGAGGTTTAATTGGTTTATGGTCTGTAGGCTGCACAGGAAGCATGGCAGCATCTGCTTCTGGGGAGGCCTCAGGGAGCTTATATTTGCTACAGAAGGCAAAGTGGAAACAGGCCATCTTACATGAGAGGAGCAGGAGCAAGAGAGAGAGAATGAGCCGGGAGGTGCCACACACTTTCAGGCAACCAGATCTCATGAGAACTCACTATCAGGAGAACAACATCAAGGGAATGGTGCTAAAACATTCATGAGAAATCTACCCCTGTGATCCAATCACCTACCACCAGGCCTCATCTCCAACACTGAGAATTACTATTCAACATGAGATTTAGGTGGGGACACAGATGAAAACCATATCAGAAGCAGTGGAGAAAAATAGTAGACTAGATAAAAATCTAGAAAGCCTTGCTTTAGTCCTGCACTTGCCTGGTCCTGTCAATAAAAAGAGTCAAACTCTGTAAAATATTTGAAGAGATTTATTCTGAGCCAAATATGAGTGACCATGGCCTATAACACAGCCCACAGGACGTCCTGAGGACATGTGCCCAAGGTGATTGGGGTGTAGCCCCAAGCAGGGGAGGGGGCTTTTAAGTTAAAGGGGGATTTAAAAATGTTCTGATTGGCAATTGATTGAAAGAGTTATTATCTATAGAAAGGAATGTCTGTGTTATGATAAGAAATTGTGGAGACAAAGTTTTATCATGCAGATGAAGGCTTCAGGTAGCAGGTTTCAGAGAGACAACATTGTAAATATTTCTTATCAGACCTAAAGCCTGTGTTGATGTTAATGCTGAAAGGGTATAATGAGGCATGTCTGACCCCTGATTTCTGTCATGACTTTAACCAGTCTTTCAGGTCAATTTTTAGAGTGCCTTGGCCAAGGAGAAAGTTCATCTATATGGCTGGGGGAGGGGAGCTTATGACTTTATTTTTGGTTTGCAGTCCTAACCAAGGTGTATCAGTTGTTTGGAACTCAGTGCCTTCCTTGAAACACTGGGACAGTTGAACTAACACAGATGGAAATATTTTTGCAGTTACAGTTTATAAAAGACAGAAATTTTGTGAAAGAGGGCATTCATACATATAACATTTTATTATTTGGTTAAACCTTTTGCATAGGCATTCTGGTTCTCCCACTAAGACAAGGAGACAGAACAATAAAAAAAATACCGGATAACATCAGGTTACTTAAGGTTAAATATTAAAACAGAGAGTACTTAATTATCATTTCAACAAAGATTGGTACCGGCCTGTTTGGGAAATTAAACTGTTACCTCTTTCTCATGATTTCTCCAATGGCTCAGTTTCAATTTGATGATGTAAAACCTTGGCATGGGTGACATCATTTTGATTTTAAGTCTGGTCTGTTGGGCCCTCATGTAGGAGTTTAGTCCAAGACAATAGCGTCCTATAATTTTTGTTTGCCACAATCATAATATAGTGTGACCAGTGCTAAAGCTGAATTAGATATGATGAGAATGTCCAAGAAAAGCATAAAAAGTAAGCTCAGGGGCAGTGGGGATTCCAGCCACAAATTTTAAAATATCAAGCATACTCACTCAGCATGGGCCAGGACATACAGGATCTTGGTGGCCAAGCTAATCCTTTCTAAGTGAGCCACCTTGGCCTGCGCATAAATAATAAAATAAAATAAAATAAAATAGATGGAAGTTAAGGACCTGTAGATTTGCTCTTGCTCCCAAGCCTGTGAAAGCCAAACTCATATTTCCTGCTCAGTTTCTCATGACTGACCCTCATGTCCAAGTCTTTAAAAAAAGAAAAGGAAATGCTTATACACTGTTGGTGGGAATGTGAATTAGTTCAGTCACTGTAGAATGCAATCTGAAGGTTTCCCGAAGAACTTAATACAGAACTAGCATTAGACCCAGCAATCCCATTACTGGATATACACCCAAGGGCATATAGATTATTACACCAAAAAGACACATAAACCTGTATGTTCATTGCTGTGCTATTTACATTAACAAAAACATGGAATCATCAGTGGTGAATTGTTGAGTAATCATGCTGAGCCTGGCTCCCTCCCAGAGCTGGGCCCTGCCTAAATTTGGGCAGTAGATGTGGAAGCTTATCTGCCTGTTTCATCTATATGTTATCTTGCTTGAAGAGCTCAAAGAAACTTGGGAAGATGGAATACACCCTTTGAATCCACTAATCCCCAGACTTGATTTCAAGAAAATGTGGTACAGACACACCATGGAATACCATGTAGCCATAGAAAAGAATGAAATATCTTCATTGCAGCAACATGAATGAAGCCGGAGGCCACTACCCTAAGCCAATAAACACAGGAACAGAAAACCAAATGCCATATATTCTCACTTATAAGTGGGAGCTCAATATTGAGCACCAATGGGCATAAAAATGGCAACAGTAGACACAGGGAACTACTGGAGGTGGGGGAGGGAGAGAGGCAGGTGGGCAAGGGCTGAAAAGCTATGTATTGGGTACTATGCCATCTGGGTGACAGGGTCATCCATACCATAGATCTCAGCATTATGTAACATTCCCAAGTAATAAACCTGCTTATATACCCTCTGAATCTAAATCAAAAGTTGAAATTATTTAAAAAATTATTCCATGAATCGTAAAGATAAAAAGATATTTTAGGAGACACATCAACCACATGAAACATGTGGACCTTGTTTGGACTTCTGTCAAGGGGTAAATTTTAATGTATTATTAATAACATTAAAGGAATAATAGGTTTTTATATTAGGCATTGTGATTGTGCAAGAAAAAAAAATACGAATCAGTTAGAGATGAAATTTGAAGACATGCCATTTGTGATTTGCTTTAAAATACTCCAACAGATACAGATAGAAAAAATAAGTGAAGAATAGAAAAGTGTGACTGGTAAAATATTGATAATTTTTGAAGCTGAGTGATGGGTTATCAAGGAACTCATTATACTCTTCTATTTATTTTGTGTTGGAAATTTTCCTAATAAACGGGTGTTTTTGTTTTGCTTTGGTTTTGCCTTTACAATATAGAAAGGAGATGCCTTTGCACCCTAAGTAGCCTAGACCTAAGAGTGTGTCACTATCACTGAGGGACTGCAAGGTGAAATACTCTTTATTTCCTTCTTAAAATTCAGAGGTAGCTTAAAACGTGCCTTTAACTGCATGCTGTGAAAAAGAGGCATGTTCTCTTTCACAAAATCAGCAGCAGATTTGCATAGAATGTACTTGGTTTCTGCCTCAGTGAGATGGGCTGCTAGTTGTTGCTTTCGTAGTTAATGTATATTGATGCAAATTTGAAGTGTTTGATGCAAACTGGGATTTACAAGTTCTGTTTTCACATGGGAGGAGGGCTGGACTTTAAATGCCAATGAATGTACAAAAAATCGACTTTTAACGGAAAAAGCACAGAGTCAGTGGTGTTTCTCCAGAAAAGAAGAGGCTCTGTTTAGCTCAGATCCTCAATTTCTCACAAAACTTGAAGTGAAAGGGTGAAAAGATATGAAGCAGAAAAGCAAAACTCCCTGAGGAATGACTTCAGGAACTAACAGGGAGGCTAAGGCTGAAGATCTCACCACTGAGAGGAGGGCAGCCAAGAAATTTGAAATCTTAGCTCCGGAGACCAGGATATGCCCTCCACGATTTTTTTTCTCCTCCTAAAAAGAAAGTCAACGTTTCTCTAGTTAAAGCCCTAAGGAAACAATGAGAAAGATTATATTTGTAATTGTTGAATATGGCCAGATGAAAAAAGCAAAGTATCTGAAAAGTAGAAATAGCTAATAGAAATATGAAAAAAAAGTACAAACACATGAAAAACAGCAAAATATCATTACTTTTTTGCTTCTTAAATAGGCAAAGATTTTGCAATATGTATAACATACATTGTTTCAGTTTGAAAACAGCAGTTTCATAGAGTTTGTGGTACAAACTTTCTGGATGTGTTACTGTAGGTAGCTAGTCAGACATGAGCAGGTCGGAAGAGGGGCCCCCACCACCATCAGGAATGTCAGGTAACCATCGGGTAATGGTCAGGTAGTTGTTAAGCTGTCTCTCTAAAACAGTAATTGGCTGTAGCCAGCACCAGAGGAAGGCAATCTCCCAATAGACAGAAACATCTGAAGCAGCCTGTCATCAGTTTCCCAATAAAATCTCAGGAGTTGAATGAGTGGGCTCAAGCATGCCTAGTAAGAGGCAAAATGACGGATAATCTTTCTCTAGAAACACTAAGGGGAAAATGCCTCAAGTGCACATACAATTTTAGTAAATACACTGCACATGTTCCCCTCCCAAGTGATATGAGACCACAGTGCATGTGGATGGCCCGCCCTAAGGGAAGAATAAGGGGAGAAGTAACACAAGAATCCAGAAGCATGCCGACATATAAAACCCCAAGTTAAAAGGTCAAACCAAGCACTTGATCTTTCAAGTTGCCCACTTGGCACTCTTCTAAGTATACTTTATTTCCTTTCATCCTTGCTCTACATTTTTTTCTTAATAACCTTCTATTCCTGCTTTAAAACTTGCCTTGGTCTCTCCAGCCTTATGGCCCTCAGCTGAAGTTTTTCTTCTGAGAAGACAAGAATTGAGGTTGCTGAAGACCCGTACAGATTTGTCACTAGTAACACACTTTGGTGCCATGACTCAGATACATTCTCCACTGGTAAGATACTAATATGGACACGAGACAGGAAAATATTGGTTAGAAAAGTGTGGCTCCCCAGCAAAGGCCCCACCCTCAAGCCTGGATACCTGCAGCCCTAAATGAGGACAGCCATTCCTGTTTTCATGCCCAAAAAGTTGCCTACTGGAAAAACAGCTTTACATGCAATGCATGTGAGGAAAGTAAAATGTGCTTTTGGTAAAAGATCTTCAGGGATTTTTCAGGTCAGAGGCCCTGTAAAAATCCCCCTGACTTCCTCCAACCCACGTGTTTGGTTTTACATGCAGGGTACTTAAACATGTGAGAACTGGGTGCCAAAACTTAATAATCCTGAGATTTCTTACATAATTGATATTTCTGGCTTCTTTTGAAAATTTGTGTGATCTGGCAGCACTACATGCACATTTATTCGTAACAGCTCAGTGGCAGCTATTTCCAGAAGAAAGTGCCTCATATTCCTCATGACACTTATATGCACCAAGCTCACTTTGCTCAATCAATGGAATATCCTTTTCACCTCCATTACCTAGTTAATTTTTACTTATCACTTAACATTCAACTCTGGTCACCTATTCCAGGAAGCCTTCTCAGATGACTTCAGCCTGGGATAGGTGTTGGCCATGTAGATATTTGAATATTAGGCTCCTAGCAAAGGATTCTCAATAAAATATGATTAGAAGTTACCTAAATATCCAAAAATGGAGGAATAAATAAGTTTAGTAGTATATCCAAGTGATTAAATAGCTTACAACCATTAAAAATAGTATAAAATAATATACATTATATAGTCAATGAAAAACATTACAAAATAGTATGTATAGTAACTTTATAATTTTACTCCCCTAAAATGTAAAATGTATATATGTATCTTATGTATATGTATATACATAAATATAAATGAATATGTATATTTATCTATAGTTGAGATTTTAAAAGGATAGTAGCAAATTGTCAACACTGGTCATCTCTGAGCAAAACTCTAGAAAGCAGAAGTGCCTATAGCTACCATATAACATTATTTCTCTGATGGATCAGGGGGAAGTATATTGATAACCTTCTTGGAAGGATTTACCATTCTAGATGTCATGAGAACATTTATGATATATGAGAGGAGGTCAAAATATTAACATCAACATTAACAGCAATTTGTATAAAGTTGATGCCGGCCCTCATAGATGTCTTTGAGGGATTCTAGAGTTCAGTGGAGGAAGTAACTGAAGATGTGGTGGAAATAGCAAGAGAACTAAAATCGAAAGTGGAGCCTGGTGATGTCACTGATGTGTTGTCATCTTATAATAAAACTTTAATAGATGAGGAGTTACTTCTTATGAGTGAGCAGAAAAAGTAGTTTCTTGAGGCAGAATCTACTATCGGTGATGATGATGTGAACATTGTGGAAACGACAACCAAGAATTCTGAATATTACATAAACTTAGTTAATAAAGCAGCAGCAGCAGAGTTTGAGAGAATAGGCTCCAATTTTGAAAAGAAGATGTACCATCTATGGCCATGCCACCCTGAATGCGCCCAATCTTGTCTAATCTTCGAAGCTAAGCAGGGTCGGGCCTAGTTAGTACTTGGATAGGAGACTGCCTGGGAATACCGGGTGCTATAGACTTTAACAAAAAAAGAAAGAAAGAAAAAAGAAAAAGATATACAGTCAGTAAAATGCAATCATACAGCATCACATGCTACAGAAAAATTTTGTGAAAGGAAGAGTCAATCAATGTGGCAAACTTTATTGTTGTCTTATTTTAAGAAATTGCTATAGCCATTCTGATCTTCAGCAAATACCACCCAGGTCAGTCAGCAGCCCTCAACTTTGAGGCAAGACCTCCCACCAGCAAAAAGACTACAGCTTGCTGAAATATCAGGTGATCATTAGCATTTTTAGCAGTAAAGTATTTTAAAATTATGGTCTGTACTTTAAAAAATATTATAGATTCATGGGGTATGTGTTCAGGTCTATTAGTTAGATAAATTGTGTAATGATGAGGTTTGTTTTGAGTGTTTGGTATATACAATTTTTTAGACATAACATTATTGAATATAATAGACTGTAGCTAGTGCAAACGTAAAACCTATGCACAATGAAATCAAAATATTGTGTGACTTGCTTTATTGCAATATTTGCTTTATTTCAGTAGTCTGGAGCAAAACCATAATAATTTCTTTTTATTTTATTTTGTTTTATTTGACTTTTTATTTTATAACTTCGAGGATACATGTGCAGGATGTACAGGTTCTTTGCATAGGTAAATGTGTGCCATGGTGATTTGCTGCACCCATCAACCCGTCACCTAGGTATTAAGCTGAGCATGCATTACCTATTTTTTCTGATGTTCTCCCCCACCACCACCTTCCACCAACAGGCCCCAGTATGCATTCTTCCTCTCTCTGTTTTCTCATTGTTCAGCTCCCACTTATAAGTAAGAATATGTGGTGTTTGGTTTTCTGTTCCTGTGTTAGTTTGCTGAGGATAATGGCTTTGAGCTCCATCCATGTTTCTGCAAAGGACATGATCTCATTCCTTTTCATGAGTGCGTAGTATTCCAGGGTGTATATGTACCACATTTTCTTTATTTAATCTGTTATTGATGGACACTTGAATTGATTCCATGTCTTTAATATTGTGAATAGTGTTGCAACAAACATACACATGCATGCATCCTTTTAATAGAATGATTTATATTCCTTTGGGTATATACTCAGTAATGGGACTGTAGGGTCAAATGGTATCTCTGGTTCTAGGCTTTGAGGAATCACTTCACTGTCTTTCACAGTGGCTAAACTAATTTATATTGCCACCAACAGTGTAAAAGTGTTATTACAAAAATTGCTAGCATTCCTATACACCCACAACAGACAAGCAGAGAGCTAAATCATGAATGAACTCCCATTCACAATTGCTACAAATAGAATAAAATACCTAAGAATATAGATAACAAGGAAAGTGAAAGACCTCCTCAAGGAAAACTACAATTCACTGCTCAAGGAAAGCAGAGAGGACACAAACAAATGAAAAAATTTGTTTTTCCATAGTCATGTATAGGAAGAAACAATATTGCAAAAACGGTCATACTTCCCAAAGTAATTTGTAGATTCAATGCTATTCCTATTAAATTACCATTGACATTCTTTATAGAATTAGGAAAAAAATACTATTTTAAAATTCATATAGAATATAAAAAAAGCCTGTATAGCCAAGACAATTCTAAGCAAAAAGAACAAAGCTGCAGCTGTCACACTACCTGACTTCAAACTATACTACAAGGCTACAAGAACAAGAACAGCATGCACTTGTACAAAAACAGACACAGACCAATGGAACAGAATAGAGAACTCAAACCATATCTTTGAGGTGTGCCTGCATTAAACGGGACAAAAGAAAGGTAGAGAAGCAAGTGCAAATGTTAAAGTAAAGGACCAAAAGTGGCCTCAGAGTGGGTGAATGCAGGAGACAAGAAACTGATAGGTTGGACTGGAAGGAAGCCAGATCACTAGGCAACAGTAGTGCTAACCATGTCAAATTGTTTATACTATTTCATGATAGACTATTATACTACAAGTCTTTGAAGAAGATGAAATACAGAAGAAAGAAGGACATGGATATCAGGAGTCTGTACCCTGCCTATGATTTTCCCTTTTGGATAGGAAGCCAGCCAGGAGGTAAAATAATTTTAGTGCAACCTTTATGCGATTATGTGTGTTTCTCTTCGGACCTCATTGCTCTATCAGTACAATGACAGGATTAGGCAAGATGGTCTTCAAGATTCTTTCCACTTTTGACATCCATTTTCTTGTTCATTTATCTATCTATCTATCTATCAATTCAACATGTGTATTATAGAAACTAAATACTGGACCATGTTCAAGGTCCTGGAGATATTTCTGTGAATAAGACATGCTCCTTAACTTTCAAAGAATATACACTTTTTGAGGGAAAGTGGTAGGGAGGGTAGGGTAAAGGGGGAGAGCAGTTAGCCAACAAGATCAAAATTAGATGGCAGAAGCTATAGGATATAGTGACGATACAAGATGGAGATTGTTACCTCTACCTGCAAAGATCAGGGAAAGTTTCATAGAAAAAGTGAGTTGACATTTTCAAAATTATCAGTATTTTTAAAATTTATTTTAATTGACATATAATAAGTGTACCTATATATGGGTTATAGAATAATAGGTAATGGTTGAATGTGTGATGGTCAATTCAGGGTAATTAGCATACCCATCATCTCAAATAATTATCATCTCTTTATGTTGGAAACATTCAAATCTGCTCTCTAGCTATTTGAAATGTCAAGTAAGTTGTTGTTAACTACAGACACCCTACATTGTTATAGAATGCCAGAACTTATTCCGCCTACCCAGTATTTTTTTAATCTGTTAACCATCCTCTTCCAATATCCCTTTGCCCTTTCCCTTTCCAGCCTCTAGTTACCACTGCTCTACCTTCTACTTTTACGAGGTCAACTTTAGATTCCCTACATGAAGGAAAACATGTGGCATTTAACTTTTTCTGCCTAATTTATCTCACTTAGCATAATGTTCTCTAGGCTTATACATTTTACCATAATGACAGGATTTCACTCTTTTCTATGTATTAAAAATATTCCATGGTATACATGTGACACATTCTTTTCATCTGTTCATCTGTTGATTAACACTTAGGTTGATTCCATATATTTGCTATTGTGAATAGCGCTGCAGTAAATTTGGGAGTGCGGATATCTCTTCAACATACTGATTTCCTTTCCTTTGGATATATACCCTGTAGTGCATTGCTGAGTTATATGGTAGTTCTGTTTCTAGTTTTTTGAGGAACTTCCATATTGTTTTCCATAATGACTGTACTAATTTACATTCGCACCAACAATGTATAAGGGTTCCCTTTTCTCCACATCCTCCTCAGCATTTTTTACCCTTTATCTTTTTGATAATGGTCATTCTAAGTGGGACAAGATAGTATCTCATTAGCTTTTGATTTGCATTTCCCTGATGATTAGTGATATTGAGCAGTTTTTCCTATGCTTTTTGCCCATTTGTATGTCTTCTTTAGAGAAGTGTTTATTCAGAATATTTACTCATCTTCTATTGCATTGTTTGGCTTTTGCTGTTAAGTTCTTTTTATAACCGGATGTTAATTTTCTGTCAGATGAATAGTTTGCAAATACTTTCTCCCATTCTGTAGGTTGCCTCTTCACTCTGTTGGTTGTTTTCTTTGTTGTGCAGAAGTTTTTTAGTTTAATGTAATTCCTTGTCTGTTTTGTTTTTGTCACCTGTGCTTTTGAGATTTTGTCAATACAATCATTGACAGGCCAATGTCCTGAAGAGTTTCCCTTGTGTTTTCTTCTAGCAATTTCATCGTTTTGGGTCTTCTATTAGGTCTTTAATTCATTTTGAGGTTTTTTTTTTTTTTTTTTTTTTGTATATGGTGAAAAACAGTGGCATAATTTCATTCCTCTGCATATGGATATTTAATATTCTCAGCACCATTTATTGAAGAAACTATTCTTTCCTCAGTGCATGTTCTTGGTGTCTTTGTTGAAAATCAGTTGGCTGTAAGTATATGGATTTGCTTCTGGATTGTCTATTCTGTTCCATTGATTTATCATTGACTTGAATCCTGAAAATGAGTAAAAAATAGACATTTTGCAAGAGTTGTGGTGGGGAAAAAAGTGAATAGTATTTGCAAAGTTATTACAACATTAAAAAACCATGATATAGTTAGAAAATTTTAATCCTCAAGTGAGAAGTTTAGTTCCTAGAAAGCCTTGAGCGCTACACTAAGATCAGCTGCTGCTTTGTTTAAAATTAACTCTTACTCTTGAATCATGGCTTGCTTGCTCTCAGAACCTAGTCCAGGGATTTCTACGGAATACATTAAAAAAGGTATTGGTTAAGATTTTAGATAGCATAGCAACAACAAAAAAGTAAAGAAAATATCAAGGAATAAACTCAACTCCAAAATGTAATGGCTACATGAAGAAAACTTGGAATTCTACTGAGGAACATAAAAGATAACCTGAATAAATATACAAATGTGTTGCTTTTGGATAAGAAACTCAAAGTTGTAAAGGTGTCCCCTGAATTTGATCCCCTGAAAGTCCTCTGAAAATTCCCTTGAAATTGTTCTATAAATTTAATGTAATAGCAAGAGTGGCACTAACTGAATATATGCGTATGGCCAATTCAGATTTAGACAGGCTGATTGCAAAGTTTATATGGAAAATAAAAGAGACTGTCCATAAGATTTCTAAAAATAAAATGTATTGTTCAGGTATTCCTGCAACAATTCTGCATAACAAACAGCCTCAAAATTTTAGTAGCTAATAGCTGAAACACCAACATTCTTCTTCTATTATTATTTTGTTTGCTCATGGGTCTCTGGGTCACTTGTTGTTCTGCTGACCTCAACTGGGCTCATTAATTTTTGACTTTGGGCTGTGGTTTTGGTACATATATGTTCCATATGACCCTTTTCTACTTGGGCCAGCAGCTACCCAGGACATGTTCATCTCATGGTGACTTACAAAAGCCTAAGAGAGCGACCTAAAATATATAGGCATAGTTAAGGCCTTTGCTCACATCACATCCTCTAAGGTTCCATTAGCCAAAGCAAGTCACAGAGCCAAACCCAACATCCAGTAGTCATGTTAATACACTATGTCTAGTAAGAAGTGTTGCAAAGTTAAATAGTAAAATATGTAGATAAGTGAAGAGTTGGAAGCAATAATTCAAACCACAACAATAATAATAGATAAAATCTTATCTACAAGATATGACAACATAAAATAAAGCTATGATAGTTAAAATATTTGGAGGCTTATTTATGAAAGCACAGTAAGATCAGTGAGAGGTGCAAATATATGTTAAAAATTAGTATATGAAGGCCAGGTGCGATGGCTCATGCCTGTAATCCCAGCACTTTGGGAGGCCGAGGCAGGCGGATCATCTGAGGTCAGGAGTTCAAGACCAGCCTGATCAACATGGAGAAACCCCATCTCTATAAATAATAATAATAATAATAATAATAAATTAGTATATGATAAAGGCAGTGGGTCTGTTGAGATTTTCTTATTTCTGGCATCATAAATTGACTCTGGGTAATTTAAGCAAAGAAAAGAAAAAGAGTTACTGGAAGCATTTCAGAAAGTGCGTAAAGTCACCCAAAAAAAGATCCAGGTTTAGAAATGGGCAGGAAACAAAAAAGACAGCAGGAAAAAGCATAGCTAAGGTAAAAAAGCAGAAATTTCTGGCTAGGACATCCATCAGAAGATGTTTATGAGGGTGAATTCTGAGTCCTTGTCTTGATTGCATCAGACTAAGATTCAAAGTTCCAGGAGAAAGTACTCGATTACTTAATTAGCATCCTAGCTGCCAGGAGGTGGGGAAATGCATATCTGGTTTCATTTGGTTTTTGTTATTTTATTTGTGGAAGGGAAAGAGAAGCCCACATTAATGGGAAAAGTTTCTGAATGCCAGGAAGCCTCCCGTAAGTGTCTATTGCATATTACATTTTCAACACAGAAAGGTATGGAGTATTCAGTAAACAGTCCTGAGACTATGCATGGCCAATTTTAGGGGTAGGGGAGGAGGTTAGATCTCTACCTCATATTTCACATGAAAATAAACAGACTGAAATGTAAGAGATACAACTAATTTTATGGTAATAAAAGAGAAGAAAATTGTATTTTAATTGTTGTACTTTTTTTTTTCCTATTTATTTATTTTATTGCATTTTAGATTTTGGGGTACATGTGAAGAACATGCAAGATTGTTGCGTAGGTACACATGTGGCAGTCTGATTTGCTGCCTTCCTCCCCATCACCTACATCTGGCATCTCTCCCCTTGCTATCTCTCCCCAGCTCCCCACCCCCCACTGTCCCTCCCCTATTTCCCCCCAACTGACCCCAGTGTGTAGTGTTCCTGTCCCTGTGTCCATGTGTTCTCATTGTTCAACACCCACCTATGAGTGAGAACATGTGGTGTTTGATCTTCTGCTCTTCTGTCAGTTTGCTGAGAATGATGGTTTCCAGGTTCATCCATGTCCCTACAAAGGACACAAACTCATCGTTTTTGATGGCTGCATAATATTCCATGGTGTATATGTGCCACATTTTCCCTGTCCAGTCTATCATCGATGGACATTTGGATTGGTTCCAGGTCTTTGCTATTGTAAACAGTGCTGCAATGAATATTCGTATGCACGTGTCCTTATGGTAGAATGATTTGTAATCCTTTGGATATATACCCAGTAATGTTGTACTTTTCAAAGCAAGACATTGAATCCAGAAGGGACAAAAGAACTGATACATTGATAAATAAAATACATTAGCATTAAACATTCTTATGCACAAATAAAACATAAGAAAATAAATGACAAATCGGAAAAAAAATATTTCAAATACATACAGCAATGATTTTTTTTTTAATTTCTTTAATGCATAAAATCTTTTTTTTAGTTAGTAAAGAAATCATCGATGGAGAAATGAAGTGCAAAAATAAGAAACTCACACAGAAGGCATAACAAATACATTTTAAACAGGAAAAGAGTCTCAACCTCACTAAATTTAAAAATAAAAATTAACATAATAGCAAAACAATATTTTGCAAGTAGCAAAGAGGCGAAATATCAGGTGGGATCAGGTTGCCTAGGTTTGAATCCCAGTTTTGCCTCTTACTGCTGCGTGACTTGAGCAAGTCATTTAATCTCTCTGTGCTTCAATTTTCTAATCTGAGTTAATATATGTAAAGCACTTACATAGTGTTTGTGACATCATAAGCACTATATGTGTTATCTATTGTCATTGTTGTGATTAGAGAAGTCGCACAAATAAACTTTGTTTTCACTTTTTTTTTCTCCAAGTGTGGTAAACAGTGATGAAATTCTGAGGAGGGAAGGAAGATGTTATTTAAAGAGTTTCAGGAATTATTATGTTACATATTATATAATACTTGCAAAGAAAAATTTTGATTCCCATTTTAGATATGGAGAAACTGAGATTCTGAGAACTAATGACACTTGCGTAAGGTCACATGACGTGTATTGCAGAATGAGGATTGAAACAAGCCCATCCAACACACAGGGCAAGGATCTTTTCACCACCAAGATGCCTTCTCCAAAAAGAGTGAAAACGGTTTGGGAGAAGGAGGCCAGATCTCCAGATCCACTGAAGATAAAAAAAAGTGACTCAATTCTGGTTGGATATGAGAAAGAACTTTTGTTTCTTTTTTGAAAATCTCCCTCAAGGCAAGTGCACATTTGTTTAATCATCTTAAGTTTTAAAAATAAAATATTTAATTGAGGGGCTCTCCAGATGCCTCTCCAATTGTTCTGTTAGATTTCTCATCAAGTTTTTATTCAGAAAGCAATGCTTGCACTTGGCAACAAATTCAAATAGTATGAAAGGGTATGGAGTGAAATATAAGTCTCTTTTCCTCTCTAGATCCTTAGCTTTCCAGGTTCCTCCACAGAGGCAAATAGTATTGGAAGTTTCTTGTGAATAATTTATAAACATTCTACACATGTACATATAAATGCACTTTGTTCTTCGTCTCTTAAGTAATGGTTTCATTCTATGCATAGTTTTACACACTTTTTTTTTTATGTAATAACACAAGCATATATAGAGATATCTCACTTTTAAAAATAGTAGCTTAGTATTCCATTGGTTGTATGTTCCATAATCTATACAACATGGCTCCTATTGATGGCCACTGGCTGTTATCAATAATGCTGTAATTAACTTCTTTGTACCTATTTCTCAGTACATATGTGAATATATCTTGAGAAAATTCTTTCTAGAATTGCTGAATCAATTGGGCATTTTGGTAGAAAGCAAAAAAGTGCCCTGCACAGAGGATGCATATCAATTTATACCTCCATCAGTAGAGTGTGATAGTGATAGTGCATGTTTGTTTGTCTTGCCATATCTGTCACACCTTTGTAAACGCCATGTTATTATCAAATTTTTTTAACTTTACCAATTATACCCATAACACTTATGTGCTGGACACTGATCTCTGTGGTTTGCATATATTAACTTATGTAACACTTACAAAGCACTGATGAGATGAGTATTATGTTCTCTACACTGCAGATGAGGAAACTGAAGCAAAGGGTGATTACGTAATTGGGAAGTAGTAGAGCTTACAGCCAGAAATCTAGCTCCGGAATCTACACTCTTTGTTCCTGTGCTGAAACACTTCTAAATTCCTTCTCTTTATCCTCTTCCCTCACTGAAGCAATTTTTTTTTTTTTTTTTTTTTTTTTTTTTTTGCCTGTGTTAAGAACTCAAGCCCTTTTCTTCCTTAATGTCCAGGTGAAGGGCAGGCAGAAATGTTTACTGCCACTGTCACTTAATAAGGATCAATATATTACACTGAAAATTAGCAATCTTCAAATCAGGAATGTCACAGATAGCATGTGGGAAGCAAGTTCTTTTGGCTTGATTTGGTTTATTAATTAGACTGATTTTCTTTCTTCTGTGGCTTTCTTCAGCACATGGTAGGCACTTTGGGGTCCTTTTTCACCTTTCAACACAAATTTATTGTTTTTAAAAATAAAATTTTAGTTTGAGATAATTTCAGAGTCACATGTAACTGTCAGAAAGATACAGAGAGATCCCTGCACTTTTTCCCAAGTTTCTCTTCATGATAATATCTCAAGAAACTATAGTATAATATCAGAACCAGGATATTAACATTGATATAGTCAATATACGTAACATTTCCAACACCACAGGGACCCCTATTGTTGCTGTTTCATAGTCATCTCTACCTCTCTTCCTACCTAAAGCCCTCGTTAACATATGGCAATTAATCTATTCTCTATCTCTATGGTTTTGACTTTTAAAGGATGTTATACAAATAAAATTATACAATGTAAACTTTTTGAATTGGTGTTTATTCATTGAGCAAATTTTATGGAGATTCATCCAAGTCGGTGTGTGTATCAATAGTTTGTTTTATTATATCGCTAGGGAGTATTTCATGTTATGGCTGTACCACAGTTTGGTGAACCATTAACCTATGGAAGGACATTTTGGTTGTTTCCAGTTTGGGACTATTATAAGCGAGGCTGTTATGAATATTCATATACAGACTTCTCTGTGGTCCTAACTTTTCATTCCTCTGAGGTAACTGACTAGCAGTGTAACTTCTGTGCCACATGGTAAGTGAATGTTTAGTGTTTTTGTTTGTTGTTAACTGTCAGACTATTTTCCAGAGTGGCTATACTATTTAATACCATCATCAAGGTGTGAGTTTTTCAATTTCTTCATATCCTCTCCAGAATTTGATGTTGCCAGTATTTTTCTTTTGAGCCATTCTGATTAGGTTATCTAGTGATATTGCATTGTGGCTTAAATTTACATTTCCCTAGTGGCTAACAATAGTGAACATGTCCTTATGTTTACTTTATTTGCATCTGTATATCCTCTTCAGTAAAACATCTGTTAAATGTCTTTTGTCAATTTCCTATCTGGATTGTTTAGTGTTTTTTTTTTTTTTTTTTTTTTTTTTTTCTGTTTTTACTGTTGAGTTTTGAGAGTTATTTATATATTCTAGATGCTAGTCCTTTGTCAAATGTATGGTTTGCAAGTAATTTTTCTAACTCTGTAGCTTGTCTTTTGGTCTTTTTATCAGTCTTTGGCAAAGCAAAAGTTTTTAATTTTGGTGAGGTATAAATTTATCAAATTTTAATTTTATGAGTCATGCTTTGGGTATCAATTCTAAGAATAATTTTCTTTGTACTAGATTCCAAAGACTTTTACCTGTTTTATTTCTAAATGTTTTATAAGGTTATATTTAGGTCTGTGATTCATTTTGATAATTTTTAAACAAGCTGTGAGGTTTAGTTCAAAATTCCTTTTGTAGGGGGCACTGTAATTGTCCAATTGATCCAACATCATTTGTTGAAAAAGATAACATTCCTCCATTGAGTCGCTTTTACGCCTTTGTTAAAAATTAGTTGTAGGTATTCTTGTGAATATATTTCTAGGTTCTCTATTCTCTTCTTTCAATCTTAAAATATAAGATTCAGAAAATGTAATTAAGTATAAAGTTTACTTGTGTAGACAGCTTGAGGATAACTACCCAGGAAATACAGACTCCAAACAAATGGAAACAATATTCCAAAGTGGGAAAATTAAGGGTTCATTTATGTAGGCAATTAACAGGATTATAACAATTTCCATACAAGGTAAATACATGTTCTGTAGAGATTGTATTGGTGATAGCTTGCTAAAATCGAATGAAGACTGCTTCAACATTCTGTAAGGTCGAATGACGATCCTAGAGAGTCTTATCTCTGGCAACACAAGGCCTTTCTTAATCACTTACAGGAAAAAGCAGAAGGTGTAGCTGCCTGCTACATGACTCAGGCCACTTCACCACATTCCCCTCAAGGCTCAAAATAATTTAGAGTTCCATTAGCTTTAAGTTCGAATTATTTAATTTCACATTTTCCCCTTTTATCAAGATCTTCCTAAGAATATATTTTAGACAAACTCAGATGGTTTGGCTACTTTCATGTTCAGGAACTTAGTCACACATCACCAGGAAGGCTTCTTAGAGAATCAAGTCCCACATTTCAGGGAATAGTCAGACTATAAAGCTGATTGGGTATATGCTGAATTTAGAGCAAAATGAAGGAGTTGACCTTTTGAGTTAAGCCAGGATACATGGCTGCATCTTCAAATAATGCAATTCTTTGAGCAACCATTATTATAGTTTTATTTTCAATTGTGCAAACCATTGCAAACAAATGTTGCGGCAGCAGTAAAGATGAAAACAAGGTTAAAATACAACAAATGACTTTAACTTCTAGAACAGTTTCTGCCACCAGGTTACCAAAGATCCAAACCAGCTACTTAGCCCATCATTCAGAGAGCATGTTAGATGAAAAAGGTTGGTTATTTGGTTTTTCATATCAGCCATTAATTTAGTGATGTTATCCAATTCATCTGGAATATAGGCATAACACTAATTTTTTATGATAGTGCAATATTCCCCTTGGGCTGTAGTACATCTAAAGCCATATGTTCTAAAATACAGCCTTTCTCATATGAGCAACTTAATTGTTTAATAAAAAGATGCCCATGTAGCTGTTATTTGTGGCCTTTTTTGTGTAATTGGTTAAGGCCTCTAAATGCCAAATGACATCCTCGATATTCAGTTATAGCAGAAAGATGGAAGCTAAATGAGCATACCAATGGAACACAGAAAAAGTGCAATGAAATTGTAAATAAGGAAAATTTGCAGGTTTTGAAAAGGTATGAACTATTTAACGTTGTGCCCAGACATAACCCAAAGAATATATCCTTACAATACTGGGAGTAACCATGGCCATGGATTGGTTCTATGTAGCCAAAATATTCCGTTCAGAGCTAGCCAATAAATATACAGCTGTTGTGCCCATTTAGTGGTATACAAATCAGTATTTTGTAATATAATGGTGTGGATACTCTGTTTCTTAGGAATCTATACTGCATATTTAGTGCTGTTGGATCATGTATCTTTGGTGTGATTCTTTTGTTCCTAGTGTAAATGAATGAACTAAGCTGACCAAAAGAGGGGATAAGCCAGGCAAAACTGTCACGATTTCTTTTTATAACATCTCGAAATTGAATTGTCTTGTTTCTCAGTTGGGACAGTGCTAACATTAAACCTAACGAATTGGCTACCAAAAATCTCTTCCTATGTCCCTTGCTTTGTAAAGTATTATTAATAGGTCAGTGTTATACGGCATTCTTGGTTATACTTGTGTTAAGCACCAATGACTTTTCATAGGTCTGTCTTTCATAATTTTAAATAGAAACAGCTAGTGTTTACCAGAATGGGTTGATCTTAAATTAAGCAAAACCAATGAAAGAGCTTTGGGAAAGGAATTTTAAAAGCCTCAGTTAATTTTGCCAACTGAGCTTTGATTATTCTACTTGTGCATTCCACTAACCCAGATGACTGGAGGTGATATTCAAAATGAAAATGTTAGAGAATGGGCCAGACTTTACATATTAACTAAATTATTTTTCCAGTGAAATGATTATTTCTGTCATGATGAATTTTAACAGGAGTTCCCAAAGTTGGAGTAATTCTTTCTAACATAACTTTACTTGCCACTATCATTATTGCTATTCTGAATGAAAATGTTTCTAAAAAATAAGAAAACTCAAATAATTATTGGAATGTACTTGTATCATTGTGATAGTGGCATAAAATGGATAAAACTGAATTGTCATACCTTGACAGGGCCTTCGGATAAAAAAAAAAACGACCTTGAAATCTATGTAAAGGTTTTCCTATATTATGTTTTGAACAGATGTGGCAAAAATTGTTATGCCTGATAAGTAACAGTTGGTGAAGGCTTGTAATTTTATTGGGGCTACAATGACTTAAATCCAGTGCATAAATTAGGAAAGATAACTAATTTGATTTGAGGCGTGGGTAGAACATTTAGTCCAAAGCATAACCCAGTCTCAAAGAATTATGTTCCTCCTTTTGTTTCCCAATCTCCTTATTCTGTTTTTGAATCTTTGAATTGAACTATTTTTTTTAAATCAAAACCAAGTGCTTTTTTAAAAGCTAAAATTACATTTATTTTCTTATTCAGGCACTTTCATAACAGTCATTTGGCTATATTATTTCCCAATTTATTTCATTTGCTTTCTGGAAAGTCAGACTTTGAATGGCCTATAATCTTGATAACGGCTAATTATTTTGGGAATAATATGCCTTCTAATAATTCTGAAACAAGTTATTCATTTTTTATGTACTGACTAAAAAAAGTAAAAATTCCTCTTTGTTTCTGTAGCATTCCAAAGGTATTGGATACTCCAAAGACATATTCTTGTATAAATATTAGCGGTTGTTCCTTTAGCCAATTGATAAGTTCTAATTAATTCTGTTAACTCTATTTTTTTGAGCTGAGCTTGCTTCCAAAAGATAAACACATTTTGTTTCCTCAATTAAAGATTTATAGCATAAATAGTATGACAAACTCCAGATTTATTTTTCAAGTAAGATCCATATGCAAACTAAACAACATCGGTATTATTAGTAAAGGGAGTTCTTTGTAGGTGAATCCTAGGAGTGAAAAGCTGTTTTATTAAAATTATTCAATCATGTGGCATTTTATCTGAAGGCAGAGGGAGAAGAGTGGTAGGATTCAGGTTATTGCATCTGGAGATTAAAATATAGGGAGAATTAAGAAGAACTTCATAGGAAGCCAATCTATTAACTGAATCTCTTTTATATAATTTTGTAGTAAAATATCGCATAGACATAACACATATAAACTGTAGACATACAGACACACAGACAGAAGCAGGTCTTAGAGCTGTATGAGATTATTCAATTGTCAGTTTTTAAATAGTTTCTCTCCCCTCTTTAGACTGTCAGCTTCTTCATTGCCTGTTCTGTTGCCCTAGATAATTGGCAGCTAGGCAATCCTAAATTTGCATTTCCAAAGACATTAGCCTTAGGTGAAAATGTATAGTCCAAAGCCACAGAACATAGATCTAAACACCATTATTTGCTGAGACAAAGAAGGGCATAAAGAACCAGTGAAGAAAAGATTGCCACGAAAAGTATCCTAAGCTAAGGTAAGGCTTGTTATGTAAATTTTAAGCCTATGTCCTCCGCATAATAATCAACTTAGTTTGTTTCTTGATTAGATTACTGACTTCAGGTTAGAGCCCTTTAATGTATAGGGCAAGAAAAGCATGCTGTTTTCACTGCCTAATAATGACATATGTGAAAACCAGGTGTAACTGGAAAGCAGATTACTTCAGTTACCCCATGGTGTCTTTTCTCTCTCACTGGTGAGTTTTTCCATAGCTTCAATGTGTCCAAACCACACTTATCTATATGCACAAAGAAACAAGTAATAACCTACAGCAACAACCACTTATTGTAAATGCTGTCAGCCATCTCCAAACTGCAGCCCTTACCAGGTGGCTTGGCAGCATTTCACACCCACAGGCCAAGTTTTTTCAAAGAACAAAGTAATCACCATTAAGTCCAAAAGTCAAAGAGATCAGGGAAAGAGAACAGAGCTTTATAGCTGGGAGAAATCTTTCCATGACTCTCCAGACTCCACAAGAAAAGCAGAAGACCTCCAAAGGGATGTGTGGGGATTTTTTTCTGTGCAGGTCTCAGGGCTGCTAGAAGTCTCCTCTATATTTTTTGAAGTGGTATAAAAGATGGCAAATGGAAGGAGGAGCAGAAGTAGAATGAAATGGAATAACAAATCTTATAGGAAACCAATTGGGAAGATTGTAAGCCTTCCAAAAGACAAAAATTATCTGTTTGGTACTATTGAATGTTGAGAAATGACTACGTTATTAATTGTTCTTGGTTTCTGTGCAAATTTCCATCCTATACATTTGGTTTTCTTTCCAGAAGGAGGGAAAGGTTAACTGGGATTGCACAGCAAATATTCAAGCCTCTTATTATCTAACACAAAACTCTAGATTTTACTCTCTCCAAAGCCTCTGATTTTAGAGGGTAATTTTAGAAGACATTTTGATAAATGTATGTGAATTTTTATTGGAGCAGCTAGAATAATTTTTCCAATATTGGTGGAGGGTTTTGACAACAATTAATTAAGTACTATCTTTAACAGCTCCTGTAATTCTTCATTATTTATCAATGTAGTTTCCTCCATGGTGATATAAATTGTAATTTTCAAATTAAGGGAATCAGATTTTGAAAAAAAAATTGTACTCGTAGTTCTATTTTATTTTCTAATTATAAATACATCTCCCCCTTTTGAGAGAGGAACAAATGGAAAATATGTTATTCTAAGAATATTTTTCCTGTCAAATGGATGGAGCCAGAGGGAGTCAAGAGGAAAACATTTGTTCTCAGTAGAGAACCTAATTTAAAAATTATAAATTCAGATTTATGTGCTGTTACAGGAATATTTGTTACACCCACCATCTGTATTGGTTTTGTTTGACCGTGAGGAATAAGACCTTATAGTAAGGTGGGATTTATTTCTGATAATGTAGCTCCAGATTCAATAAGAGCTTCTCTTTGCTTTTTGTTTAAAATAGTTACAATTTATCTTAAGGTATTGGTGTTAGTGAGAAGAGGGAAGGTCCCTTTGATTTTCTCAGAGCACCCCATTTTTTCTTAATTTTAATTTTAATTTTAGTTTTAAGTTCCACCTTTAACCATGGTTGATAAATCAAGGCAAGTTCTCCTCTACGGGATGCAGGTGTTCCTGAAATAAAGTCGGAATACTAGAAGAAGAAAGAAGAGGCAAAAGGGGAATAAGTCCAGACAGAAAAGTTCTGACAATGGAGGACAAAGCGAAGCATCAGCTGATGAAGGAGAAGAAATTTCAACAGTCTTTTTAATTCAGAAATTGTTTTAGACAATTTTTTGTTTTCTTTCTGCAAAGACTTTATCAGACCTCTTTTAGATGCTTCTAAATACAATTGGAAATATCTGTGTCAATTATTGTTATTTTTTTAGGGCTGGTTTTATCTAATTGAACACATATATATGCTAGTTTAAGTCTTTCAAAGACATTCCATTTTGGCCACTATGATTTGGGATTATTGCAAATTATGCATGACTAGTTTTCTAAGTACTTACATGAAGAGGCACCATAAGTACTAAATATGAATCTAGCTGATGTTTCTAGTGGAGGATCTCTCCTTAAGGAGGAAGACTAGTTTTTAGATGCATAATTTAGATTTACCTCTTTAATGACCAAAAGATTTAGATGAAGGTGTTTTGGATTGAGTGTGCTGCCTCCAGAAATAGCTCCTCAAGGAAATCGAGTCAGTTCCTTCTCTTTATGTGTCTTGATATCCCAAGAAACTTGGTCACTTAATGTACAAGATAATCAGCCTTTACTCATGACCACCATATTAAATAAGGTTTTCTATATGATCTACTGAAGGGATTACTTGTGAGACTATTTCACATCACAAGCATTGAGCTCCAACACTTCCACAAGAACTTCATGACCTAATGTGCATTTTGGCCAGGAGAAACAGTGTCTCTCATTTTGGTGACTTATGATTTTCCTCATAAAGAGCATTTTGTTCACTTAAGAAGAAAGTTTAGATTTTTCAACAGAACCAAGCTTCAGAATATGGTCAATTTTAAAGATTACAAATTTGCTTAAACCACAAAGATTCACTTACATCTTTCAAAGAGAAACTGTCTTCTCCTTGACCAAAATTCTGAATAAGGGAAAATATTATAGAAACTATGAGTAATTCAAAACAAAATCTTAACCTCATAGAAAAGTAAAAGTTACAAATCTGCAGTTAGCAGAATTTCTAAAGAAACAGAAACAAAACTCTAACCTTGCAGTAAAGCTTCAATTGCAACCTTGTTGAGTTAGGAATGTCTATAGCACAAAAAATTATAAATTTCATTCAAACTGGGAGACTTGAACCCCTGAGAGAAGCCTTTCCAAAAATTGTTTTGGATTCTGGCAAGGTCGGGTGAATAAAAGTCATTTGTGTTGGTGTCAGGGCTCCAGTTATCTGCTTGATTAGTTCTATTATAAAGAGACACTGGGGAAGGAGGCCAAGATGGCCAATTAGAAACAACTGTTGTTTGTGGCACTTATGGTGAGGAATAAAAGAGGAGTGGAAATACAGCACCTTCAACTGAAATATCCAAGTTCTCACATTGGGAATGATTAGGGAAACAATTTGACACACAGAGAAGAAATCAAAACAGAGTGGAACAATGGCCTAGCTGAGAGAAACATGGAGCCAAGGAAACCCACACCTCCAGCCAAGGAAAGTGGTGTGGGAGAAACTGAGGCAACTAGGGTCTGGAATAGATCCCCAGCAAGCCAAAGCAGCCTTACAGAATAGTAGCCAGACTATTAAAAGAAAAACAAACAAACAAAAACAACAATAAACAAAAAAACTCCATCAAAAAGAGAGCAACCTTGAAGATTAAAGATATATAAGACCATAAATATAAGAAAGAACCAATGAAAAAACACTGAAAACTCAAAAAGCCAGAGTGCCCTTTATTCCAGATGACCGCAACACCTTTTCAGCAAGGGCTCAGGTCCAGGCTGAGGCGGAGATAGCTGAAATTATAGAAGTAGGCTTCAGAAGGTGGGTAATGCCGAACTTTGCTGAAGTAACGGAACATGTAGTAACCCAACGCAAAGAAGCTAAGAATTATGATAAAACAATACAGTAGTGGAAAGTCGAAACGGCCAGTTTAGAGAGGACCATAACTGACCTGTTAGAGCTGAAAAACACACTGTGACAACTTCAGAATGCAATCACAAGTATTAATAGCAGAATAGACCACAAAGAGGAAAAAAATCTCAGAGCTTGAAGACTATCTTTCTGCAATAAGACAAGTAGATAAGAGTAGAGAAAAAAGAATCAAAAGTAATAAAGAAAACTTCAAAGAAATATGAGATTATGTAAAGAGACTGAATCCAAGAATGATTAGGGTACCTGTAGTAGATGGGAAGAATGGAACCAAGTTTGAAAACATACTTCAAGATATCATGCAGGAGAACTTCCCCAAGGTAGCAAGACCGGCCAACTTTCACATTCAGGAAATGCAGAGAACCCCAGGAAGATACTCCATGAGAAGATAATTCTCAAAATCACATAATCATCAGATTCTCAAAGGTCTAAATGAAAGAAAAAATGTTAAGGGCAGCCAAAGAGAAAGGCCAGGTTACTTCCACAGGGTAGCCCATCAGACAAACAGTGGACATCTTAATGAAAACTCTTTAAGCTAGATGAGATCGGGAGCTAAATATTTAATATTCTTAAAGAAAAGAATTTTCAACCCTGAATTTCATATCCAAGCAAACTAAGCTTCATAAGTGAAAGAGAAGTAAGTTCCCTTACAGACAAGCAAATGCTGAGGGAATTCGTCACCACCAGACCTGCCTTACAAAAGCTCCTGAAGGTAGCACTAAATATGAAAAGAAAACCTATTACCAGCCACTTCAAAAACACACTGAAGCACACAGACCAGTGACATTATGAAGCAACTACATAAACAAGTCAGAAAAATAACCTGCTAGCATCATGATGACAGGATCACATCTGCACATAACAATACTAACCTTAAATGTAAATTAATTAAATGTCCCAATTGAAAGACACAGAGTGGCAAGCTAAATAAAGAACCAAGACCCGTTGTCATGCTGTCTTCAAGAAACCCATCTCACATGCAGACACATAGGCCCAAAATAAAGGAATTGAGGAAAATTTACCAAGCAAATGGAAAACAGAAGGAAGCAGGGGACATGTAGGAACATTCCTAGTTTCTGAAAAAACAGGCTTTAAACCAACAAAGATCAAAAAAAGACAAAGAAGGACATTACATAATAGCAAAGGATTCAATTCAACAAGAAGAATTAACTATCCTAAATACATATGCACCCAATGCAGGAGCTCCCAGATTTATAAAGCAAGTTCTTAGAGACCTTCAAAGAGACTTAGACTCCCGCACAATAAAAGTGAGACTTTAATACCCCACGGACAATGTTAGACAGATTATCAAGACAGAAAATCAACAAAGACATACAAAAGTTTAACTCAGCTCTGGATTGAGCAGACCTAATAAATATACAGAAAACTCTACCAGATAACAGCAGAATATATGTTCTTCTCATCACCACACAACACTTACTCTAAAATTGATCACATAATTTGAAGTAAAGGACTCCTAAGGAAATGCAGAAGAACTGAAATTATAGCAAACAGTCTCTCAGACCACAGTACAAATTAGATATCAAGATTTAAAAATTTACTGAAAACCACACAACTACATGGAAACTGACCAATCTACTCCTGAATGACTCCTGGGTAAATAATAAAATTAAGGCAGAACTCAAAAGTTTCTTTGAAAGTAATAAGAACAAAGAGACAATATACCAGAATCTTGGGGATGAAGTTAAAGCAGTGTTAAGAGGGCAATTTACAGCACTAAATGTCCATATCAAGAAAATTGGAAAGATCTCAAGTTAACCTAACAGCAAACAAACCCCAAAGGTATCAGAAGACAAGACATAACCAAGATCAGAGCTGAACTGAAAAACATAGAGACACATATACTAAAATTGGAACGATACAGAGAAGATTAGCATGGCTCCTGCGCAAGGATGACCCACCCTGCTTTTCTTTCTTATCCATGTGACAAGTTATTTCCCTAATTATTTCCAATGCAATCTCCTAGACATTTCAGTTGAAGATGCTGTATTCACTCTCCCCTTTCATTCCCATCCATGAGAAGATTCAAATAAACACAATCAGGAATGGTAAGTGTGATATCACCACTGACCCAACAGAAATACAAACAACAATCAGAGAATACTAATAAACACTTCTATTTATATAAACTAAAAAATCCAGAAGGAATAAATAAGTTCCTGGACACATACACCCTCTCAAGACTGACCAAGAATGAAACTGAATCTCTGAATACACCAGTGACAAGTTCGGAAATGACCAGAGGGATTCACAGCTGAATTCTACCAGAGGCACAAAGAAGAGCTCGTACCATTTCTACTGAAGCTGTTTCAAAACATTGAAAAGAAGAGACTCCTTCCTAACTCATTCATTGAGTCCAGCATCACCCTGATACTAAAACCTGGCTGAGATATAACAATAACAAAAACCTCAGGGCAATATCATTGATGAACATAAATGCAATAATCCTCAACAAAATACTGGCAAACTGAATCCAGCAGCACATCAGAAAGCTTATCCACCATGATCAAGTAGGATTCATCTCTGGGATGCAAGGTTGGTTAAATATATGCAAATCAATAAAGGTGATTCATCACATAAACAGATGTAAAGACAAAAACCACATGATTATTTCAAAAGATGCAGAAAATGCCTTTATTTATTTATTTATTTATTTATTTATTGTTTCATTGTCATAGGTTATTGGGGAACAGGCAGTGTTTAGTTACAAAAGCTAACTCTTTAGTGTTGATTTTGAGATTTTGGTGCACCCATCACCTGAGCAGTATACGCTGTACCCTATTTGAAGTCTCTTATCTCTCACACCATTACCACCCTTTCCACCTGGGTCCCCAAAGTCCATTTTGACATTCTTATGCCTTTGCATTATCATAGCTTAGCCCTAGCGTATCAGTGAGAACATACAATGTGTGGTTTTTCATTCTAGAGTTACTTCACTAAGAATTATAGTCACCGATCTTATCCAGGTCACTGTGAATGCCAGTAATTTATTCATTTTTATGGCTAAGTAGTATTCCATAGTGTATATATATATATAAAATCACGGCTTCTTTATTCAATCATTGATTGATGGGCATTTCAGTTGGTTCCACATTTTTGCAATTGCAAATTGTGCTGCTATAAACATGCATGTACAAGTATCTTTTTTAAAGGGAAATACAATGTGCTTAATTTTAATTATCATTGAATATAAGGCACTACTCTAAGCAGTGAAAATAAACTCACTAAATCCTCATGCCATTATGAAATAAGTATTATTGGCCTCATACTCATTTTACAAAGCAGAAAATGGGAAAATGAGACACTCTGATGTTTTGTACAGCCAAAAGATAATCATTTGAGCTTGAGTTTGAAGCCAGGTAGTCTGACCTGAGTCCACTTCCTTAGCCCAAGCTATAATCTCTCTGTTATAGTGTGCTGTTTAATTGGCTCACTGGTCTCTAAAAAAAAATTTCAAATCAATCTCGACTAAAATTCAGTTTTAGATAAATCAAGTAAAACCCATAAAATATTATTTTACACTGTACTATAAAGTTGAAGCATTTTTTCTTCAATTTCTCTTTCTGCTTATCAAAGACAATCACTGGCTAAATATTGAACAAAATCAAAACTGGTGAATAAAATTATTATTATTATTATTTAAATAAATAACTTTTTAATTATTATACTTTAAATTCTTTCTCTGGTCCACTCTTCTGAAGTAATTTTCCTCCTTTGTAAACAGAGTACTAAATAAGGCTAGGAATCCCTGATTTTCTTGGCTTGTCTCTCCCATCATGGATTACTTGCCTTAAGAGTGAGTTCGGGTGTGGGCAATTAGGTTACAGCAGTCTTTGCCTGTCATACTTTAAATAGACATTCTACACTGAGTAGGAAGGCTTGGTCAAGAAGATGGACACAGACCTCTTGGCCACAGTTCCTTAAAATGTATTTAACACAGAGCTGAGAGCTGATAAATGCCAGTGGTATGCCCTTCCAAGGGAAGAACTGAAGCCCTAGACTGGGCATTGGAAAGAGAGGGAGCGCTGTCTTCTTGGCCATGACTACCTGTTATAGAAATATCATCACACTTAACCTGAAATAGGAAGGAAGTGGTTTGTGGCTTAAATGCCATAGACTGTCACTGTTTTTATAGAGATTTAGTAGATTTTCTTGAAATACATATTTTTCAATTTTCTGAAAGGGCTTAGGACAATTTCCATATATATTGATAGTTTTATATAATCTCTCCAGATTAATAGTTGTTTTGTTATGGAGAAGGTCCACTGAGCACCTCATTGTACCATCGGGGAAGTCTTTCCATTCTGTAGTGTTTTTGAGTGTATATCCTTATACAGATTTTTGAAGTTATTTCTCTGGGTATTATAGTATATATACATAACTTATCAAAAGCTACTGAATTGACATTTTGCCTTTTTGGGTAAAGAATCACAGTTTCATCTTGTTTTGTGTTTTCAAAAATTATTCTATTTTAATAATTGTCTTAAATATTTTCTATACATATATTGAGAAACACATCAGATACTATCATAATTTTTGCTTTAAGCATAAAAAAATTGAGAAAACTCAAAAGAACGAAAATCTCTTGCATTGTATTTACCCATTGTTTTGTTTTTCTTTCTTTTCTGTTTTTTTTTTTTTTTTTCTTTCTTTCTTTCTCCCTGATGGTACAAGATCCCTTCTTTTATTACTTCTGTTCTGTAAAAGAACTCTGTTATTTTTTTTAGGGTAGGTCTGCTAACGACAAATTTTCTTAGGTTTTCTATTTCTGAAAGTGCTTTTATATTTTCTTCATTCTTGAAAGATAATTTCACTGGATACAGATTTCAGGGTTGGCAAAACTCAAAACATACTGTACCAATTCTTTATGGCTAGCATGGCTTCTGATGAAAAAAAATCTTCTGTCATTCCAATAGTTTTACCTCTATAGGTAAATTGTCATCTCCCTCTTGCTGCTTTTCAAAAGTTTGATGATAATTATGCTGTGTCTTGGCATAAACTTCTGCATTTTTTTTTTTTTAATGTGTGGGGTTTGTTCAGCTTCTTTAATCTGTCGGTTGTGGTCTTTTTCCAAATTTGGGAAATTTTAGCTCTTATGTTTTTGAATACTGTGGCAGCCTCACCCATTTTCACCTTTCCTCCTGGGACACTGATGATTTGAATGTCAGATCTTTTTTTAGGTCCCACAGGTCTCTGAGTCTCTGTTCATTTCCTTTTCCAGTCCATCCTTTCTCTGTTGTTCAAATTGGATAATTAATATTGTTTTATCTTCAAGTTCACTGATTCTTTTTTGTCTTATCCATTCTTCTCTTGAGTATATCCACTGAGGCTTTTTTAAATTACAGATATTTTTATTTTTCTGTTATGAAAGTTTTATTTGGCTCTTTTGCTTATTTGCTGTATTTTTATTTATTTTCGTTTGTATTTCTATGTATTATTTTAGGTACAGGGGTACATGTGCAGGTTTGTTACATAGATAAACTGTGTGTCAGATTATTTTGCCACCCAAGTAATAAGTTTTGTGTACAGATTATTTTGCCACCCATGTAATAAGCATAGTACCCAATAGGTATTTTTTTTTCCTGATCCTTTTCCTCTTCCCACCCTCAATTAGGCCCTAGTGTCTGTTGTTCCCCTCTTTGTATTCATGTGTTCTTATTGTTTATCTCCCATTTCTAAGTGAGAACATGCAGTATTTGGTTTTCTGCTGCTGCATTAGTTTGCTGAAGACAATGGACTCCAGCTCCATCCATGTTGCTACCAAAGAAATAATCTCATTCTTTCTTATGGCTACGTAGTATTCCATGATGTATATGTACCACACTTTCTTTATTCAGCCTACTGTTGATGGATATTTAGGTTTATTGCATTTCTTTGATATTGTGAATAGTGCTGCAATGAACATATTTGCATACATGTGTCTTTTTCTTTTTGAAACAGAGTCTCGCTCTATCACCAGGCTGGAGTGCAGTGATGTGACCTCTGCCTCCCAGGTTCAAGTGAGTCTCCTGTGTCAGCCCCTCAAGTAGCTGGGACTACAGGCGCACACCACCACGCCCAGCTAATTTTTGTATTTTTAGTACAGATGGGGTTTCACCATGTTGGCCAGGATGGTCTCGATCTCTTGACCTCGAGATCTGCCTGTCTTGGCCTCCCAAAGTGCTGGGATTACAGGAGTGAGCCACTGTGCCGGGCCCTGAATGCATGTGTCTTTGTGTTAGAGCAATTTACATTACTTTGAGTATATACCCAAGAATGAGATTGCTGGGTTAAATGGTAATTCTGTTTTAAGTTGTTGGAGGAACCACCACACTGCTTTCCACAATGCGTGAACCCATTTATACTCCCACCAACAGTGTATCAGCATTTGCTTTCTTCAACCTTGCTTGCATTTGTTATTTTTTGACCTTTTAGTAATAGCCACTCTGACTGTTGTAAGATGATATCTCACTGTTGTAAGATGCCTCTGGCTTTGTTCTTTTTGCTCAGGAATGGTTGGCTATTCAGGCTCTTTTTTGGTTCCTTATGAATTTTAAAATAGCTTTGTTTTTTTTTAATTCTGTGAAGAATGTCCTTGGTAGTTTTATAGGAATAGCATTTATATATTTTTCAATTATGAAGCAAGTATATAATTGTGCATTGAACCATTTTTATGATGGGTGCTTTAAAATTTTTGTTGGATAATATCAAGATCTGTGTCACCACATTGACATCGGTTGATTATTTTTTTCCTATTTGAGATTTTCCTCATTCTTGCTATAATGTATGGTTAAAAAAATTATCCTGCACATTTTGTGTGTCATTAGACACTGGGTAGTTTTTAAATATTCTATTTAACAGGCCTCCTCTGACACCATACAAATGGGAGAAGCGGAGTAACCTCATCATTAGTGCCAGGTGGGGGACAGAAATCTAAGTCTCATACTCAGCCTTCCTTGACACCCCAGAGATAAGAGTGCCTTCTTACTGCTAGGCAAAGTTGAGAGTTTTAGCTTTTTGCTAGGTCTCTGATTACATCACCCTGGCAAAAAGGGGGAGAAGTACGTTTTTTTACTGCTTCCCATGTGGTCTCCACTGACAACTTTGGGTAGGAAAATGCCTTGTTACTTCTGGATGATAGAGAATACTCTGGCATCTTACTCAGCCCCCACTGACATTGGTGGAGCAGGGAGTAGGAGGAGTGTCCTGTAACCACTGGGTAGGTGTGGAATCCGAGACCCCTGCTAGGCCCCAACTGATACCATAGAGACATGCTTGTTATCACAGGGCAGTGATAACAGTCTCCAGTCCCCGTTTGATCTTCTCTGATACCACTTTTACAAGAGAGGATGGGACACCACATTACAGCATGGCAAAGGTGGAAGTCTTGTCTTTCTCCACTCTTGTCAGTAGAGTGGAGATGATGCCATAGTTTTTTCCGTGGTGTTTGGCTGAGGAAGGGCAGTTATTGTCTAAAAGTTTTCTGTATCACTAAGTTGCCGCTTTTCTTTTCTTTTGGCTGGAGAGAGCAGGTTTTTCTTGGGAGCATTTTAGGTCTATGCTTATTAATATTTCCATGTTGCTGGCTTTTCTTACCACCCAATCCGAGATATATGAGGCAAAAAGAAAACCCAGGGCACTCATGTTGTTTACCAAGTTCTATGGCGCCTAAATAGTCTATCTTCTTCTCTCCACCTTTTAGGGTCTTCTCATAATCGTGTATACAATGCCTACAAATTTCACCTTTAATTAGTAGAAGGAATAGAGAAGTGCATCCATTCCTTTTTGGTGTGGAATCTAAAGCCTTTAATTGGTTTTTATGAGGTAAATTTGGATGTAGCTTGGTTTGAGTCTGTGGACTCTGCCCAGGAAGCTGGCATATTAGAAGCCCTCTACATTTGGTCACCACAGGAAATTTTTTAAAAAAACAATCTCCTATGTCCAAGCTGCACTACAGGCAGTTAAGTCAGAATCCCTGGGGATAAGATCTAGGTGTCAGTATTTTTAAAACTCCCCAGGTGATTCCAGTATAAAATCAAGGTTAAGAATCACTGCTGCATGATTTTTTGATTAGGGCTAAATTAGAAACACATCTCATACAAGACAGCAGGGAGGCAGAATCAAGAAGAGATTAATCAGCGATTGGAAACTAAGACTTCATGAAAAAAAAAAAGTCTCTGACTAAACCCAGATTTTTTCATCTTTCTCCATATATGCTCTTCAATAAAATATTGTTAAACACTATAATGATGTTTAATATTGTTACCAATTTACTACTGAGTTCTGTTTCCAAAGACAACACATACCTGAGTAGAAAAGTCCACCACAATCTGTTTCTTTATTGTCCCTACTTATGGGAAACTTACCTTAGATTTAGCTTGATAATCTTAAAATGATCCTTAGAGGCAAATTTAATCAAATGTGATTAAAATTTCAGGATTAAACAAAGCTGATTCCAAAAGGGAATAAAAATATCAATAAATCACATAGATTAGACAAGAATCAATCCCTATTCACTCAGTTGTGTTCTAGTGACCATTTCTGGTTATCTTCTCTGTTTTCCTCTTTGAGATCTTCTCTGTCACCAAGAATGAGTCTACAGCAAAGGTAGGTTTCATTCATTGCACGTTAGGTTGGAAATGGTTCTAGTGATCACAGAGCCCAGTCCCCATTGTGCACCAAGGAGAAAATTGAGGTCTAGAAAAAGGAAGGGTCTCACTACAGCTAGGGAATTAGGGAATGGCGGAAGTGAGACAAGAATTCAGATCTCCAGCATGTTCTTTGAGTGATACCACGGGGGCCAAGGAAACAGTATAATCGATGTAGTTACTCACGTTATATGGGAATTAGTATATTATAAACTGAAGATATTTTGAAACTAGTATGTGATTCTTGAAAACTCCTAGGGAAACTGTCTGATGTAGCTTTCCAAGCTGAACACTATGAGGAACTCAACGGGATAAAAATACTCGTTCTTGAGGCCTGTCTTAAGGAGGCAGCTGTGGTATAGTGGACAGTGCTGGACCTCAGAGTCAGACAGACTTGGGCTGAAATTCAGAATGTCACTTGCTGCTATATAGTCATAGAAAAAATATCAAACCTTTGTGAATTTTAGTTTCTTCTTTTGCAAAATAAAGATTGTAAAGGATGCCTACCGCCTAGGAATAGCATTGTATTGAATAAGTATTGAATAAGACAAAGTATGGAAGTAGAAAAGCACATGAGCAATAATCACCAAATATAGTTTTTCATCCACCTTCTCTTTCACTAAACTACTCCTTAGAAAGGAGCTCCTAATGAAGGTAAATTGCTCCCACTAGAATCCACAAGGAAGAAATGCTATGTAGAAGATCGCCAGGTGGCTGCACAGCTGCCCTCAGTGGGGATCCATTTTGTCCAGACATGCAGCATGTGAACCCCCAACACTCGTGTGTACACTGTTTCTGTGGCCTTACAAGGCTGCCAGGTACACAGAAACTTGCCAGTCACACTGTGGGCATAAAATGAACTGTCATCATACCAGCCTAGAAATATGCAAGTGTTTAGTCCCTGATGAAAAGGTTATTAACAATCACCTAAGAATCCTGTTTGACCATTTGATGACTTGCCTGTTGCTTTAATCCATCTATTCACAGAGATCTCGTTTCCCCATGTCCTTCTGGGGTATAGAGTGGGGGTTCTCTGCCCTTTGACTGACACAGGCACATACTGAAATCAACTCCAGAACAGATAAGGGTTGCCCAAATGCTAACCATTCCTATGCTTTTATTATCATCCATCAATCAGAGGATTCAATCTCCTCCACTGTACCACCATTTTTATCAAGGGAGAATGCAAGTCCCAGTTAGGCTTTAAAAAATGCCTTTGCTCAGAGTTATGATAAATACACAAGACCTGGCCTCTTACCTCCTGGTAATTCTAGTCACTTCTCCCCAATTCTGTAGTGGTTCCCTCAATAAACCCTTCTACAGCCTGTGATAGTATTTCCCAATATTGCTTTTCCTATACACACCCCTAAGCCTTAGTGGTTTCCTCTGTCTTTTCTCCTTTGGTTTGAGTGATACCTCCTAAGTTTTCCTCCTCTAAGTTCTGCCTAGATGCTTTCTCTCCATCTTTTCTCTGGGTTACGTAGGGTATAGAGAGACTAAAAAGAAGAGAACTGAATAGGACTCCAGTTTTGCCTCTTTCTTTTGCCCTGAATTGAGTAATTAAGTGGTGTTTGTGTGTGTGTGAGAGAGAGAGAGAGGAAAAGAGATTGCTTATAGAATCAGTCCTGATAATGTGCACTTTTTAGAAAGTAAATTAGTAAACCAACAGCAGTCTACTCAGAGATCAGTAATCACAGAATACTTTTGTAAAACAGCTTTATTGAGAAATATTCTGTATATTATAAAATTCATCCATAATTTCATGTATACAAGTCAATGATTTTTATTAACTTTATTGAGTGGGGCAGACACCACCATAACTAAATTTTAGAACATTTTTATCCTTTAAATAAGATTTCTCATGCCTATTAACATTTAATTGTTTTTTTCTCATGCCCATTCCAAGGCAACCATTAATCTACATACTGTCTTGATTAGCATGCTTTTTGTGGACATTATATATATAAGAAATCATACAATATGTGGTCTCTTGTATCTGGCTTATTTTACTTGGCATGATTTGAAGTTCATCTACAATGTATCATGTGTCAGAAGTTAAATCTTTTTTATTGCTGAATAGTATTCTATTATATGTATATACCGTAACTTTTTATCTATTCATCAGTTGATGGACATTTGGGTTATTTGCACCTTTTGGATATTATAAATAATGTTTCTATATTTGTATACAAGTATTGTGAGTACATATTTTTTAATTATATTGGGTATATACCTAGGAGTGATATTACTGGATCATACTCTAGCTTTAGCTTTTAGAAAAACTCCAGACTGTTTTCAGAAGTGGCTATACCATTTTATAATTCTACCACCACCATATGAGGTTTCTCATTTTTCCACATCCTTGCCAACATGTGTTGTTGTCAAGATTATAGAATATTAAAGATGGAAGGAAATTTGATTTTCCTATCTCTTAAATTAAGTTATAGTAAAGTGTAGCATTCATAATTAAATAGTGTCTCTTTAGATGGTCCCTTTAATCTGGTAAGATTATCAACACACATAGAGACCCTGAAATGGCAAGGCAGTAAGAAGTAATCATCCAGATTCTCTAGCTAGAATATGCTTGTATTTTAAGAAATTATGATCAAAATGAAGACACACACACACATACACACAGACACACACGTAAATTCCTAGAGATTTTGCAGACCTCAGAAGACTTGTGTGCAGTTCCCTAGGGCCATGGAACCCTGTTTGAGAAGTATTAGTTTAGAACACAACAGTTTCTAGTAGATCCTTATCCCAGAGGATAATATAAATGACATAAACACTTTTAGAAAAAAGAAAGAGAGCTTGGACTATAACCCAGATCTCCTGTGTGACAAGTCAGTGAATCCCAGCAATACTGATGATCAGAAACATATTTTTTTTGCTGTGCTCACTGAGAAGAGACACACCAGCAAAATAAGGCACCTGGCTCTCTGAAAGTAGAGAAATAAACAAGGTGTTTGGATATATTTCTGTTTATTGGCCAATATAAAATGCTTGCAGAGAATCATAAACAAACATAGCTCTGCCAGTATCTACACATGCATATGGCTCAAGATTTAACAAAATATCTATAAATAACACATTTATGAGAAAAAAATAATTAAAATATACCAATATTCAATGTAAAACACCGAAGACTTAGCTAGTGAGGTGGGGTTGGCAGGGAGGAGGGGAACAAGAGGGATTTGATCTCAATGTGCCAGGGCTGTCTGTTGTGGAGGGGTATGCTGCAGTACCGAATCCTTTCCTAGCCTGGATCTGAGAATCCTGGAAGAAAAAATTGTTTTCCCAGACTCCCTCCTGTCAAAATCCAAGTCAAGGTGTATGGAGAGAAAAACAGTAAACCAAAAAACCCAATTCATTCTCAACGAATACTTTCCCACTTCCTTACAAACAAAAACTACATTTTTTTTCTTTTGCTAGTTCATATGAAGACAATTTAACTATTGTTTAGGCTCAAGGGTGTGTTAAAAATGTTTCTATCAAGTGTATTTTGTGCTTCCACTGACCAATAACCCCTTTGTCGAAAAACACATAAAAGCATAGTGCTCAAACAAATATGTCCCAAACTTTAAAAGCATTGAAAAGGAAAACTGTAAAAAGAACTCTCCTGAAGGAAATACTCAACTATGACATTTGCCATGGCCCAACCGGAAATTATAAAGCAAAACATCCTTCACTTCACCTTTGCCCAAAATACCTTAAAATGCAAAGCCAATTGCCACCTCCAATTGCTGACCCATAAAAAGTTGGAATTAAGGTGATTCTGGGTATGGCTTGGGCTGTTCACATAATATTCGTGCCATGAGCAAGCACAGTGAAGAAGGCTGGCTCTGGCATTTTATCATATTGTTATTATTATTATTGTGTTACAACCATTATCTTTCCTCTAGAGCAGTGGTGTTAAATGTGGGCTTGAACTACTGCCAACCACATGGCAGCCTTTGAACACCCACAGCACCCGCAGCCTGCTCAAGCAGAATCATCCTTTCTCTGGATACTACTACTTCTCCCAGAAGGTGTAAACAGGATCAGTGAAAGTCAGTGAGATAATAATAAACTGTAGCAGAAACAAAACAAAACAAAACAAAACACACCACCAAAAAACACAGCACCTAAAGGCCAAGGCCTAAACCGTTGGTTGCCACATATTTGCTAAGACATATGCGGGGCCAGGCTGCTTGCTTGGTACAAGCTTCTATTTTAATTGCTTCTAATCCTCAGTCCAGTACAATGAGAACTTTTTTGCTTTTTTCCCAAGTACTTTTAGCAATCTGATCAATTGGTTGCCTCAGGGGCCCTTAATCACTCTTTGTAGACGGACTAAAGTATTTACTAAAAGTATTTATGTATTAAAACTCTAAAGTATTTAACAAAACTCTAAAAGCAAAAATCTCGACGTAGAGAGCACTCTTTTGCCAGAGCTAGAACCTAGTGATGAAGTGCACATTCTGCCTAATGTACTTAATGAACCACCTAATACTTGTGGGACAGGAGCTAACTGTACAAGTTTCAGACAGATTCTCAGATAATAAAGAATACAACCTCCATGGAACTTGTTTTTCTCTGAGCATGAGATGTATAGGTGGAAACTAAAGGTAAAAAGATAACTGAGAAAGAATCAAAGGGAACAGTGGTGAGACAGCTGAGATTCAATTGATATTTCAATAGAAAGAGGCATACTCAGATATCCCTAAATGGATTGAGGGCTGTCTTTGAGGGACTGCTGGGAGGTAGCCTGGGAAACCCAGGCTCCAGAAGGAAGATTACTTTGGTTCAGAAATGTTCTGTAAGGTTCCAAAATGGCAAACTTCAGCCCTCCTTCCTGCTGAGGGTGGAGAGCACCAAGAATACAGGACGAGGCCCAGGGGATCTAGAGGGAAAATGTTTGCCCTGCCCTATGCTGTAGAGCAGGACCATTGTTCTTCAAACATATACAATACCCTACAACTGCCCCAGGGAGTGCAGTGAGTCTAGAGAAGAAGGCAGAAGAAAACTTATAATCTGTAGGGGGTGAGAAATAGAGGGAGAGAAAAGTAAAAAATTATTTATCCTGCCCCAACTGAACTAAGATGCAGATGAAATCATGTGCTATTTTTTTTTTTTTCCATAGGAGACTACACTGCTGCCTCGGAGACACTCAACAAACTATGGGGCCAGCTACTTTTCCTGCGAGTGGGGATGGGCTGTCTTAATCTCCTAATCTCTCTCCCATGCTCCTTAATGATCTTTTAAGGATCATTTACACAGTGTCTAGTGAGGAGAAATAACTAAAGAGGGCCTTTCAACAACCCCGCTTGTCTCAATGCCATAGCCAAGCCTAGTTTCTGCTCTAGCTGCCCTTCTCTGGCCTCTGCTCTCAGTCAGGAAATGCACACTTGGGTCTGTGGGTGGATGTGCAGGCCGTACTATCTTTCTCAAATATGAATTACTTTGAGTAAGTCACTATTGTTTTGGCCTCAGTTTCCTCATATTTAAAATAAGCATAATGTATCAATGAGGTTTTTTAAAACTGTAAAGCGCTAAATTGTTATTGACAGTTTTGCCCAAACATTTACAGTATCTGTCTAGGCTTTTAAAGATGGGATAATTGCCCATTCCGACTTTTAAATAAAGTTAAAGCCTCAAGTCACCCAAACTAAAATTAGAGACTCAAATTGCAGAAAGGAGAAGTGGGGGAACTGGGGAGTGGGAGGTAAGTGGGAGAAAGGAAAATGAATGCTCCTACTGGCTCTAGCCTATATCCCTTCTTTCACACCCAAGGGACCAAAAAAAAAAAAGAAAAAAAAAGACAGGAAGAAAGAGCCCTGTCTAGCCTCTCAACCCTTCACATTTTCTAACCTCTTTGGGACAGTGATGAATGGCAAATCTCTTAGCTTTCCACTGTGGTCCAACCTGGCAGAGAATGTACCAGGCTGGCAGAAAGAGGAGTGGGAAACTGGCAGGACAAAGAGAGAACAGGCTTCATATGATGGGCAAGGACATTACCTCATTCATATTCAGGCAAAAGGGCCTTATATGTCTATCTATCCCTTTTCCTTTCCGAAAGAGTTGTTTTCTCAAACAGATATGGCAAGAAAACAAAACATCCTCCTACCCCATAACATTTTCTTCCAGAAAATGAAGATTTGAAGATATTGAAGAGGCCATGAAGGCACCCTAGCTTGCTGTTCACCTCTGGATAACTGAATAGCTTAAAGCCAATCACTTTCCATCTCTGGGCTTCAGTTTTCTCATCTGTCAACTGGGGATGATAATCTCTGCCTTGCCCACCTCTGGGTCTGTGTAAAAATCCAATGAGATGATGACTATAAAAGCATATTGCAAAACGTAAAGTAAGACACCCATAAATGTAGTGAATTCCAGCATTCTTAACCTAGGATAACTGTGCCCTATCTTGTCTTGATTTTTTGCAAATTGTCAAGTCTAACATCGCAGACTATATAAGGTGCTTTCAAGTGAAGGAGCCAGTTGCTCCAATCGTCTGAGTGCTTTTTCTTTCCAAACTTGACACATTTTGAGGGAGTGGGAATCAGCCCAATTGGCCCATTATGGACAAAAGGGGAGAGTTAAAAATAACTTGTGATGCTCGCACCTGAGCCCTGAGGGTCTCATTTGCTCTGTTTGTTATCAGAGAGCCATGGAAAGAGTAGTTTTCTTCATGCTGAGAAGCATGGGAAACTGGTATTAAGAGCCAATGAAATGCTATTTTTTTTTTTTCCAAACCAATAAAGCACAAAATGGTCCCTAAGCTGCCTTAAGGCCAGGCCTCAGTGAGAACTTTAGCTCTTCGGTCCCTGAGACCTCAGGAGCTTCACTGTCAACCCAGAGTCCAAGGCTCTGAGCTTTGAGTTGATCTTGGAGTCTAGAGACTGAGTTTTGGGCTTTAGAAGATGAGGAACCTGGAAGGGACAAAAGAGGCAGGAAGAGAAGAGAAATAAATGTTGAAAGTAACTTTAAGAAGGACCATTAAAAAAAAGACACTAGTTTAAATCCACACTAAATAAGGGTAGAGATCTACTTGTAGGGAAGAGGACCTCAGCAAATGTGCTGGCTTCAGAGCTGTCACAACTAGTGAAGTCTATGAGACATGAGCTGGGGAATTATGGCACCAGGCCTCCCCCAAGATAGATATTAATACGTGTGTGTGTGTGTATGTGTGTGTGTGTGTGCACGCATGTGTGTTGAGGAAAGAGGCAGTGTTGAGGAGCTAAAAAGGGAGAAGGGTTTGATTTTGTCCTTAAAGTGCTGGGTAGATGTGCCGACACAATTCTGAGAGGCTTACCTGACCAAAAATGCAGGCATGAAAACCCCACCCCATTCACTGTCCTTCTCTCTTTTCTATAATCAAGTTGAGCTAGGAACATGTCTGGTAGTCCCAAGAATGGGAAATCTGGCTCCCCAGGCTACAATGGGGAAGCAAGAAATGCTGCAGATCAGTCCTGGTGAAATGGAGAATCAATTCTCTGGTGAGATGGGATAGAATGTGCCCCATCTGTAGAATATTAGCTGTTGTGGACACATTTCAGGCCCCTGTTGTTGTTGTGGTATAGGAACAAGGAAGCAGAGTCCAGAGAGAACAACTGGGCAAGGCTGCCAGGAGCCCAAGAGACCTAGGGAGAGAGCAGATCAAATTAGAAATGTGGGGAAATCTCACTAGTATCCTTTTCTCTCTACCTCTCCAAATATCATACGTTAAGCCAATGGTTGAGGTTATGACAGCAGAAATACATTACGTAGACAGGGATATGACAATTCTACCCTATTCTACATTGGTGAAACCATTTATCATGAAGATGGGTTTAGTTCTAAGCTCCACAAAATTTAGAAGAACCTAAAGTGGTATTCTCCAGAGATGCAATGTTATCTTTAAGCCTCTGCAGGGCTATCACAAAACAGAGGAAACAGATGAGGTCTGTCTGGCACAAGGAACAGAGCCAGGATGCATAGGTAGGTACTTAAGGGAGACAGAAAGCTCTGTTTTTACATTGACTTAAAACCTGCCAGTCACAATTGTGTATATTGTAATATACATTGAGAAGTAGTCAGCTCTCTGCCACTTCCAGTATGTGAGCAAGGACTACACAAACTCTTAGTGGGAATATTATAAAAGGGACACATGCCTCGGAAGAAGAACTGGACTAGATAACCTTGACGGTACCTAAGTTTACTGATTTGATATCAGTTATAACTTTCAAATTTGGTATCAGTTATGACTTTCAAATGTACATTTGTTCACATTTTCTTAGGTTGGATGTAGGGAGCAGGGAAGTCATTGGGAGAAATGAAAATGTATTAACTGAAGAAATACATCAGTGGGCGATACAAGGTATTTGATTAGTTGCAAACTGGAAATCTACCTCCTGTCCTATCTTACGCTACTTAAGCCTTTGAGAAGGTAACATTGGCTATCAAATCGTTGCAATGGTGCAGTTGGATGAACTCTAAAATGGAGCCCCCAAACCTGGGTTACTGCCCAGTTCTAGCCCACGAATTTGCTCTGTGACTTTGAGAAACTAATTTTCCCTCTTTGTGTCTCAGTTCTTGCCTCTGTAAAATGAAAGAATATGCACAAGGTTCGTATAGCTATTAGGGAATGGAGGTTGATTTGAAACATAGGGTTTCCAGATGACAAGGCTTGTATATATTTTTCTACTGTGCTATGCTCCTTGTACATATAAAGGGAGATACCTGAATGTGACCATTAGATAGTGGGGCCCTGAAAGAGCTTGGGAAAGTCCAGAATGGAGACTGGCGTCATGACAGCCTTGCCAGTTCCCTGACAATTGGAGACCCAGAAGTGTGATATCTGTCTGGCTAAAAAATCAGCATCACCGCTGTTGTCCCTCCACCCACAAGTGTTCCTAGCTTGCTGCTGTTCCTCCACTCCTTGTGAACAATAATATTCCAGAGGGGAATTCCTTGAGGGCGGTCCCTAATTTCTGTTTTGCTTTTTTTTCTGATCCATCTTTCTGGCTCACCTCATTAGAGTTAAGGGCTGGGAACTTCAAAGGGCACATTGAGCTCCAGCCTGTCTCCTGTGCTTTCAGCTGTGTTTTCCCCCAAGGTCTCAGCTCCAGTATAGGAGGCAGAGCTGGAAAACTTTTGCAGGTCCAGCTCTGTGCATTCGATGGGGTTGTGGACCCAGTGGGAGTGGCTCTCTGAGGCGCAGGAGGCCATGGTAAAGGACTCCTGTGTGGGGAAGCCACCAGTCGAGCTGCAGTCGTCCTCGAGGATAGGGTTAAGTGGCTGCGTCTGAAAGATGCTCTCACTCACTTGGGACTCAGGACTGGTCTCCTTGCTGGGTGGCATGGGGAAGAGAGATTCTTCCTCTGCTGCCTTATCAGCCTCAAATTGCAGCGAACCTCCTGCAACTCGAAGCAGAAAGCCACTGGGTTACCCAAAAGCAGGTGCTCTTCTCAGCTCAGCACTGGGTACTGAGCAAAAGATAGGGAGATGTCTGGGAGCTGATTCTTCCCTTCCTCTCCCTGGGGACTAGAGCACCTAGCACCAGGCTGAGGTGACACAGTTGAAAAACATACTTACATTTGGGTATCAGATTGGGGCTACCTGGTACTGGATCAGGGAAAATAATCAATTTCTCTAGACAAAAAGAAACCTTTGTGGAAAACAGGATTTTGATACCTTCTCCCTTGCCATAATCTTCATGGCCTCGTGTTATGTCTGTACACATTATTTTATATGACAAACTAGACTCTGCAGATGGAATTAAGGTTATGGAGCTCAAAATAGGGAGAGAATCCTGGATTATTCATATGAGTCCAGCGTACTCCTGTGACCCTAAAAGCAGAAGAGGAAGACAGAGGAGACAGAGAGTATGAGAGAGATGTGGCATGAGAGAAACTCAACTCACCATTGCTAGTTTTGGAAATAGAAGGGGGCCGTGAGCCAAAAAAAGTAAGGGGCCCTAGGGGCTAGGAATGGCCTTCAGCTTAAGGTCAGCAAGGAAATAGGATCTAAGCCCTTTAACTCCATAGACCTGAATTCTGCCACCTGTATGCATGCTCAAGCAAACAGATTATCTCCCCAAGCCTCCAGAAAGAAACAGAGCCCTGCCAATATCTTAATTTTGGCATTGTAAGACTCTAAACAGAGACCGAACAGCCTGCTGAACTTCTAAGCTATGGAAACTGTGAGATCATAAGCTACTAAATGTGTGGTGATTTGTTATGATGATAGAAAAGTAATACACCTTTTATGCATAGGTCTGATTCAACATCAGGTCACAAACAGAACCTCTGAGATGTGTGTTTGTCTGGACTCTTAGCTTTGGTTGTGATTTTGCTCTTTATTCAAATTCGTTGACTATGTTTACCACAATTTTACAAAAAAATCCAGATTTCTGAATTTTCTTGAAAGTGTAGAAGATTCTGGAACACTAAATATTTCCAAATGGTTACAAAGACCTGGAGCTGAGTAGTGGATTCCCCTTTAGACAAGGGAGCGCTCTCTACTTTACCACAGTTGCTACTTGTCTCTTTTGCAACCTTACATTGGATCTAATTCATACATACATCTCACCCCGGTATGTGTGTAAGTCAGTGACTCCTGAAAAAGTTTTCCAACATGAGAAAATGTCTAGCTCTCCTACCCCTTATAAAAACACTGGGGAAGCTTCCTGCCCTTATATTCCAAGAAGGCTACCACATTATTATCTTCAGGATAGGACAGCAGAAAAGGGTTACCCATCTCTCCTCTCCCGAGGCAGCTCTCAGATATTCTCTCATTTTCATCTTCTAGACCCTGGGGTCCAAATGCTTCATTGCTCATGTTTCACGTCCATGCACCCAGGGACTAAGTAACACCTCCTATCTGGGACACTGGCCTCCAAAGTCAGAGACAGGAGGGTCTACCCTGAGTCACAATGTCCCAGGGGCTAGCAAAGAGTAGACAAGAGAGAAGTAGACTTTGAGAAGGATCATAAAGGGACAACAGTGTTCCCCATGTATCCTATAGCCCATGAAATGCTATTTTCATCTCCATTTAAGCCAGGGCACAACCAAATATACCTCTTGGGTTTTTCAAGATCATCTGCCAGGCCCCAGAGCCAAACTGACCAAGGCAAATCTACATTAGCAGGATCTTCCAGCACAAACAATGCTGCTTTGGGTCCAGTGTCCAGTGGGCTGAAAAGAAGCCCTGAGCACTCTTTTATCTAGTAAACTTTATTATCCTCCTTATAAATCAACTTCATTTTCTGGTCTGAGTTCCTATTTCAGTGTCTCTGCCTAACTCTCAGTTCCCTTAATGGCACTGAAGCTGCAATGAACCTTGGTATTCTTGGCCGGAGTTCTAACTCTTTGCCTGGTCCTGACCAGCCACCTTCTCACTTCCTCCATCTTTGCCCTCAGTGAGCTGGATTTTCTGTCCCATATTCTTGTCTAGTAGCTGAAGTTGTGCTTAATAAAGATCACAATGTCAGTGTGACTTTTTTTTGTTTTTACATTATGGTAAGTTGTATAATTATTTTATTATACATTAGTAGTAATAATAATAGAAATAAATTGAACAATAAATATAATGCACTTGAACCATTCTCTCCATGGTCTGTGGAAAAATTGTCTTCCATGAATTCATCTAGTATGACTTTATATATGATTTTCCATCTGGAATTTTGCATGGCCATCTGATATGGACTGGGCCAGACCTCTTGGACATCAGTATTATTTGAGGAAAAAAGTCTAGGTTTGCCAACTCTTCTGGACATTGGGGTTTCAGTTATCTCCATTTGTGAAGTTAGTATACTGATAGCAGTTGCCTTAGACCTCAACCACTTTTATTTCAGTCATATCCCAGATATAGGCGAGCCTTTCTCAATTCCTGACATGCTCTAGAATTTATACCTAGTAGTATAGATATAAAGAATTGCAAAAGAACTCAGAAATCAAAAAGATCAATCCTATCTCTTAACAATTAGGAAGAAAGAGTTCTGAAGAGGCTAGATGGCTTGTCTAAGGTTACGTAGTAATATAGAGGTAGTTGTAAAACATAGGTCTCTGGCTTCCTTTCCTGTGGTATCCCACCATACCACAATCCTTTACAAACCTCTGAAATGTAATGAACCAGGTCTTCTAAACTCTCAGGGTTAGCCTCAGTAATCTCTGAAGACCCATGCTTCCTACTGCAGCCCCAGATAGTTCGCCAGACAGAAGACTATTCATGGGGTTTTCAAGCATGTTAGAAAAGGCACATTATTTCTCAACCTCAGAACAGTCCTCTCTTCTGCCAATAAGAGCCTTGTTCCTGATTCATGTGAAATGTTAAACAGCCACCCTTACCACGCTGGCAATGTCTGTTGAAGAACTGCTTGCAGTAGAGGAAGAAGAGCCCCAGGAAGGCCAGGGTAAATACCACTAGCAGGCTGCTCACCAATGCAACAAGTGTGGCCTCCTGAGGGGGCACTGTGGGTTCATCTGCCTCCACTAAGCTCAACTGGAAGGCACCTGTGAGACAAAAAAAAAAGTGGGGGGGCAGGTCAGTTAGTGAGGGCAGTTAACAGTCACCCTGACCCTGGGCCTGGACTTCCTCAGGCTGTCACCCTTCTCCCTAGGGCCTTCCCCAGTTAGAGTGCCTATGCTCGTTTTACTTCTTTCCAGAGCAGGCAAAATTATAAAGAACAAGGCAAAAGAATTTGCACATACTGCTGGTATGTACAAATTAGTACAATTAATCGAAGATGCACATATCCTATGATCTTTCCATGCCACATTTAATAATACAATCCAGATAAATGGCAACAAGCTAAAACATTCATCATTAGAGCACAAGATAAACAAATCATGATATAATCCTAAAATTTTATATTATCACACAGCACTTGAAGACCTTTATGGATCAATGTAAATAATCTATAGGGGAAAAAGCAAATTGGAGAAAGAGAACATGTAGCTTGATATCATTTGTATAAAACATTATAAAATACATAACAGTATATATTGGTTATGAATATGTACATATATCACAAAAGAATCCAAGTATTAAAACATTAGTGGAGAGTATGGCAGAGGCATAGTGCTTACCAATTATCCACATGATCCCCTGTATTCCCCTAATACCCTTGCAGTAAGGCCATCAGAGTACTTCTGGCCAATGAACTGTGAGTCGAAATAACATGTGTCAATTCCAGACTGAGGCAGTTAATAACCAGTATGTCTCCTCCATCTCTTCCCCTGTATCATTGACCTGGAAGCTATACGGTTTAGAAGCCACAGTCAAATGAGGTAGGAAGGTTATTGAATAGTGAAAAATAAACTTTATTGTATAAAGTCACTGAGATTTTGCAGTTTGTTTGTTACTGTAGCATAGTCTACAAACAGAATACATATAATTTCAGGACAGTGGTTGTATCTGAGGAGGTAGGGAGATAATAGGACTGAGAGGATCGTGAATTCCATTATATCTGTGAAATCTTCATTCTTTAAAAAAATCTGAAGCAAACATGCAAAATGCTATGATTTATCAGCTTTGGATGGATGCTGGGTAATTGCATTTTAATTTTACATTTTTCTGCACTTAAAATATTTTTATGTGTTTGAACTTTTTCATGATTTAAAAATATATATCAATAATTTAAAAATAACATGGAAATAGATGGAAGACAAAAATGATAGTAAGATAAATGGATACTGATATAGGCATAGATTAGACCCTAGCTCTTCATTCAGCCGTTACAAGTCCTCAGCCCTCGGGCCTCCTATATATTTCATATAATAGTAATCTCTCATAAGTGTACATGTGTTATAATTTGTAAAGCACTTCCTAATACCCATTTTATCATTAGACCTAGACAGCCACCACACAACGTATGAAGAAAAATTATTATCATGACTCACATTTTTTTTCAGAGGAGGGAAATGAGGTTCAATGAGTTTGAATGATTTGCAGAGGGTTACATAGATAATATGTCATGAAACCAGAATTCAGATCTGATTCCCTTGCCACTCTACTCTACAGGAAAGGGTACGAGGGGATAGGGGAAGTCTTTACTACCCTATCTTGCTGCTACCCAATGGGTTGAGGAGGAAAGGGAAGAAGATAACTTGAGTACACACATTGAACCTCAGAGGTGGGGGTCTGCTTCGTGCATGGGATGCACTCTTGGTCCTGCAGGCCTCCAATGCGTGTCTTTCGGTAGAACCTGTGATCAGAGCAAATAGGAATGGCAGGGTGATCAAACAAGCAATGCATTTGGACCTGTTCTTCCTGGAAAAACAGCTCCTAAGAATTTTGCCAACCTGAAAGTAAGTGCCCACCCATCATTGTGAGTTATCTGCCTCTGTGTCTTATTCTGACTCAGAAGCCTAGACACTCCACTTCTTTCCCCATTCACCACACCATGTAGCCCAAAGGAGACCTAATTCCACAAGAGAGGGGAGCATTGCTTTGCTACCAAATACACCATAACTTCTTTTAAGTCTACAGTGAGATTTATCTTGAACTTTGTTCCTAGGCTGAGAGTGATGATGAAAAAGCTGTCCAGTACTCATCTGTGACTGACAATGTGCTAGGCACTTTATAGAGGAATCTTAGGAACATACCACTTCTCTCTTCTGGGAGCTTAAACTGAATATTATGTTGATGGTTAGAATACCTCAACTAAGTTCTAAGAGGTGAGGATGGGAGAAACCTCCAACAGCTAGAAAAGCCCAGACAAACTTGGTCTCATAAACCAGGCTCACCTGGGCAGACAGTCTCCACAGACAGCATTAGAAGTAGCTGTGCAGTTGATATTCTGAACACGATTGATGACAGCACAGGTGATGCAAGTCTGACATCTGTGGTGGCCCCAGCTGCTTTTGTACCTGTGAGGAGGGCAGGCTATGCAGTATGCATCTCCACCCTCTCCATAACCACAATCCTGTAGAGAGATGGGAGTTGTTAATATTGCTCTATAGGAGCTTGGAGATGGGATCACCTATGGGACAAGTGGACTTGTACGGAGTAGTATTTTGCAAACTGCAAGTTGTAATGCCACTACTAGGTCATAAGACCAATTCACTAGGTTGCAGCCAGCATTGAAAGATAAAACAGAATAATAGTATCAAATATAAGAGTACATAGAATGAAGCAAAGCTAAGTATTTGTATCAGTCAGCATAGGCTGGTCTTTGCAAAAGGCAAACCCTAAATTTCAGTGTCTTAAAATAATAAAAGTTTATTTCTCACTTATTTGCCTACCAAGGGGTTCCTGAGGGCTCTGCTCTACATCATCCTCAATGGGGTACCCAGAGTTACAGAAGCTTTATCTTTGTGCTGCCATGATTACAACATTGTGAGCTATGTACAAGCTCTTAAAGTTTTCCCCAAGAAATGACCCATATTGCTTTACTCACATGTCCTTGGCCATACACATCACATGATCATTAATAACTACAAAGGGTACAAGAAAATGCAATTCTTCAATGTGGTGGAATGTGGGAAGCTGAAATATTTGACAAATAGTCTTAAGCACTACCCACATCAGTACTGTTTTATAAAAGTTTTACAGATAAAATACACGAAAGTCAAGCTTTCAAGATGGCGGTAGCTGAGGGGTTGACTGAGAGGCCGAGTTGAAGGCCCTTACCAAGTAAAAGAGGTCAGGAATCACTCCCTCCCCGCTTCTTGCAGTCCTGGGAGCACAGCAGAAGTGTTTTCTTTATTTAACGAACAAGTAAACCATACAAATTGTCAACATGGGACGGAGATCTACATCATCCACTAAGAGAGGAAAATTTATGAACCCCACAGATCAAGCCTGAAAGGAAGCCCAGAAGCAAGAATTAAAGGACAAAAAACAGCGCATGACGGTTCGAGCTGCAGTTTTAAAGATGAGGGATCTAAAACAGATTACCCGAGATATGGAGAAATTGGATGAAATGGAGTTTAACCCAGTGCAACGGTCACGATTAAATGAGAAAATACTGAATGACAAGTGTAAAAAGATGGGTGAAGCCTTTGAACGTATTCTACAACTCTATGAAAAAGAGAACAGATATTCACAAAGAATTGAGAAAGCTAGAAGTAGAGTATGAACAGAAGAGGGCTCAACTTAGCCAATATTTTGATGCTGTCAAGAACGCTTAGCATGTGGAAGTGGAGGGTATTCCTTTGCCAGATATGCCACATGCTCCTTCCAACATTTTGATCCTGGACATTTTACTTCTTGGTGCCCAGCCATCCTCCATCTTAAAGAAAACCTCAGACTATGGACCTCCAACTCGGGCAGTTTCTATCCTTCCTCTTCTTGGACATGGTGTTCCACGGTTGCCCCCTGGCAGAAAACCTCCTGGCCCTCCCCCGGTCCACCTCCTCCTCAAGTCTTGCAGATGTATGGCCATAAAGTTGGTTTTGCCCTAGATCTTCCCCTTCTTAGGTGAGATGAAGACATGTTATATAGTCCTGAACTTGCCCAGCAAGGTCATGATGATGTTTTTAGCACCAGTGAAGATGATGGCTATCCTGAGGGCATGGATCAAGATAAGCATGATGACAGTACTGATGACAGTGACACTGACAAATCAGATGGAGAAAGTGAGGGGGATGAATTTGTGCACCGTAATGATGGTGACAGAGACAACAATGAAGAAAAGAAGTCAGGTCTGAGTGTATGGTTTGCAGATATGCCTGGAAAATCAAGGAAGAAAAAGAAGAATATGAAGGAACTCCTCTTCAAGCCATGATGCTTCGTATGGCAGGTCAAGAAATCCATGAGGAGGGACAGGAAGTAGAGGAATTTTCAGAAGATGATGATGAAGATGACTCTGATGACTCTGAAGCAGAAAAGCAATCACAAAAACAACATAAAGAGGAATCCCATTCCGATGGCACATCCACTGCTTCTTCACAGCAGCAGGCTCCCACGCAGCCTGTTCCTCCTTCTCAGGTACAAGCACCTCCCATGCCAGGACCACCACCTCTTTTACCACCACCTGCTCCACCATTATGGCCTCCTGGGCCATCTACGGTCCTTCCTCCTGGTCCACCTCCCTGAGCTCCTCCATTCCTGAGACCACCTGGAATGCCAGGACTCTGAGGGCCTTTACCCAGACTTTTACCTCCAGGAGCACCGCCAGGCTGACCCCCTCTTTGGGGACCCCCACCAAGGCTACCTCCCCTTGCATCTCCAGGTATTCCTCCACCTCGTCCTGGCATGATGCGCTCACCTTTGGCACCTCCCCTTGGACCTTCCCCCCGCTAGGCTTTTCCCACCAGCTCCCTTGCCGAACCCTGGGGTTTTAAGTGCCCCACCCAACTTGATTCAGTGATCTAAGGTGGATGATACGAGTGCAGCCACCATTGAGAAGAAAGCCACAGCAACCATCAGTGCCAAGCCACAGATCACTAATCCCAAGGCAGAGATTACTCAATTTGTGCCCAATGCACTGAGAGTACATCGGGAGAATAAAGGGGCTATGTCTGGCTCCCCGAAGAAAGTCAGAGGATGATTTGGCTGTTCCTCTTGCCAAAGCAGCACCCAAATCTGGTCCTTCTGTTCCTGTCTCCGTACAAACTAAGGATGATGTCTATGAGGCTTTCATGAAAGAGATGGAAGGGCTACTGTGACAGCTTTTGATGCCAGAACAGGCTTCTGTTCATAACAGTGGCCCATGGAGAAAGAGACTCTTATTAAACTTAGATGAAAGAGCTGCTTCCATCGTCAGAGTATTTTCTAATTTCAGTTCAAGGAATATCCTAAAATTTAGCCTTGTCCAAAATTTACTGCACATAAAAGAGAGTATTTCATTCAGAACAGATCAGTTATTGAAGCAGTGCTGCTAACATCATTCCCTTTCACACCATCATTTTCATCCTGTTTCTTCCCGTTCTCCAGGTCTCTGGAAATTTGTGATCAGACGGATCTTAGTTGCTTATTTTGTTTTGATTCTTCTTGCGTGTTGTGGGCACTGGAGTAGAGATTTCTGATAAAAGCAGTTTATTTCATCTTGCCTTTTGTGTTTATTTTTAATATTTTCCTGTAAATATGTTGTAATATTTTACTTGTAATGAAATGGATCACAGTGTCACTTCCTAAGACAAGGCAGGATATGTGAGAAGAAAATGTACAATTCTTTGATTAAACTTATTTCCCACTGACCTAAACTTTGTGTGATTCGTGGGAAAAATAAATAAATGTTCTACACCAAAAAAAAAAAAATACATGAAAGTATATATTGGGTTGTGATAAAAAGTTATTTCTTACTCTAGGTAATGGTAAAAAATGTTTGAATGCCAATGATACAGATGAGAGGCAAACAGTCTAGCTGGCTCTTGTCTCAGCTCTGGTGCTAACTTTGGCACATATTCCTTCCTCCTGACCCCCAATTTTTGGGCATCAGATGTTCTAACACTTGAGGAAATTGGAATAAATGTTCTCTAAAGATTCCTAGAGCTGACCTGATAGGTCACAGCTCTTTCTCAAAGAAACAACTCTAGTTGTAAAAGGATATTTATTGAATGCTAGTTGTAGCAGAAGCTGGCTGGTTGTTTACTTAACCTATTCTTTATTTCTCCTGGGAACAACACTAGTCAACATTCCCTAATCCCACTGGAATTAAGTAGGGGCATGTGCAACATTTTTAGCCAATGAAATATGAATGAAAATATTGTGTGCCATTCCTAGGCCTGACTCAAAAACATGTCCTGTGTGCTACTTACATTTTTTATACATTCATTTTTCATTGAATGTATAAAATGTAAACCTTGGAATGAATATGTTAAGAATGACAGAGGAAGTCAGATGAAATGGAGGAGTAGGCAGCTTCAAGCTCTTATGCACCCACAGAAACTTAGAAAAACAAGCAGGAACTGTCATAATCAATGTTGTCAGAACTCCGGAAAACATTCAAAGGCTTACATGAACCAAGTAAATGTTAAATCAAGAAAACGTCCACTTGAAAATAATAGGAAAGTTTTCTGCTATTTTTACTTGTACTTGCTATATCCCTCACCCCAGAGCAGTGGCAGTCCTAAAGTAGTGGGAGTTTTAAGGTAGCATCAACCTGTGTTCCTAGTGTGAGACCTCAGTACCTGATTCCAGAGTGAGCTAAGCAAACCTTACTGACAAATTACTGTGTATGTCTGTCCTAACCTCTTTGAGGGCTATTTGAAGGACCCATAAAAGGTATTTATGTATGTTCCACTCAATTCAGAATGCAGATTGGAAAAGTGATAGCCACTGTTTCAAAATGCTCCAAGGCAAACTAACAAAACACAATGCCTAGGGCAAAGATTATGGATTAAGACATAAAACAGACTGTCTGAATCTGGGAGCAAAAGCTGGGGGAGGTTACCTGAGAAATAAGGACATTAAAAAGCATCCACATGGAGGAATTTAGAAAGGTATATGCATACACAGGACAAGACACATGCTCAGAAAATACTAGTGGAGACCTAAAGCTTACATGTCAGGCTGATCTTTAAGCTAAGTACACATCTGGCTAACTGCTGAAGGAGTGCCCCAACACAGAGCCAATCTAAAAGAAATGGGAGAAGTGTGTGGCTGTTTTTTCTTTTGGGTGATGTTGTATTTTAACTTTTAGCATTCAATTAAATTGCTGTCCAAACACTAGCAGAACATGAGCTAAATTAACATAGGTTTCAATTACTATACATGACAAGAAATAGAGTATTTACAAAAATAGTTTGGAAAAACATCTGAACAAATGGACTGCTAGCCTAGGCAGCATGGCAAAACCTTGTCTCTACCAAAAATTGGTTGGGCATGGTGGCATGCACCTGTGGTCCCAGCTACTCAGGAGGCTGAGGTGAGAGGATCATTAGAGCCCAGGAAGTGGAGGTTGCAGTCAGCAATGACCATGCTACTACACTCCAGTCTGGGTGACAGAGCAAAACTCAGTCTCAATTAAATGACAACAATAACAACAACAACAAATGGATTACTATAGCCTTCAACCACACGAAACTAGAAAACAAAGAAAACCAAAACCAAAAATAAAACAGGTAAATGTGAGGAAGAGGGGAATCTGACTTCCAGAGTTACTTCATTACAATACAAAACTGCCCAGTTTTTAACAACAACAACAACAAAAATCACAAAGTGTAAAAAGAAACAAGCAACTGTGGCCCATTCAAAGGAACAAGGAAAAGAAAGAACAGAGAGACTATTCTTGAGGAAGTCTGGACATTGCACTTACTAGAGAAAGACTAAAAGAGCTGTCTTAAATTTCCTCAAAGACAAACATGAACAAAGAACTAAAATCAGGAAATAAATGTATAAACAAAGTGAGAATATTAGTAATGAAAAATGCTAAACAGGAACCAAATATAAATACTGGAGCTAAAAAGTAAGATAAATGAAATGAAAATTTCACTAGGAAATTTGAGTAGGTAAAAGAATGAGCAAACTTGAAGGCAGGACAATTTAAATGATCAAGTCTGAGGAGAAGAAAGTAAACAGAACAGAAGCAAACTGCGGGACATCATGCAGGTGACCAATATATGCATTATGGGATTCCCAGAAGAAAAGTAGAGAGATGAGGGAAGAGAATGAATATTTGAAGAAATAATGGCTTAAAACTTCCCAAATTTGATAAAATACATCAATTTACCCATCCAAGATGCTCAAGAAACTCCAAGCAGGCTAAACTTAAAGAGACTCACGCTGAGATACACTATAAACAAAATGTTTATAGCTGAAAACAAAAAGAAAATATTGAAAATCAAGAGTAAAATTATTTGTCAAGTAAAGGTACTTTCAATAAGATAAAAGGAAACTTCTCATCGCAAAGTGCAGAGAATGAAAGTCAGTGAGATGACGTATTTAAGTGCCTAAACAAATAAACTGTTAACCAACAACTCTATATACAGCAAAAAATTCTTCAAAAATAAAGGAATAATTAAACCATCCCTAGATAAACAATAGCTGATTGGTATCACTAGACTTGACTACATGAAGGGAGTCTTTCAGGCTGAAATGAATGGACAATGGTCAGTAACCCAAAGCAATATAAAGAGTAAATATGTCTGGTAAAGGTGAATGCATGGAAAAATATGATTCCACTTATATGCAATATCTAGAATAGGAAAATCTGTAGAGCTAGAAAGTAGAGTAGAGGTTATCAGGCACTTTGGGGAGGGGGAAATTGGGAGTTACTGCTTAATGCGTACAGAGACTGTATTTGGGGTAAGAAAAAGTCTTAGAAATAAAGGGGTGATGGTTGCATAACATTGTGAATGTGATTAATGCTACTGAATTCTACACTTAACAATGGTTAACACAGCAAATTTGAGGTTGTATATTTTACCACAATCTTAAAAATAATAATGCAATGTACCAAAAATCATGAATTATAAACTTAAATGGGTGAATTGCCTGGTATGGAAACTGTATATTAATAAGGCTGCTAAAAAAACACAGAGCTCCAATAAGTCTGGGTTTCTGAATGGCTGAGAAGAACCTTCCTACTCCCCAACATGGATAGGAGTTACATTCAGGAATAAACACTTAATCTGTTATGTCACCAAACTTTAGCATTTGTTACAGCAGTTAGTATTACCTGAACTAACATTTAAGTTATACTTTCCCAGGAGTTGGAAAAAGTGAGCATCAGGCAGACTCTAAATACTCCTGCCATTCTGTCCCTGTGTTTGCCCACTCAGACTTTACCCAATGCCTTACAGCCTCACTCACAATGATCCCATATACCAATGGGATCTGACATGGGCACTAGCCCTTTTACTCATAATGCAATTTTCTTGAAAAGGCAAAGGGCTTCTTGGAGTCTCTGCTACCTTATGTGCAGCATTGGAATAGTGATAGCTGCCATATCTGTTTTAAACGGTGAGCTGAGGGTCAAACTAACAGGAAACACAATGTAGTGATGAAAATTCCTGATCCAAGGCAGCAAAGACCTAGCTTTAACTCCCACTTCCACCACTGACCAGCCCTGTGACCTTGGGCATGTCATTGGGACTGAATTTTCTTGTCAGAAATAATGCTATCCAAATTATAGGTTTGTTAAGTTTACATGAGCTGACCAAATGAACAAAGGGAATATCTCAAAGCAATGGAGAATAGCTGGCTTTTTAAATAGGTCATGTTGTATAACAGAAAGATAATGTGAAAAATGATCAAATTTGATGCATTCCTCACACTATATACCAGAATAAATTCCAAATAGATCAGAAATTTATATATAAAAATTAAAACCCAAAAGTACCAAAACAAAAGATAAATAAATTACTCTTTAATCTGGGAATAGAGAAATCTTATTTAACTGCAACTCAAAGTCCAGAAGCAATACAGGAAAGATAGATAGTTCTAATTACAAAAAAATTCAAAGTTTGAGGATAAAAGATTCATAAGCAAAATTAGAAGACAAATAACAAACTAGTAAAAAAATGTATACCACATCACAGACTAAAGACTTATATTGTAACATACAGAACTGGTATAAATTAACAACAACAACAACTTTATGAGAAACTAAATATATATTCACAGAAAAAGAAACATAAACAGCTCTTATACCAGATAAAAGATGTCTTTTAACTAGACACAGACACACACACACACACACATAACATACACAGATAGATATATATATATATAGATATAGATATATATATATTGCTCTGTGTAGGGGTTGTGTGTAGTGCTTGTCACTATGCCTAGAATATAGTAATCCTTCAATTAACAGATAAACATTTGATGTTGTTCTTCTGGAAAGCAGGCGTTTGTACCATCTAGAGCACTGGAATCGGAAGACCCGTGCCTGACTCCTCACTTACTCGCTTGCTGGAGAAAGGAATGACAAAAGCAAACCAGCATTTATTCAAAGTTAACTGATAAGTCGACTGATTGATTGGCTGATTGGTTAGCACTCCCTTTTATTTTATTGATTAACTCAGAAAACAGTTTTGAAGCAACTACAATGTGTGAGGTGGTATTCTGAATATTGTGACTAAATAATTGAATCAATCAGACAAAAATCCACATATTAATGACATTATAAACTTGTTTATTCTTCATAAAACCTTATAAGAGTGCATTATAATCCATGTTTCACAAATAAGCAAAATTGAGTCACAAATTTTTGGCCTGAGAAGCCTCTTCCCATGGGCACCCACAACTAGAGACGATAGGCTGCAGGGGGCACCTGAGATTCCACCATAAGGACCCAGCTTAAATATCTCTTTATCCTGTGGGTCTGAGATTCTTTTCCCCCACAAAGGAACAGGTCGCTATACTGGCAAGTGGTATCTTACTAATAACAAGTGGTCCAGTCTGGGGAATGTTTTTTGACTCCACAACTCAGACACTTCTTTATGCCGACTTAGATGGATCAAGTGACCTGGCCCAGGAAAACTCCTTCTATACCTAAGGCAGCACAATATAAACCCCACAGACCAAAAATCACACCACAAACGTCCTGGAAATTAAATAGTCTTTAGAACTGCAGCTCATAAAAGTAGACCAGAAACTGTATGCTAAACCTAAACAGATGACTGAGTGCTAAAGTAAAAGATTTAAATAGGACTCTGAGTCTCCTGACATAATTGACAAAATGTCCAGAATACAATGAAAAACCACCTATGATAATAAGCGTAAGGAAAATCACAACATGAATGAGAAAAGTCAATTAACTGATACCAACCCTTAGATAAAGCAGATGCTGGAATGATTGAACAAGGATTCTAAAGCACCCATAATAAAAATGTTTTAAAAAGCAATTGAAAATTCTCTTAAAAATAGAAAATCTCATCAAAGAAACAGAAGTTTTGTTTTAAATAAGCAGATGGTAATTATTAAAAATAAAATGACAGAAATTAAAAAGAAAACCTCAGTGGATGGGCTTAGTAGCAGAGAAGAGACAGATGACAGAATCAGTAAACTTGAGGCTAGAACAATAGAATTTATGCAACATGAATAGGAAGAAAACAGACAAAATACAATGAACAAAGCCTCAAGAACCTATGAGACTACAACAAATTATAGAACAATCATATCATCAGAATCTTATGAAAAGAACATTTTAAAAAACGTATATCTAAAAATATTTTCAAATAAATTGGGAGAAACCTTCACAAATTTGGCAAAAAGACCTACAAGTTAAAGAGGATGAACAGACCCCAAATAGAATAAATCCAAAGAAATGCACACCAATACACATCATAAAACTTCGGAAAACTAAAGACAATAAAACAGTATTGAAAATAGCCAAGAAGAAATGACATTAACTATAGAAAAACATCCATTCAAATGACACCACAGTGGATTTTTATCAGAAGCCACGGAGGCCAGAAGGAAGTATCACATTTTTCAAATACTGAAATGAACTGTCAACTGCAGATTTATATCTAGTGAAAATATCCTCGGAAATAAAGGGAAATAAAAATATTCTCAGGCAAAGAAAAACTAACAGAATAAGTTACTAGTAGGCCTACCCTTAAATAATGGCTAAGGGGAGTTCATAAAACAGAAATGAAATGATTTAAAACATGGAGGTGATAAAAGAACTCTTGGAGCATCAGGAAGGAAGGAAGAACTCTGGAAGAGAAAAAATATGGGTATATAAAATGTACTATCTTTCTCTTCATATATTTTATAAATCATAGTCAATGACTAAAACAAATTTAACAAAATTATATCTGATATTTGTGACAATGATATTTAATACTGGGGAAAGTAAAGGAATCTAAAGGGAATAGACATTTCAGTACTTCACTTGAAATGGCAAAATGTTGATACCAGTTGACACTGAAAAAGTAATATGTATATTGAAATACCAGAAACACCTGTAAGAAAGTGATACAAAGAGATACACTCAAAAACCCTACAAATAAATCATGATGGAGTCTTAAATAAAATGTTCATGTAATCCACAGGAATGTAAGAAAAGGCAAATAGAGGGACAAAAAACAGAGAAAACAAAAAGAGAATAAAATGTCAGGCTTAATCTTAAAATACCAATAATTATTGTAAATATAAATGATCTATAGAAGCCAATCAAAAGACAGAGATTGGCATAGTAAAATAAAACCAAAGACTATCCAATTGTACTCAATAAAAATTTCTTAAATAAATGAATCATTTTTTAATAAATTAAGAAGGAGCAAATTATCATTAAAAAATGTATTAAGAATTTTCCTTCACAATTAGGAGCCAAAGGAAGTTCTTTCAAATGATTAAAGTGCAAAAATTCTTTTGCTACTAATCAGTTTTAATCGGAAAACATTGATCTTCTTAATTTTACCATGGTTGCACAATGCTGATCCAAAATTTTGATGCTGATGGTGCCATAAGAATAATTATTTGTTCCAGATAAAATACTAACTTATACAACATAAAAGGGTATTTACCTTAAACCTATAATCAAGAATGGTTTATACTGGGAATGCAAGATATTTAAATTTTAATAATTTATTAATATATGTCATCAAATTAATACATCAAAGGGAAAATATATTTAAAAAATCAATAGATGATAATAAAATGAAACAAAATTTAAAACCATTTCTGGTTTTTAAGTACAAATACACTTACATGTTAATATATTTTATATAAACTCTTTTTAAAATACTTTGTTATCTACTATATGTCTATCTATTTAAGTTCCTTAGGTGAGTAGACAAAAACAGTAAATAAATAGAAAGAGAAACAATAAGAAACAGATCACAAAATTGAAAATGCAAATGGACAAATAAACACAATAAAGTTGGTACATTTCCCCTATCAAATAGAAAAAAAGTAAAACCAAAATTCTCATAAAGTCCTCATAAATTAGTAATTAATACTATAAAGGAAGGCATAAAATTAATAGATGATGAAAATATGTATTATTCATGTGCGGTTAGGCTTCTGCGACATGGGAATTCTATGCACTGTTGAAAATAAATGTAATTGTAATGGAAATTAGTGAAAACAAAATTCAGAAGTGTTATCTGCTGATATATTTCAAGCGTCTTAAAATTGTATGCATTATTTAGCTTTGGAATTACACATCAAGAAAAATGTCCCATGGAAATGGTGTCATTTTTCTGCAATTAGTTATTTACAGTGATGCTTATAAATCATGAATAAAATTTAAAAGTAAATAAAAGTAACTTTAGCCAGATGCTTCTAGATGCTTATTCAAACATCAATGCCCCTCTTCTTCCTATGAAAACACTGATTTCATTCTAGGTAGCATGATGACCAGCCTCAAGAATGGATTCTTGATTGGTCTTAATCATACAATCCCATTCTCATTTGCCAGATACTTATTTCCCAGTCTCTCTTCCAGATAGGAATAGCTACATCACCCAGTTATAGACCATAAGATATAAGGAAAAATCTGTTGGACAGCTTCTAGGAAAAGACTTCTTCTCTATAAAAGGCAAGCTATTTTGACCCTGCAACTGATTCCTGACTTTGACTATTGTGTGAAGATGTGATGCTTCGAGTTTGGCAATCGTGAGGCCACAAGCATGAGAACAAAACAGTAAGGTGTCCAAAATGAAGGATTATAAGAGCCTGAGTTCTTGATAACATTGCTGATCTGCCTAACAAATAAAAAGGCTGCCTGTCTCCAGACTTCATTACATAAATAAATATGGTTCATGTCACAGTTAAATTTTATGTTACTTTCAACTTAATACATCCTAATTGATTCTGAGGTGAAATAATCTGCCCAGAGCAAAGATGGGACTCATGCCTACGTGTATCTGGATCTAAAGCTTCTGTATATAGTATATATGTATGTATACTATACAAAATGGATATACTATATAAAATGTATATTAAAGCACATATGGATCTAAAGCTTCTGTGTATAGTATACACATATACTATACACATTGAGCTCTATGAGAAATGTTCATTTTTCTCTAAGTGCACTAGGAACTCTTTGGAGGGTTTTGGGTGGGAAAGTTACATGAGTCTGTGGCTAGAAAACAATATAGCAGTTATCTAGCCCGCTTTCTTCCTACCTTTGTATTTTAAAAAATGAAGAGAATGAGGCCCAGGGATATCAAGGGATACAAGTACGAATTCTAATTTTTTGTTTTTTTTGAGATGGTATCTCCCTCTGTCACCCAGGCTGGAGTACAGTGGCTCACTGCAGCCTCCATCTCCTGGGTTCAATCCATTCTCCTCCCTCAGCCTCCCTAGCAGCTGAGACGACAGGTGCTACACATATATAGTATACACATATACTATACACAGAAGCTTTAGATCCATATGTGCTTTAATATCCATTTAATACAAGCTTTATATATATGTGTGCCTTAATATCCATTTTAATGTCCAGCTTGACCTAACCTCTGGTAATCTTTCCTTGGTTCTGGGATCCTTTATTAACCATGTGGGTACCCCACTATGGGACATAATACCATGAGTAAAGACTTAGAATTAGTGGGCCGGGAGCAGTGGCTCAGACCTGTAACCCCAGCACTTTGGGAGGCTGAGGCAGGCGGGAGTTCTGCCTTAGTTCCCAAACTCCTCACAAGGTCAGGAGTTCGAGATCACCCTGGCCAATATGGTGAAACCCAGTCTCTATTAAATATACAAAAATTAGCTGGGTGTAGTGGCATGCACCTGTCGTCTCAGCTGCTAGGGAGGCTGAGGGAGGAGAATGGATTGAACCCAGGAGATGGAGGCTGCAGTGAGCCACTGTACTCCAGCCTGGGTGACAGAGGGAGATACCATCTCAAAAAAAACAAAAAATTAGAATTCGTACTTGTATCCCTTGATATCCCTGGGCCTCATTCTCTTCATTTTTTAAAATACAAAGGTAGGAAGAAAGCGGGCTAGATAACTGCTATATTGTTTTCTAGCCACAGACTCATGTAACTTTCCCACCCAAAACCCTCCAAAGAGTTCCTAGTGCACTTAGAGAAAAATGAACATTTCTCATAGAGCTCAAGCCCCTATCTGCTCTGGTCCATACCTCTCTCTCTGACCTCTTTGTGTACTATTCTCCCTCTCATTCACCATACACCCATTGTTCCCTTTTCCTTCAATATGCCTAGTTCATTTCACCTTGGGACTCTGCACTAGTATCCTCTCCTCAGAGGGTGTCGCCTTAGGGAGATCTTTCCCTGTTTCATAAGCTGAAGTAGCCACCCAGTCACTCTGTATCACATCACCTTAATTTGATTCTTCTCATATCTTTATATCTAGATTCTTTATTTATCTGTGTATGTGTCTCAATTATTTTTTTCACTAATAATAAAAGGTCTATGAGGACAAATATTTTTGTCCATTTTGCCATATCCATGCTATCTACAACCATGCCTGTCACTTTGCAAGTGTTCAATAAGCAATTGCTGAATGAACAAGCAATTGCATAAAATAGGGCATAAGTATGCAGAAAACATCTGCTAGCTGTCTGCTTCTGGACTCTGTAGCCCCAGCTGCAGCCAAAATTTAATATCACCCCCAGGTTCAGGGACCAACAAAGGACCTGAGGAAAGAACAATTAAGCAGATCCAGGCTTGAAAACAAGTAGGTTGCATAAAGTCTCTGCCTTGCTGGTCATTTTGTTCTGACCCTTATCTTTAGTTGGGATTTTAGACCCTCCACGGTTCCCTATCCCTAAATTCTCCATTGCACAGCTTCCTCAGTAGTGCAGATCCTCTAGAACAGAGGCTGGAGTTCAGAGGATCTGTACTACTTGGTTCCTCTCTCTTTCTCATTCCTAAGATCTGATATCTGGCTCTTCAACACCATGTGGTTGGGCTTTGCTTTAGCTAACAGATTTCCCTAATGCTTCACAGTCCTCATGGATCTCTGCACAAGACATCTCTTCTTGAAATACCCTATTATCTCATGGAAACTTCCCCTGATCCTGATCCTGCTAGGCTGACTTCATGCTGATGTTGCATACTCTGTGGATACCAGGTTTTACCTGCTGAACTGGATTAGTCATAAGTAGGGCTGACTAATCTTGGCCTCTTTCAGTTGCCAGGCTGGTTCCTAAGATGTGACAAAAATATGCGTACTGACTAGGAGAACTTACCTTGGATAGCTCCTGTCCAGGACCACACTGCTGGCAGGTGACACACCGTCCCCATTGGTCCAAGTACTCATTTTCTTGGCAATCCATGGTGGGAAGGCTGTGTGTACAGAACACAAGAACTAGGGAGTTAATGGGAAGGGACTGTAAGTAGTGGCTTCCATGTCACTTGGTTTCTGAGTCCTCTTAATCTAGTCTCTGGCTCTGAGACGGTGGGGCTGAGGAGCCAATACAAAAGAGTTAATGCTTATATAGTTCTGACCATATTCCATGAACTCTTTTTTTTTTTTTTTAAGATGGGGTATCACCATATTGGTCAGGCTGGTCTCGAACTCCTGACCTCAGGTGATCCACCCACCTCAGCCTCCCAAAGTGTTGGGATTACAGGAATGAGCCACCGAGCCCAGCATTCCATGAACTCTTGTAAATGCTTTGCATGTAATAACTCATTCAATTCTCAAAACAAACATGTTAAGAATTATTATTAGCTACATTTTACAGATGAAGAAACTGAGGCAAAGAGACCAAGCTATTTGCTCAAATTCACAGTCAGTGGCTATACCAGGAGCTGAATTTGTAGAGAATAATAAGACAAGGAGTTGGCTTCTGCCCAGGGGGTACAGAATAATCACAAGCCCTCATGTGTGAACAGATCATAACAATTTAGAAACTACTTTCACATCTATTATTATTTGATCTATACAACATCCCTGTGAGGTCAGCAGTATAGGGATTATCATCTTTATTTTGTAATTGAGAAAGCTGAAACATGGTTTCTCTTTGCCAACAGTGGTCTCAGTGCCTCCGAGGATCACTAGCTGCCATTGCTTCTGTCCTAGGCAGAATGAGAGGGGAGAATGACCCAGCACATAGAAATATCTTGGTGCACTAAGGTTCACAGAAAGAGAAACATTACTCAGATAAGTTCTTGAAAGACAGATGCATATGGCAGTAGAACTAGCATTGGACAGAGAATTAGGAGATCTGGATTCTAATCCTGGCTAGCCAATAATCCTGTTGCTCAGGACGAAGCGATTTCCTAGAACATGGAATTTTCAGTGCTAAAATTGGAACAGTTTTGGGCAAAGTGGGATAATTGGTCACCCTATCTGGCTCTTACCTGTTCAACCTGCAATCTGTGATGTATTACTTTATTTGTTTTGGCCTCGATTACTTAATATAAGCAAAAGGGATAGCATGTTCTTCACCTACCATGCATAGCTCTTGGAAGGATTAAAGGTGCTAAGGTCCATCAAACCATTCTGAAGAGCTATACAAAATAAGAGAGAGTTAAGTATGCAGAAAGGTTGTCTTCTACAAAGAGGGATTTTAATGAAAGGGCTCAAGTAGTTCATACATGGGGCTTAACCTACTCAAAAAGAAAGGTAGCATGAGGTATTTTTTACTTACTCATGACCTCATACTAGGGTGAATTTCAAGTGATTTCTAAAAGTGCCAAAAGTCCTAAATGTGTACTTTAAGTTAGACGAGACGAGAGTGTACACGTGTACCTTGAGAGGTCACCACTCTTCCACTCAAAGGTCCCCAAAAGAGATAGGTTAAGTCATTCTAGCTGGCATTCTTGCTTAAGTGCACCTTTTTCCATCATCAACTGGGTTATTCTTTCCCATTCCTTCATTCAAAGGAAAGTGGGCTACGAGATCCATGTTTGCAAAAGATAAACATATCTCTTCTGTGCTGATTTGTTCACTGGCCAATGGTATTGGCCTCAGTAGGCATGCTTCCCTCCGTTTGCTATGCACTCTTCTCACTGAGAATAAAAAACATCAGTATTCTCATATCCCTCATGACCAGGAAGTTCAATGCCACGGTAACAGGGCCAGGATACTGATGTGGACAACTTTCTTATCTCCTCTTTTGTCCACAGAACAGAAAAATATTGTCAGGAACCAAGAAGTAGCCCTCCTCTTGAACTAAGTTCCCATGATAGGCATTTAAAACCTCCATGACAGCTGCTGCTGGCTTTTGATGGTCTGAGACACCTCATTTCACTTGGTTTCCAGAGCTACACCCACCTAATAAACATCATGTGGGCTAAACCCTAACATGTCTCTAACCATGGCTTTGAAACCTCTGTCTAGGCAAGGCAGCCTTGTTGCCAAAACCCCATATCAAGACTTAGGGAAGGCACAGAGAGTCTTTCCCTCTTTTTTCTCATCCTGTTTATTCAAAGCATACGAATTAAATTATCTTTCATTAGAAGTTTAACAAATTGACTTTTAAAAAATTATTTTTATTTTTTTCTAATTATACTTTAAGTTCTGGGGTACATGTGCAGAACGTGCAGGTTTGTTACATAGGTATACATGCGCCGTGATAGTTTGCTGCATCCATCAACATGTCATCTACATTAAGTATTTCTCCTAATGCTATCCATCCCCTATAGCCCATCCCCTACTGTCCCTCTGCTAGTCCCCTACCGCTGAACAGGCCCTGGTGTGTGATGTTCCCCTCCCTGTGTCCATGTGTTCTCATTGTTCAACTCCCACTTACGAGTGAGAACATGCAGTGTTTGGTTTTCTGTTCTTGTGTCAGTTTGCTGAGAATGATGGTTTCCAGCTTTATCTATGTCCCTGCAAAGGATATGAACTCATTCTTTTTTGTGGCTACGTAGTATTCCATGGTGTATATGTGCCATATTTTCTTTATACAGTCTATCATTGATGGGCATTTGGGTTGGTTCCAAGTCCTTGCTATTGTGAGCAGTGCCGCAATAAACATATGTGTGCATGTGTCATTATAATAGAAGGATTTATAATTCATTGGGTATATATCCAGTAATGGGATTGCTGGGTCAAATGGTATTTCTATTTCTAGATCTTTGAGGAATCGCCACTCTGTCTTCCACAATGGTTGAACTAATTTACACTCCCACCAACAGTGTAAAAGCATTCCTATTTCTCCACATCCTCTCCAGCATCTGTTGTCTCCTGATTTTTTAATGATCACCATTCTAACTGGCATGAGATGGTATCTCAATGTGGTTTTGATTTCGATTTCTCTAATGAGCAGTGATGATGAGCTTTTCATGTGTTTGCTGGCTGCATAAATGTCTTCTTTTGAGAAGTGTCTGTTCATATCTTTTGTCCACTTTTTGATGGAGTTGTTTTCTTCTTGTAAATTTTTTTAAGTTCTTTGTAGATTCTGGGTATCATTAGGCTTTCGTCAGATGGGTAGATTGCAAATTTTTTTGCCCGTTCTGTTGGCTGCCAGTTCACTCTAATGATAGTTTCTTTTACTGTGCAGAAGCTCTTTAGTTTAATTAGATCCCATTTGTCTATTTTGGCTTTTGTTGCCATTGCTTTCAGTGTTTTTGTCATGAAGTCCTTGCCCATGCTTATGTCCTGAATGGTATTACTTAGGTTTTCTTCTAGGGTTTTTATGGTGTTAGGTCTTATGTTTAAATCTTTAATCCATCTGGAGTTAATTTTTGTATAAGGTGTGAGGAAGGGTTCCAGTTTCAGCTTTCTGCACATGGCTAGCCAGTTTTACCAACACCATTTATTAAATAGGGAATCCTTTCCTCATTGCTTGTTTTTGTCTGGTTTGTCAAAGATCAGATGGTTGTAGATATGCTGTGTTGCCTCCGAGACCTCTGTTCTGTTCCATTGGTCTATATCTCTGTTTTGGTACCAGTACCATGCTGTTTTGATTACCAATGCCTTGTAGTATAGTTTGAAGTCAGGTAGTCTGATGCCTCTAGCTTTCCTTTTTTTTTTGCTTAGGATTGTCTTGGCTATGCAGGCTGTATATTGGTTCCATATGAAGTTTAAGGTTTTTTTGTTTTTTTTTTTTCCAATTCTGTGAGGAATGTCAATGGTAGTTTGATGGGGATAGCATTGAATCTACAAGTCGCTTTGGGCAGTATGGCCATTTTCATGATATTGAGTCTTCCTAACCATGAGCATGGAATGTTTTTCCATCTGTTTGCGTCCTTTCTTATTTCCTTGAGCAGTGGTTTGTAATTCTCCTTGAAAATGTCCTTCACATCCCTTGTTAGTTGTATTCCTAGGTATTTTATCCTTTTTGTAGCAATTGTAAATGTGAGTTCACTCATGATTTGGCTCTCTGTTTGTCTGTTATTGGTGTATAGGAATGCTTATGATTTTTGCACATTGATTTTGTATCCTCAGACTTTGCTGAAGTTGCTTATCAGCTTAAGGAGATTTTGGGCTGAGGTGATGGGGTCTTCTAAGCATACAATCATGTCATCTCCAAATAGAGACAATATCATTTTCCTAATTGAATATCCTTTATTTCTTTTTCTTGCCTGATTGCCTGGCCAGAACTTCCAGTACTATGCTGAGTAAAAGTAGTGAGAGAGGGCATCCTTGTCTTGTGCTAGTTTTCAAAGGGATTGCTTCCTGTTTGACTTTATTAAAGAGTACAAAATCACACTCTGGACTGTTTTGAAGAAGTCAGGGCGTATGTGTAAAACTACCTAATGAGGGTTAAATGTCATTATCCAGGAAAAACGTCAGACCTTATTTAAATTTTTTCCTGTAACCAACAGTTTCCTGTAGCATATTTAACTACCTTTTAAAAGATAAAGTAAAAGAATAATTATGTTTTCAGAAAATTAGAGCTACTCTTAGGTATCCCATACTGCAGCTAGACACTCTTCCCAAGTATCACAAAGAATGTGGCTGAATCCTCTAAACTTTAGGCTAAGTTGGCAATATAGACAGACCTATAAAATTCCAAAGAGTAGAGACCACTGCATGCCCAGTGCCTAGCCCTGAACCTGGCAGGGATTGTGTACCTCAACAGTGCTTACTATTTGTTAGCTTGTCAACATGCTTCATTCCCTGGACTGTGGCTAACTATGCATATGTATCTAGCCACCTAAGTTATTTCTCTTTCAGATAATGACTTTGCAACCGATAGTAGTAACCTCACATCAAGAAAAGAGCAAAGCTCTTAGTTAGGGACATGTAGATTTGGGTTTGAATCTTAATTGTGCATCCTCAAACAAATTGTTTTACCTTTGTCAGCATCAGTTTCTTCATCTGCAAAATGAAGGTTTAAATAATATACTGCACAGTAATTTAGAAAATTAAATGCAATAATATATGTTAAAGGACCAAGTATAGGGCTTGATACATATGAGACACTTGGTAATTAGTAGGTTCCCTTTCTTTTTTCCTCTTCAGAAGAGTGAGGTTTATAGTAAAAGGAGTGCACATTTGTTACTCTTGGGACGTGTGGGGAAGAAAAGGAAAAGGCACCTAAGTTTCTTTATTGACCATTTCAGCTGGAGCATGAAGGCCATGTTTAAGACGGTCCCACTATAGCAGTTTCCTACTCATTAATCGCAACCACTAGTGACCTGAGGCTTAAGGAAAAGATTCTCCATGATACCTTCAGTACCTAAGCCACCTTGGCTAAAAGAAACATTGTTCTAAGTGTTTGCTAGATTTTTTTAATCGAGGCATTCCTGTATAGGATTAACTTGGTCGACAAACATTAGGAAACTTTTCTGAGATAATTGTCTTTGAAATGGAAGTGCAAAGGAAATAAAATCAGATTTGCAAGTAAGTAAGGATGTTATTATGGACTTTATGAAACAGCATATCATTTTCCACAGAACAGTCCCTCTCACCTCCACAACATAAGGTTGTGACTACTCAAGAAAATTTTTTTTCACCCCAACTCTGACATGGGATTGTGTTCTCTATACATTACTGAGGGTTGGGAAGAGGAAGGGAAGTGGCAGATGCCTCTTTTCTCAATCCCATGAAGTATAACATATGGTGGGGTTCTGATTCTGTTAAAGCCCATCAGCAACACAGTTGTACTGTTTGCCAACTATATCCTGAAATACTGCCTCCAAGTTCCGAACTTGCCCAGAGAATATCTGATCTGTGTAACTCAGGAGTAGTTTGGACATCAGATGAGGTAATGTGGAAGTGCTCTAAAAATTCATGTTGGTAACATGCTGGAACTTTTTGTCTGTCTGTTTCTGATTGCAGTACAATATATACATAGCAAGGAGCACAAAGATTAAGTAAACTAATAAATTTTTACATATGTACACGCCCATGTAAACACCACCCAGATAAATATACAGGACATTTCTATTACCCCAGCAGACTCCCTCATGCCCCTTCCCAGTCAATATCACCTCCTCTCCAGGTAATTACAGCACAGGCTTCTATCACTATGATTAGTTTTACCTGTCTTTGAAATTCACATAAATTTGAATCATACAAGATGCACTCTTCTGTTTCTGGCTTCTCTTGCTAAATATAATGCCTGTGATAGTTATCCAATACGTTTTTTGTAGCAACATTTGCTCATTACTATTGTTGTATAGTATCCTATTGTATGGATATACCATAATTTATACTTTTTTTTCTTGGCAAACGTTAGGCTGCTTTTAATTTGAGGACATTATAAATTGAGTTGTTATACTATGGTCGACTGATTTTTTTAAAGAGTGTCAAGAAAATTCAATAAGAAAAAACAATCTTTTCAAAAAGTGGTGTTGGGGAAACTGGATATCCACATGCAAAAAAGTCTAATTGGACCCCTAACTCACATCATATACAAAATTAACTCATGATAGACTAAATCTCTAAGCTTAAGAGTTAAAACTACAAAACTCTTATAAATGCTTTTTTATAAGAAAACATACACATTCTATAATCAATGTTTTTCTCATAAGAAAATATAGGTGTAAATGTTTGTGACACTGGATTAGGCAGTGGTTCTTAGATATAACAACAAAAGCACAAGAACAAAATAGAAAAATAAATCAATGACATGTAAACGAAATTTAAAAATTAAAAATGTTTGTGCTTCAAAAGACATCATCAAGAAAATGAAAAGACCACCCACATAATGGGAGACAAATTTTTCATATCTGATAAGAGACTCGTATCTAGAATATATAGAAAACTCTTTCAACTTAAAAATTAAAAGAAAAGATGACTTAAAAATGAGTACAGAATTTGAATAGGTATCACTCTAAGATTTACAAATGGCCCATAAATGAAAAGATGTTCAGTGTCATTAGCGACAAAGGGAATGCAAATCAAAACCACAATGAAACACCACTTTATATCCACTACAATAAAAAAAAAAGCCAATCAAATGTTGTCAAGGATGTGGAGAAACTGGAACTCTTGTATATTGCTGGCAAGAATACAAAATGATGTAGCCATATTAGAAAATAATTTTGCAGCTCCTCATAATGTTAAACATCATGTTATAACATGACTCAGCAATTTCACTCCTAGGTATAAATACCCAAAATAATTAAAAACATGTGTCCACAAAAAAAAGCCCTGTAAACAAATGTTCCTAACAGCATTATTTATAATAGCCAAAAGTGAGGAAAACCATTCAATTGATGAATGGGGAACAAAATGTAGTCTATCCATACAATGAAAATTATTCAGTCAGAGAAAAGAATGATGTAATTATGCAGTAACATGAATGAACCTTGAAAACATCCTAAATAAAAGAAGCTAGAGACAAAATGACAAATATTGTATGATTCTATTTACATGAAATTCCCAGAATAGGCAATCAATAGAGACAGAAAGTAGCTTTAGCGGTTATCAGGGCTTGGGGAGAAAGGGAAATGGGGAGTGACTGCTTAATAGGTATAAGTTTCTTTCTGGGGTAATGAAAATGCACTGGAATTAGACAGTGGTGATAGTGAATTATACACTTTAAAAGGGTAAGTCCTATAGTATATGAATTATATCTCATTTTAAAAGATAGTTTTTTAGATTTAATACTGTGAATGTACAATTCCAATAGGACATTGCCTAAGTTAGCCCCCCCCAAAATTGTTAAAGCTGCTATGAATATTTTTATATAGTCCTCCAACTATAATTTGATTCATCCAACTTTTCACCCAAACTTATCCAGTATGTGTTGTATATACATTGTTGTCTTTACAAGGGCCAAGAAGTGGCAGTATGACTAGAGTTATCTCCTTATTTTGCCTGTCTGTCATGTGGCTGTTCTTCCCACTCATCCCCCTGTCCTGATTCCTCAAAAAATAACATAGAAGAGTAAGACTGCAAGCAGACAGGGAAGAGGAGAAACAATAAAGCTGAAATTAATAGTAGGCCCCAAATTAGCTCATCGTGCCCTGAATAATTGATGTTGGCCAAGTTTCTGCTGGATGTGAGGTACCCTGGCTGCTGGGGGTACAGCTGCTTCTGGCTGCAGCTTGTGGCTGTTGCTCTTCTTAACTTGCACACATGCCTGTGGGATGAAACATGCTCTCTCTATGTAGTATGGGTAGGCAGGACAGAAGGACAAGTCTAAATTAAGAACTCAGTACTTCAGGATATTTGCATTGCCTGGACAGTGCAGGAGGGGAGGGATTAAAAAGGGTGAAGAAGACAGCAGATGGTCTCCATGCCTTGCCCATTCCTCTCCTGTGAGTCCATCCCTCTGCCCACATGCAGAAGACAAAATCAAAGCAGTTGCTCAACCTTGCCTTGAGAACACTGCTTTCCTTGATAATCAAGCTTCTAAACTGTACAGTGTCATCATTTCCAGATGTCTGGCCTGTAATCCAAATGTTGCTTTACCTTTCGATGTTGGCACTCAGCCTTCCCCTTTTCTGACCTGCTTCTATCCCAGGTTTCTCTTGTCTATAACCTCCTTTCAAACTATCAAACATTATATCTACCTTTTGCCCTACTATTTGTAAAGTTTGCACTTCTTGTTTTTAGCTCAGTATAGTGAATGGTCCTAGGGCCAGCTCTGCCATCAGGAGAATATCCCTTCCCAATGCTGGAATCAAGTTCCCCTTTTGTACCATTAGGGAGTTGGTTTGGCTAATCTCTTAGACCATTGGTTCTCAATCTTGGTTGCACCTTGGGAGTGCCAAAACATACTGACACCTGGGTCCTTTCCCAAAGATTCTGTTGTAATTAGTAAAAAATGTGGCCTGAGCATGTGACATTTTACAGTTCACCAAGTGATTCTCATGTGCAGTCAATGTTGAAAGTCACAGTTTTAAGGGCTCTTTTGGCTCTGACCTTGTCTGTTTCACCCGAATATAAAGGGCATTCAGAAAAAAGGCTTTTCTGTGTCTCTCTCCCATATTCAGAGAGAATCTGTTGAGAGAGAAACCTGGGCCTACCCATATTTTTTCTAGGGAGAATAGGAAATAAAAATAAAGAGGCTAAAACATGTTAGGTCATGTCATTTCCAGCCTCAAAAGCCATTGAAGTCTCCCTCTTTCACTAATAATAAAACATAAGTCCTACATAATTTTGGATATAACTTCAAAACTGAATGGGTATGTAAAAACATAAAATATACACAGTGATGTATGGCATATAATAAAGAGCTCATATTAAAAAATAAAAAATTAAGTTCTTATAATGGCCAATGGAGCCCTTAGATGATATGTCTATCTCAACGTCCCCCATTATTTTGTTCTACTACTCCTTTCCTTATTCTCTTCACTCCAGCCATGCTGGCCTCCTTGTTGGTCTTCAAACCAACCAGAAATGTTTTCATCTTAAGGCCTTCACATCTGCTGTTCCCTCAAGCAGAATTGTTTATTTCCAAGATATCTGCATGGCCACCTCCCTAATCTTCTTCAGTTCTTTGTTCAGTTCATATACAGTCTTCTTAGTAAGGCTTCTCTGATCACTCTCCAATTTTCACCTTCTTTCCATAATTCCTATCCCCATTTCCTGTTTTATTCTTTTCCATAGCACATATGATCTTCTGAAATATCATATGTCTTACTTATGTACTTCTTTATTGTTTATTTCTTCCCCAATTAGAATGTAAATGCCATGAGACCATGGCACCTATTGCGTTTGCTACTTCATCCTCAGTGCTTAGAATAGTGCCTGGCGCACAGTAGGCACTAAATAAATATTTGTTGGGTGAGCAAATGATGAAAATCTACAGAATAATGGAAATAATCTCCTGCCTGAGTAAAAGGTTTCAGAGTGTATAGAGGACTTTATAGCAATTGGCTCAACAGGTCATCATGATATCACTAGGAGGAAGCTAGGGATTGTCATCAAAAATTAATAAATTTGGCCAGACACCGTGGCTCATGCCTATAATCTCAGAACTTTGGAAGGCCAAGGTGGGTGAATCACATGAGGTCAGGAGTTTGAGACCAGCCTGGCCAACATGGTGAAATCTCGACTCTACTAAAAATACAAAAATGAGCTGGGCATGGTTGCACATGCCTGTAATTCCAGCTATTTTGGAAGCTAAGGCACAAGAATCACTTGAACTGGGAGGCTGAGGCTGCCATAAGCCAAGACTGTGCCACTGCACTCCAGTCTGAGCAACAGAGCAAGACTCCATCTCAAATAAATAAATAAATTGATTAAAAAAGAAGATCACATGGTGAAGAAGGAAACGACAGGTCTGAGATCTTGCTTGAGATTTCAGTAAGAAGCAGAGCTTGGGGGTCATCGTGGCAGACACGAGGCCGGCTAGATTGCAGTTCCGACTCGGATGGACAGAGCAGTGTGAGGAGGCTTGCATCGTGAATTTTAGGTCCAGGATGACTGTAAGAACAAACCAGGAATCCCTAGAGGACCCACAGACACTCTGAAGGAAGTAGACTGCACCTGTAGGACCCAGCAAATACTCCAAATACTGTGAGTGCCCCAACTGCGGAAGTGGGAAAGGGATAACCTCCACTACCAAACACACACCCCCATTGGGGAAACTGAAGGTCTAGTTTGTGGAAGAAGTTTCTGATCTTACCTGGAGCTGAGTCGATAGAGAGCCAAGGAAAATACAGGGGTAGAAGAAGCAGCCATAAAGGCCGCGGGAGCTTGCTGGGTCCCCAAGCAGTCCATTCCTGCCTGGAATCACAGGGAACCTTCAGAAGGGTGGCCAGAGGCATGGGGGAAAACACCATGGGGAAAAAGAAGTCTCCAGTTGAGCTTTGTAACAACTTGAACCAGGAGAGAAGCATCTTGGTCAGAACTCGGGGTACGGCACTAATCTTGTGTGAGGGCTCCACAGGCAGGGGAAGAACCAAAGCCCTTTTCTTTCATAGCTGGGAGGTGGGTAGCATGGGGCAGGTTCTTAAGCCCTGCTCACCCACTGCCTAGAAACAGATATGGGACTGTTAGGAGGGCACAGTGGGAGTCAGACTGGCCATTGAGATTGTGTGGGAGCTGGGTGAGGCCTGTGACTGCCAGCTGTGCCCCACTTCCCTGACAACCTGCATGACTCAGCAGAAGCAGCTATAATCCTCCTAGGTACACACTCCATGGATCTGGGAACCTCACCCACACCCCCACAGCAGCTGCAGCAAGACCCACTCAAGGAAAGTGTAAGCTCAGACACACCTAGCCCCGCCCCCACCTGATTGTCCTTCCCTACTCACCATGGCAGCTGAAGACAAAGGGCATATATACTTGGGAGTTCTAGGGCCCCATGTACCACTGGTTCCTCTCCACACTACCACAGCTTATGCTCTCTGAAAAGCACCATCTCCTAGCAGAAGGCCAACCACCACAAAACTAGAAAATGAAACCACTAAAACTAAGAACTGTTACAGAGGCCATTTCACTCCCTGCCACCTCCAACAGAACAGGTGCTGGTATCTACAGCTGAGAGACCCATAGACAGTTCACACCACAGGACTTTGGGCAGACAAACCCCAGTACCAGCCAACAGCCAGGGAGAGGGAGAGGAGAGGAAGAAAGGGGAGAGGAAGGGAGAGGAAGGGAGAGGAGGGGAGGGGAGGGGAGGGAAGGGGAGGGGAGAGGAGGGAAGAGGAAGGGAGCCTGCAAAGGAAAACCTATCGGATTAACTGCAGATTTCTCAGCAGAAACCCTACAAGCTAGAAGGAATTGGGGGTCCTATTTTCAGCCTCCCAAAAATATAACAATTATCAGTCAGGAATTTTGTATCCAGTGAAAGTAAGCATCATATATAAAAGAAAGATACAGCCTTTTTCAGACAAACAGATGCTGAGAGAATTCACCACTACCAAGCCACCACTACAAGAACTGCTAAAAGGAGCTCTAAATCTTGAAACAAATCCCGGAAACACATAAAAACAGAACCTCTTTAAAGCATAAATCAATCACACAGGACCTATAAAACAAAAATACGTTTTAAAAAGCAAAAACAAACAAACAAAAAACCCAATGTACATAGGCAACAAATAGCACAATGAATGCAATGGAAACACATTTCAATACTAACATTGAATGTAAATGGCCTCAATGCCCCACTTAAGAAATACAGAACTGCAGAAAGGATAAGAACTCACCAACAACTATCTGCTGCCTTCAGGAGAGTCACCTAACACATAAGGACTCACATAACCTTAAAGAAAAGGGATGGAAAAAAGCATTTCATTCAAATGGACACCAAAAGTGAGCAGAGGTAGCTATTCTTATATCAGACAAAACAAACTTTAAAGCAACAGCAGTTAAAAGAGACAAAGAGGGACATTATATGATACAAGGCCTTGTCCAACAGGAAAATATCACAATCCTAAACATATATGCAAATAACACAGAAGCTCCCAAATTTAGAAAGCAATTACTAATACACCTAAGAAGTGAGACAGACAGCAATGCAGTAATAGTTGGGGACAGAACTCGAAGGTAATTTAGGACCTATGCGTCTGGCACATTTTTCAAGGCAGTATTGAGCTTTAGAGAATGGAGATCCTCCCAGCCTTCACTGAAATTTTTTCTTCAGTGATATTTTAGGATGGGCAAAGATGCATTTTATGAACGTCAACCAAAGTGCACTTGAAATAATGGTTTGACAGAGTAACTGTCCAAGCCTGAGGAGATAAGGGTTAAGTCAAAGGTGGTTACAATAGGAACAGAGAGAAAGTGATAGTAGGAGACATAAACATTACAAAGTGAGGACCAACAGAATGACAAGAGTCAGAGAAGATTCTGAGAGCTCCTGCCTGGGAACCCACAAGAATCTAAGTGCCATAAGAAGCATGAAAGGAGTGCTGCTTGGTAGGAGAAAAGATAATGCACTGTTTTTCAATTATTTTTAGTATATGTGCTGCCGAAGCGAGCACTTCAATTATTTTAAATATAGAGAAGTTGAAGGGGAGAGAGAAACATTTCAATGGTCATGCCCAGCAAGCATATAAAATATATAGAATATAGGTTGAAGTTGGAGATGTGTCAATGCATTAAAAGACCAGAATAACAGTTCTTGCTCATGGCTGCACATCAGAATCATCTGGAGCACTGAAAAAAAAAAAAATCCTATGCTCTAGATTAATTAAATAAAAACCTCTGCGGGTTGATAACCTCTGGCCTAAGTAAATCATGGCAGAAGTTAAATCATGGTTAAAGAAGAATGGCTGGGTGCAGTGGCTCCTGCCTGTAATTCACTTGAGGTCAGAAGTTCAAGACAAAGCTGGCCAACATGGCAAAACATTGTCTCTACTAAAAATGCAAAAATTAGTCAGGTGTGGTGATGCACACCTGTAGTACCAGCTACTCGGGAGACTGAGGCAGGAGAATTGCTTGAACCCAGGTGGCAGAGGTTGCAGTGAGCCGAGATAGTGCCACTGCACTCCAGTCTGGGTGACAAAGCCATACTCTGTCTCAAAAAAATAAAAAATAAATAAAAGAATAATGCCAAAAACAAAACATTGAGGGTCACTCATACTTGAAGCTGGAAGAGCAGGAGTAGATGATAGCAACCAAGAAGGGGAAGCCAGAGAAGAAAAAATACAGAGAACCTTGATAGGGTAGTATAGCACAAAGCTTTAAGAAGTAAAGGATGGCCAATGTGTCAGCTTTTAATACTGGGAGGTGGAGGAGGACAGGACTGAAGATGTGTGTTATTTTGATTTTATTTCATGAGCAGGTGATGAAAGTAAATTGTTGTTTTGTTTTTAAGTACACTAAAATCTGCACCTGGAATAGACATAATTCAGAGAACACACGTGGTTACTTCAGTTTTTAATGCGCTACTTTCAACATTTCCAAAGTGGCTGAAGAATTTTAACTGTTAGTGATAGTAACAACTGGCCCCGTAATGTCAGGAATGGTATAGCAACAGAGGAGAATGAACATATACAAAATTAAAGAAGTCTCATCTATTCTCCTTTGTCTTTTATCCTAGCGCACACAGCAAGAGGTCATGCTCCAGCTGGGGTAGAAAAAGAAAAAAAAAATCTTTACTAAAAGCCATTGTCATTGTACAGACAGAATTAATGACCAATTGAACTGGGCTGCTTCCACTTGGCCAAAAGTAAATGCTAACCATATGCGTCAAATTGTTTTGCCTTCAAAACATGTGCATACATGCACATACACAACAAACAAAGCACAAACCTCAAAAGACAAATATAACTTAGAAGACTGTAAATTAAAAATATAAATATTTGGATAGTGTTTGGCAACTGCTGAAAATAATCGTTAAAGGAAAGGGGAAAAGGAACTGTGTAGCCAAGAATACAAAGACATTATTAAAGAAACAGGATGAAATTAAGGACACCAAATTCTGGGCTCATTTAGAGGGAAAATGTTCTACTGACTTCTGAAATACTCTTCCCAAGTGGGAGCAAAAGCACAGAAACTACCCTGGATTACGTTCAAGGGAAAAATGAGATAATGTATGTGAGAGTGCTCTGGAAACTCCAGATTGTGCTACACATGTGAGGAGTTGCTATGATTGTTGTCACTACCGCAACCAGAGCTGAGGAACAAAGGGCATGGGAGACAAGCCTCAAGCTAGACCAGCACTCAGCTAAACTCCGCTTTGCTCTGCTGTTACCCTAGCCAAAGTGAATCTCTGGTCATGTACCAATCACCACACGATGCCATAAAATTATGGTATCATAAAAAATTAGTTGCTTGACCAGCAGTACTGGAAGGGAAGATAAGGTGACTTTCCAAGAAAGCTTTTGGCTGAGTTGTCCCAGTTGGGAATTGAATTCATGGTATGATTTATTTGCAGGGTTGGGACTGGATAAAACTCAGTCAAGTACTCCAATTTCTGATTTCTATTAAGTTTGTTGGTCTTGCCCCACACTCCCTCCATCCTGTCCCATTTACCAAGCAATCTTGAATAGCTGTATCTGAAGATGTCAATAAGAATAGTTTATTTTTTTCCCATAGCAATCAAGTACTCCATCCTATCCTTACAGGCCAGGGAATAAAATATCCAGGATAAGAGATACAAATCTGTGGGCATTTACAAACACAACCCAGGGCCGCAACCTTACCAAAGGACCGACAGAATAGAACGAGACCCATAGAATGAGGCCTGTGTGTACAAAATAGAATACTGCCACCAAAATATTTCTTTATTTTTTCTTTAGATGCCCAAGAAAACAGAGAAAGTTATAGGATTTTGTCAGGTTGTAGAGGGAAGGTGAGATTGATACCAAGAAGCCTACAATCTCATATGTAAATGCACATCCTTTGAGACCATTTTTAGACTCTGACAATCTTAGAGTCAAAGGGAGGTTTAGAATTAATCTTAGCCCCAGTGGCCTGTTGCCCAGTAAAGAAATATCATCCAGCTCTACTTGAAGTCCTTTAGTAATAGGCACCTCAGTACTCTTAAGACATCACATTCCATTGTGGGTTTTTTTTTTTTTTCCTCCTCTTTGGCAACCAATTAAAACTTCAAACTGTCAGATAATTGAAAACATATAGTCATGGAATGCTGAAAGTATTCAAGACAACTTCACCCCATTTCCTGGTGAACCAAGATGAGGAAACTGATGCTCAGAAAAGGGACAGAATTTTCCCAAAGTCACACAGTTGGTTGGTGGTAGACCTAAAAGTAGAATTCAAGTCTGCATATTCAGGGCCCAGTGGCTTCTCTACTTCCCATATACAAAGAGAGGAGTTGGCCCAGCTTTAAGACCAATTACTCAGTGACTATACTACCAACGCTTCAGCTTCTTTTTCCTAACTCCCACAGCTCGATAATGGCTCATTTTACCCTCAACAGAAAAAATTCCAAAGGGTGGGCTGGTTCATGGAGAGATGGATTGTAGAAGGGAAGTATGCTGCCTACTCTCTTTGGCTTATCCACAATGGTGACTAACAACCTCCTGGAAGTAGGACATCTTACTGTTTGATTCCACCATATATTACATGGAAATTCCTTTATCCTTGAGAATAGAGTGATGTCTTTTGGTGATGTTTGGAGGGCATAATAACTGTTGTCACCCCAAGATAGGGAGAATTAATTTCTGATCACTCAGAAACCACTTGATGAGTACCTTCTATGCTAGGCATTCTGTTAGAACTTAGTGGCAAGAGAGAAAACCAGAGGTAAATAAAGCATATATTCTCCATATTTAGGAGATTGTAGTCTGGTGGGGAACATAAAAAATATATACCATTAACTCTGATCCAAGACAGACTATAGCCATCCTCATGTCTATGTACACAAAATAATATTAATTGTATTTTACATACTGATGGTGAAACTGACCCATATCCTTCCTGTTAAGTTCCCATGAAGATAATACATGGGTGGACCTAGTTTCCAAAAAGAAAGCAGTGAAAAAGCAGCTTCTGCTTCAATATGAAGCTTCAGCACTGAGGAGTGGCTCCAAAAGATGATTCATTCTCTGCAGGAGGCATTCAAGTGGAGCAGGTCAAGAAGACATCTAAAGAAAGGAATTCAGCCAGGCGCGGTGGCTCAGCACTTTGGGAGGCCGAGGAGGGTGTATCACGAGATCAGTAGATCGAGGCCAACCTGGCCAACCTGGTGAAACCCTGTCTCTACTAAAATAGAAAAAATTAGCCAGGTGTGGTAGCACGCACCTACTCAGCTACTCGGGAGGCTGAGACACACTTGAACCTGGGAGACGGAGGTTGCACAGTGAGCCAAGATCGCACCACTGCACTCTAGCCTGGTGACAGAGCAAGGCTCCATCTCAAAAGAAAAGAATTCTCTCAAAGAAGGGAATAACTGCTTTAAGGTAATTGGAGAATCCATCTTTCTTTTGTCTCATTCTTTAGTGCCAGAGTTGGCCTAATTGCCCAGCTATCTATCACCTTAAACCCTAACAGCAGTGGAAATTGAAAAAACATACTGAACTTGGAGTAAGAAAAATGTGGCTTCCAGTTCTGGCACAGATACTTACTAACTAAATGATCTGTTTGGCCACCTGTATAATATATATAAGCAAATCTGCACTTCCCTCAGTTGAAGATAAAGAATCACTGGGATCATAGATTTGAAAGTATTTGGCACATAGTGGAAAAAACGATTTATATTCTTTAATTTTTCTTTTTGAGATAGGGTCTCACTTTTTTGCCCAGGTTGGGATATAGTGGCATGATCATAGTTCACTGCAACCTCAAACTCCTGGGCTCAGGAGATTCTAGTGCCTCAACCTCCCAAGTAGCTTGGACTATAAGTGCCCAGTATCCAGTGCCCTGCTAATCAAAAAAAAAAAAAAAAAAATTACATAGACAGGGTCTCGCTATGTTGCCCAGGCTGGTCTTGTACTCCTGGACTCAAGCCTTCCTCTAACCTCAGGCTCCTAAAGTGCTAGGATTACAGGAATGAGCCACTATGCCTGATCAGAAAAAATAGTTTAAAAGATAATAAATTACAAAGAAATTTGTCACATTTACCCATTCTGTTCCTTTTGCAGAAGTCCTCATTACTATGAAGACATACTCATACCCCAATTTATAGACTTCAAAACCAGAGCCATATTTGACTTGGCACCATGCCAGATAAGAAATGGTACAATTAGCTGAGCTGTTTGACCTGGGCACAGAAGATACAGGGGGATCTGATCTCTGATCTTCAGATCTCTGAAAAACTGTCATGGAAGAAAAAGAACAGACTGCTCTAGGTGGCCTCAAGGGGAATGACTAGGATATCCAGGTACAAGCTTTAGGAAAACAAAGTTAAGCTAAGAAAAGGAAGCACTTTGAGCAGTCCAAGGCTTTCCCTGAAGTGAATGGGCTTTCTCAGGAAGAAGTAAGGAACTCCCTCTAGAAGTGTTCAAGCAGAGATTGGCAGGGATGTTTTAATGTGGAGTCCATTAGGGTAAAAGAAAATTACAAACCATGAAATTCTATTTGTCAGGCACTGTGCGCTAAACCCTTGGCAGGAAATATCTGTTTTAATCCTCTCATAACACCATGATGTGAGTACTATTATCCCTTTTTTTTAGGGTAGAAGGCTGAGGCTCAAAGAATTTCACTACTTCTAATTTGGCTTACTACTGGCATGGTGGGTGGTAGGAGCAATTATTTGTTGCACCTGTTTGGCATTCAATGCAGTAGTACCTTAGACTGTGTGTAAAACACACAAACACACCACACATACTTCTAAATGCTTTGTGGAAATACCTATCCTAGTTGGGAATGTCAGGTACATAATATGTTTAGGATCACAAACAGCAGACAAATAGCAGACCCAGGACTTGAATACAGCTGTGTCTAGCTCAGAAAGTGCATATCCTTTCTATTGCATTTTCCACAGAAGTGACATGGGAATGTACAACCTTTTACCTTCTAAGCCAACTCGAAAAGATTCTGATTGTCTCTTTCTTCCTTTTTCAATCCCATATAATTTATCAACTACAAAGTTCCATAGATTCAACTTTTGTGATGGCTTGTTAAATTCATTACCTCCTTTCTATTCCCATAGCCACCGCCTCAGTCCCAGGGCCTTGTTCCCTCACTGCCTCTAGTTTATCCACCTCTTGTGTTTTCCTATTCCATTCCAGCTGACTAACCTTTTTTTTTTTAACCAGATTACTGTTCCTAAAGCAGAGGATCTTTTTTTTTTTTTTTTTAAGCTAAGAAACTTTCAATGGCTTTCTTTTGTCTGCCAAATCAAATCAAAACCCTAGCATCCACTGTCTTTTGCAGTTTACCACCCATCTGCCTTGGCAACTTTAACTTACATTTTCCTGCTAATTCTAAAATCCAGGTCAGCTGGTGTTCTTTTCATATGCCCTGAGCTTCCCTGCCTTAAAGCAGTTGTTCCTGTTATTTTCTCTGCTTAAACTGTCTTCTCTATCTCCACCTGTTGAAATTTTATCTGTGTGCCACAGTCTATCTTAAATAATAATAGTTAATATTTATTGAGTGTTTATTTTGGGCCAGCCACCATGCTAAGTGTGTGAAAGTATTTTATATGGATTATATCATCTAATACTCACAACAACCCTATGAGGTAGATGCTATTATTATCCACTTTAGCCTGGAGTTAACAGAAACTCAGAAAGGAAGAAGTAATTTTATTTGTCCAAGGTCACACAACTTAATAAATGGTGAGTATGAGATGTGAACTCAAATAGTCTAACTCTGGAGCCCTGAAAGGCATTGCAATTTTTAAAAACAATCAAAAAATATTTTTCTGATTTCATATGGTTCAACTTGATATGATCTTTACTTGGCAGCCTCTGAGCATTTTGATTTAACTTTTAAAACCTCTCTCCTGTTATATTTATATTTATCTGTGTTTTTTATATCCATGATGACACTGTCAGGCCCCAGTGGGTACAGCCTAAGTCTCAGACAAACATCTCACTGTCTCACACATGGTGGCACAGACTAGGTGCTCAGTGAGTCTGCTGAGTTGAAGGTATGCTGTGGTGAAGGAAGGAACAGAGGAGTTATCTAGGGGAGATGGTGCAAACTTTCCTGCCCCAGCTACCCAGCATGACATTGGCGAACTCTGCCAACACCTGTCTAAGTCAGACCCTGAAGTCTCTGTTTTCCTAGCCTGATCTCTGGCGGGTCCCTTCTTGTCCCCCAGTTCTTGCAGCTTGCTGGGTCTTGGCCAGTGTTTGGGGTGAGGCAGGATCAAAATAACACTGCCCGGGACTCAGCTCCCAGGAATGAGAGATCAAGTAAACCAAGCTCGGCGGGTGAGGGGGTGGATTGAAAGCCCCCAAACAGAGCCAGCTTGCTCTTTACACAAGCCCTGACTTGCCCTCGAGCCACGTGGGCGGGCCAGCAGTTCTGCTTTCCTCAGGATGCTCCACAAGTCTGATCGACTGCCACCCCACCCCCCGCCTCCACTAACTCCCAGCCTCCTTCTCTTCTTTACGAACGCTAGATGCTCAAGGTTGCTGGACACGTCCAGGCATGTTCCCAATGCAGGTCCAATAAGAGCCTACAGGGCAATGCAGGTCCAGTAAGAGCCTACAGGAACTGGCTCGCCAAGACCCTAGGGATATCAGCCCAAATCCCCTGGCACCTCAGAAAGCGCTCTCCGCATACAAATGGATGGACTGACAGCCACGAGGCGCCCTCCCAATTGTTTTTGCGGCACCCTAGCAGGATCATCCTGACACGATTCTGTACTTCCGCACCTAGATGCCGCATGTCCCAGCCGCCTTGCCACAACAGTGTTCCCACACTTACCCTGTAACGGACGAGTAGATGGCTCTTGCTTGCAAAATGGGATTCCGGGACAAACCCACCTCAGCGGAGAGCAAACAACCCACCCAGCTTCCGCCCCTCGGCCCCCGCCCCTCGACCCCGCCCCTCGGCCCCGCCCCTCGGCCCCCAGCCTGCCGAAACACTCACAGCGGAGGAAATTCCTTGTAATCAAAGTTCCGCTTGACTCATTTCGCATCCACGTGTAGCTTCAACAGCCCAAATCCTTCTTTCAGGGTAAGCTTATCTCTTCCTCCCCAGTGAAGTTCCTAGAGCAGCTATTGGACTACTTGAGTGTCTAGGCGTGGCTACGAAAAGAAACCCTGCCCTTCAGAGACACAATGTGAGGCTGAAGAACAGTGACCAAGCGACTGGTATGACAGGAGCTGCAAAGCTCTTGGGACTGAAGCGAGGCCAGAAAGTAAAGGGCCACGGAGTTGGGCCTAGAGAAAGCGTCAGGTTGTCTCTTTCACAGCTGAGTGCACCTCAGCTCATCCAAGTTTGTTCACGAGTTAGCAGGCTTGGAGCTTGACAGGGAAAATTATTGTTGGAAAAGCCAAGATTTTCAGACACATAGAGAAGCCACTTTCCAGCTCTGGCTCTGCCTCAAAAAAATACTCCTCCGTTCAGAAGCGTAGGTAGTATTGTGACAGGAGGAAGAGAGCAAAAATGAAGCAGGGAAAAGACTACTAAAAATAAAGGAAAACTGTTTTTGGCACTTAGCTCTGATCACCCACCTTCTCTGGGCCCTGATTGTCTGTACAAGGAGGGGGTTGAACTACATAGTCTCTAAGGGCACTTCAAGCAATGACACTTTGGGATTTTATTATCTATGATCTCAGAGGCAGCAGTGGATAAATCCTGAAACGTTACTGGTCCCTGACCTTGAAGAGCTTGCAGAAGAGTTGGGAAGATAAACTTGACTGGACAGAGTCAGAAGGCCAAACTATGAGGTACAGACTACAAGGGTTGGGGGGCAGGTAGAAAGAAGTAGTAAAAAAGAGTTTGCCAGGGAAAGCAAAGGCTTTTCAATCGATTTGGAGGTTTTAAAAGAGGTCAAAGAAGAAATAGCATTATGGGTAGAGGAAAAGAAAAGCTTGAGCCAAGGTATGGGGGAGAGGACTGAGAAATGTGCCGTTATCAGCCTCTGAGGGGCTCCTCCTGTACTGCTCAGAGGCTATATGCCGGCTCAGGATAGGGTCTCAGCATAGCACCTGAAAAGCTTTTGGTGGCAAAGGGCTGAACAGGCCCTAAGCTGAAGTAGAAAAAGTCCTAAATGAACGTTGTATCTGTCCCCTTGCTAGAGTTGAGACCAGAATTAGCTACTGTGGGCTCAGGCCTAGGAGGACGGAAAACTGCCAGAATTGGAATCCTAGGTCTGCCTCCTACTAGCTTTATGACCTAAGGCAAGTCACTTAACCACTCTGTGGCTCAGGATTCTCTTCTGTAAAATGAGGAAAATAACAATCCTTTACTCATAGGATTGTTTTGGGAATTATATGAGTTAATATACAAAATAATGTTCATATGCATAAAGAGCTTAGAATGATTTCTGGGACATAGTGGTATAGAAGTGTTTATTAAATATAAATAAATAAATACATGAATGCACTTTAGGGCCCTCTGAAATTATCTGTGAGATTAAAATGAAAATAGCTACCCTGGATACCTCTTAATTCTGTCCTGTACTTTCCTAGAAAACAGGACCTCTGCTTTTTCTCCATCCTTCCCTACCCAGAAAGGCTGAGTTACAGTTTTGAAACTTTTATGTAGTAGAAAGAACCCTAGCTTGAATGTAGATGTCTTCACAAAACTAAATATAACATCATGTAAATCTTTTCCTCTCTCTTAGCCTTTCTTTCTGCATCTGTACCCTGAAGAGACTGTTGCACTGCATGACCTTGAAACCCTAGATCAATGCTTCTCACATATTAATGCACACACAAACCACCTAAGGATCTTGTTAAAACACAGATTCTGAGTTAGCAGTTCTGGTGTGGGGCTAAGACTCTTATTTTCTAACTGCTTCCAGGTGATATTGATAATGCTGGGCCACAGACCATAGTTTCAGTAGCAAAGGTCAAGAAAGTGTACAAGAAGAACATTTACTGAACATCTGTATGTCATGCATATGTGTCTCTTTACATACCTTATAGCCATCCTATGAGGTTGAGATTACTATACTCATTTTGTAGATGAAGCGGCTCCTTGTACCCTGTGATTCTGCCTGGAAGTACAGGAGGAAACTTGAGATAGAGGTGCCAGGGAAATGTCAGAGTCCACAAGCTGTTGCTTGTGGAAACTGATTATAAGCAGCAAATGTGAAGCTACTGTCCTCTACCATAACTTGTCCAATAATACCGTAACAGTTAGCTGGCCCTCACTAAGCACTTGCCAGGCACTGTTCCATTTTTTTTCTTGAATTAATTCATTTTATCTTCACAATTTATAAGGCCACAATCAGAATGATCCTCACCTCTCTTTTGCTAACACCTTACATTCAACCCATCAGCACATCCTGTCAGCCCTGCCTCCTGCCTCAGAGATAAACTCTGAATTTCAACAACTTCTTAGCACCTTCACTGGAACCACTCTGGTGCAAGCCACAATTACCTTTCACCTGAATTATTGCCATATCCTCCAGCTCTCCTTGGTATATTGTCCTTACCCCACTCCAGTCAGTTCTCAGCAGTGCAGCCAGAGTGATCGTTTTAAAAGTACATCAGTCTAAGTCTGTCCAAGCAATTCTGCTGGTTAACTTCTTATTCAATGGAAAAGCCAAAATCCTTAACTACAGTATGTAATGGTCTACAACCCATCCCACTCTGTCCCACCCCAACTAACCTGCTCCTCTATCTCTGATCTCATCTCTTACCACTCCCCTTGACCACCATAATCAACCCCACTGGCTGCCTTGATATTTATTCCGACACTCAAAGCATGCTGCAGACTCTGGTCTTTGTATTTGCTGTTCCTTCAGCCTAGTCAACTCTTACCCTAGATATCAGCATGGCTCCTTTTCTCACTTCCTCCATATCTCTGCTTAAATGTCACCTTATCAAAGAGGACGTTTTTGAATACCCTATCTAGTACAAGCTAATAGAATTGACTAGGCCTTTTGAAATCCACTGGGTAGGTGAGCTTTTTCTCAGCACTAACCCCAGGACCTGAGGTGCAGTGTGGTGGTGGGTAGGGTTAAGGCTCTCTGCTCTCTATGGGTGAGCCACTTTAGCTCCGTGTGCTTGTGCAGCAGAACTAAGTTTGGATCAGCTCATTTCTTGAGGGCTTTCCACATACCCTCCTTTTATGATAGGCAGGAGTCACTTCATGAATCCAAACTGAGTCCTATCGGTAAAGAGTTTCTCTGCCTATACTATAGTGCTGGAACCAGCCTAACCTGACAGCAGGATAGGCAGGACCAGCCTCCACTCTGCTTATCTCTGGGGCCAGACAGATTCTAGGGCTCAATGAGATTCAGAACTCACTGATGCCACCCCTCAGCTCTCTTTCAGAGGTTACTTAGGGTCAGTCAGGGGAATACTGGCCTTATCTGTGTCTCAGAGAATCCTGAGTAACCTCTAATTCTAGTGTCCAACAAAGGCAGGACAGCATTTCATGAAGGAGCTTCATGGTTATCCGGGCAGAATGGGGCCCTTGTAGCTCTTCTCAAGACTGGGAACAGGGAGTGGAAAAAGAGGTTGAAAGACTAAGGGGATGCTGAGGCCTGTGGGGCAACTCCTATAAACTCAAACATTGCTAGGGATGTCCCTGAATACAATATCAGCTTCTTGTTCTCGTTAGTCAGCCTGTGAGATGTGTGTAGATAACCCTGGCCATACATATCTGATGCAATGGTGTATACAAGCTTAGTTCTTCTGAATTAGAAAGCTGGCGTATAAGAGTTACTTCCAAATGTGGGAATTTTCAAACTTCAGTTGGATTCTAGCACAGTCCAATAGTGTTATCTCTAATTCTAAATCATCTTCTATTCCACTTGCCCAAGATGGCTTTTAAAACTCACTGTTCTTACACAGCTCCCAAACTCCTAGCAGATGACTTCACCTCCAGGTTCACTGAGAATGTAAAAGGGCACCAAGCTTGAGCTCTAAAAACTTCTGACCTCTCCACATTCAAGTTCACCCTGTTTCTTACCTCAGAGATTCCTCCTGTCTCCATCCGTGTTTACTCCTTCTGTCTATTCCATTTTGCTTTACTTGTATCTTCATAGTCTTTCTTCCTCTGGCTTCTTCTCCTACATTGTCTTTCCATTCTGAACTAGGATTCATTGCTTTCATATCCTCACGTCCACCTCTTCATTTCCAAACTCACGATAGTCTGCTCTTCTCAAGGTCACCCATGAATTCTTTACTATCCAACCCATGAATTCTTCTGTTTTCTTATTTGAATTATCTATAACATCCAACATTGTTTGGATTCTTTTCTTTCTGATTCTCTTGCCTTGACTTTCATGGAAACCATGTCTTCTGGTTTCACTTATTTCTCTACAGCATTTTCTGGATTCTCATTCTCCACTTGCCCCTCAAGTGCAGGGGTTTTACAGAGTTCCCCCAACCCTTCATTGGCCCTCTGGCCTGATTCCAACTTTTCTCACTGGAGTGTGAACCTATGTGGCAGAGACTTTGTATACCATTTCACTAATTTTCACATGAAAAACAGTACCTAGAGTGTTTTAAGTGCTCAATACATTTTTACATATGTTATATATCAATACATCTGTTGAATAAATGAATGGGTGGGCCCAAGGAGGAAAGTTCTCACATTTGAATTTATCCTTCTATAATGAGCTCCCAGGCCTCAGGTGTGCCATGATAAATATAACATGGCTGCAAAAGAATTGAAGCCCACATCCAAAATAATAATAATAGCCAATACTTGTTCAGTGCTTGATGAACTCTATATGTCAGGCCCTATGCCAAATGTTCTATACGCAATAGCTCATTTAATCATCACAATAATCCTGTGAGGCACAAACCATGACATCACTCCTATTTTATTTGTATTTATTTATTTTTTCCTATTTTATAGATAACAAAATTGAGACACATAAGTGATAGGTAACTTATCTATGCCATCTATCAGTTCCACAACCAATAAGTGGCAACTGACCCAGGATTCTCAAGAATAGCTGATGACTAAAATATTCACTGCCACACTAAAATGTACAATCCTTTCTTTCCCTTCCAATCAGAGACTCTTCTCATCCTCTCTGGAGAGCTATTCTAAACCTCTACCTTTAGAAGTAGAGGTTAAATTCCTATTTTGGCACCTAATTCTTAGCCCAGAAATATTGACTCTTTCTTCATCAAGAAAACAGATTCTATTAGGCATTTAGTTCCTACACCGTCTTCCCTAATACCTATAAGGTTCTTTCTGTCTTCACTCATCCTGGGTTTTCCTCTTGAAGAAGAGGAGAGAATGCCTCCCATGATCTCTATGAATCTTTCTCCATCAATTACCCCTACTCTCTCTGGCATCAATATTTACTTGACTTCTTGTGCCCACCCCTTTTACCCATAAAAATATTTGAATTCCTCCCACTACAAAATATAATCAACCCTTCTACCACATTTCTTCTTTCTCAAATAACAGCCTTGTCTCATTTTCTTTCTTAGCCAAATTTTTGGCTAGAGTTGTCTCTATCGCTGTTTCCATGTCTTCACTTTCCATTAATTTCCCAACCTACTATAATATGGCTTCTAGCCCCATATGTTCTCCCTGAAGCCTGAGAGGAACACTTCACTGCCAAATTTTAAGAAACATTTTTGCTCATCTTCTTACTTGATTCACCCACAGCTTTTTCCAGTGTTGGCCACTCTTTTCTTTGGAAAATACTCTTTCTAATGTTGAAAAAAAAATCTGCCCCCGTTTTCCTTCTATTTTTCTTTTTATTTATTTTTTTATTTATTACTTTTTCCACAAGTTATTGGGGTACAGGTGGTATTTGGTTACATGAGTAACTTCCTTATCATTACTTCCTGTTATTGTTTGTTCTCACCTTACTCAAACAACTTCAAATGTAATTTTGACTCAGCCAAGTAGCCAAACCTCTGTGCCTACTCTATAATTTCGTGGGCCTGTGCTCAGAAGCTCAACACACACTGACTAGAAGGCTCTGCAATACTGAATCTTCTAGACATGTATTTGTTAATAATATTACTTTAAAGTAATGTGGGGCATAACCCTTTAAAGTCCTGTACACACGTACCTTATTCAATCTATAATCACAGGAAAGTGGAATTACTATTATTATAAAAATATACTAATTGGAAAAGGCAGAATTGCTATCATTGAATGTGGACTATATGCTGGCACTATACTAGGCAATGCGGTAAGTTATTTTACTAACCCTTCCAGAGCAGTTCGATAATTAGTTCCATTTTTAAAATGAAACAAACAAAGATATAAAACATTAAGTGGGAGTGACAGCAGCAAGATCGTTGGATAAAACTTTTCAGCACTCATCCTCTTGTGGAAACATCAATTTGAAAAACAATGTGTAGCCTGGGCAACAGAGCGAGACTCATGTCAAGAAAGAAAGAAAGAAAGGAAGAAAGGAGGGAAGGAAGGAAGGAAGGAAGGAGAAAGAGAGAAAGGAAAGAGAAAGAAAGAAAGAGAAAGGAAAGAGAAAGAAAAGAAACGAAAAAGAAAAAAGAAAGAAAGAAGGAAATAAATTAGCCTATTGTGGTGATATGAGCCGGTAGTCTCAGCTGCTTGAGAGGCTGAGGTGGGAGGTTTGCTTGAGCCCAGGAATTTGAAGCTGCAATGAGCTAGGGTGATGCCACTGCATTCCAACCTGGGTGACCAGAGGAAGACTCTGTCTTAAAAACCAAAACAAACAAGCAACAACAACAACAATAACAAAAAAGAAAACTATGAACAAAAATATGTTTACAAGAGTGAGGGAATCCAGGTGAGAGATTATAGTACCTGGACATAGCACAGAAATTAGAAAAGACACATCAAAGAGGGAAAGAAAGAAAGTTTTACGTTATCCATATTACCCCTCCCCCAAGTCTCGGCAAAAACCATGACATCACTTCTATTTTATAGATGAGAAAATTGAGGCACATAAATGATAGGTAACTTATCTATGCTAGCATATCTACCCTAGTTATCATGCCTACTACAGCTGTAGGCCTGGTAAGTAAGGTAGATATGAATACATAGGACTACCCTATGTATTCAGGTTTCAGGCCCATCCCAGACTCTGGAGAAGCCCCACCATCAGACTAGAACCCACAGCATTAGACTCCATGCTGGCATCCACAGACCCAGCCTCCAGGCTGGCTAGAGTGTCAGAACAAATCTCAAAGACCCCAGCTCCAGTTTGGCTTACATGGCACCAGGCACCAGGCCAGCTTGCACAGAATAAGGCTCTATACCAGTCCTCATGGCCTCAGACTCCAGTGGACTCAAAGACCAGACCTGCTTCTGTAGGCCCCAGCGTCATGTTAGCCCATGGCCATACGCTCCAGAACCACCTCCCACTGCCCCAGGATCCAGGCTTGGACCACAGACTCAGTCTTCAGGCCAGGACACATACTAGGCCTGCTCCTACAGATACAGTATCCAGGCCAGCCCCTATAGACCTAGCCTGCAGGCCACCACTTTTAGACTTACAATCTAGTACACCACCTGCAGACCCAGGATCCAGGCGTGGTGCAATGAACCCAGGCTCCAGGCCTTTTACTGTGGATAAATAATGTCAGGAAAACAATACCTGAACAAAATGAAACATTTCACAAAGAGATAGAAAGCATACTCAAGCCTGTAATCCCAGCACTTTGGGAGGCCGAGGCGGGTGGATCACGAGGTCAAGAGATCGAGACCATCCTGGTCAACATGGTGAAACCCTGTCTCTACTAAAAATACAAAAAATTAGCTGGGCATGGTGGTGCGTGCCTGTAATCCCAGCTACTCAGGAGGCTGAGGCAGGAGAATTGCCTGAACCCAGGAGGCGGAGGTTGCGGTGAGCCGAGATCGCGCCATTGCACTCTAGCCTGGGTAACAAGAGTGAAACTCCGTCTCAAAAAAAAAAAAAAAAAAAAGAAAAAAAGAAAGCATAAAAGGGAACCAAATAGAAATTCTGGAGCACAATGACTGAACTAAAAATTTCTAGAGAAAGCTGGAAATAACAGGCTCAGTAAAGCAGAAAAATAAAGCAGTGACCACAAGAGAGATTATTTGAAATTGCCCACTCAAAGCAATAAAAACAAAAAGAAAAGAAAAAGGTGATGAAAGTATGTGGGAGTTATGGGTTACCATCAAGGAAACCAGAATACAGTCAGCCCTCCAAATGTGTAGGTTCAGTATCCAGATAATCAACTAACCACAGATCAAAAATATTTTTTAAAACCCAATAACAATAAAAAATACAAATTTTAAAACATAGTATAACAACTATTTACATAGAATTTATATAGCATTACATTTTATATGCACATCTACAGATGATTTAAAGTATGTGACAAAATATGTGAAGGTTATATGCAAATAGTACCCCATTTTATATAAGATGTATATTCTAACAGTAACTACATAAAAAAACCTATGTTAGATACACAGGTGTTAAAGAGAAAAGAATGAAAATATTCTGGTAAAAGTCATCAAATCACAAAGGAAGACAGCAAGAGAGGAAAAAAATGAACAAAGGAACTACAAAAGAGGCAGAAAACACAATAGCTACTAGTAGTAAGTTCTATCAAAAATTACATAAAATGAAAATAGATCCAATTTTCCAATAAAAAGGGATAAAGTTACTAAATAGTAAAACAGGATCCAACTTATGTTTTCTACAAGAGACTCACTTCAGCTTGAAGGATGCAGATAGACTGAAAGTGAAGGTATGGAAAAAGATACTTCATACAATGGGTAATTTAAAAAAAAAGCAGGATGTGTCTAGGAATATCAAACAAGATATAGATTTTAAGTCAAAATTGTGACAAAAGACAAAAAAACTATATAACGATAAAGGGGTCAATTCATTAAGAAGGCATAGCAATTGTAAATACATATGCAACCAGTATGAGAGCAATTAAATATATAAAACAAATGTTAACAGAGCTGAAAGAAGACACAGACAGAAATGCAAAGTAGTAGGGAACTTCAAAACCACATGTTCAACAGTGGATAGATCATCTGGACAGAAAATCAATAAGAAAACTGGATTTGAACAACTGGTCCAACACACATGTACAGAACATTCCATCCAACGGTAGCAGAATACATTCTTTTCAGCACACACAGAACATTCTCCAGAATAGACCATATGTCTGGCCACAAAACAATTCTTAAAACATTTAGAAGATAAGAACATTAAGGAGATAAAATCACATCAACTATCTTTTCTGACCAAATATAATTAGACTAAAAATCAACAAGAGAAAAATGAGAAAATTCACTAATAGATTGAAGTTAAACAACTCACTTCTGAACAACCTGTGGTCCAAAAAAAGGACATTTTAAAAAGTATTGAGAAAAATGAAAATGGAAACAAAGCATAACAAAACATTTATGCAGCAGAAAAGTAATTTTAAGAGAGATATTTATAGCAATGTAAGCCAACAATAGGAAATAAGAAAGATCTTAAATAATCAACCTAACCTGAGACTTCAAGAAACTAGAGAAAGAAGAAAAAATGAAGCTCAGCTTCAGCAGAATAAAGAAAAAAGCACAGAACACAGTAGAAATAAATAAAATAGATACTAGGAAAAGCAATAGAAAAGATAAATGTAACTAAGAGTCACTTTTTTGAAATGATAAACTAAATTGACGAACCTTTAACTAGATTGAGATAAGAAAAGACAAACAAGTAAAATTTTAAATGAAAAGCATGACATTAAAATCAACACCATGGAAATAAAAATGATCATAAAATATTACTGTGAACAATTATATGCCAACAAACTGGATAAACTTTAAAAATGGTTAAATTCCTACAAATATACAGCCTATGAAGACTAAATCATTGAGAAATACAAAATATAAACAAATCAAAAATGTATAAAAATATTGAATTGGTAATCCAAAACCTCCCAAAAAAGAAAAGCTCAGAACTTGATGGCTTCACTGGTAAATTCCAGCAAACATTTAAAGAAGAATTAAGGTCAATCCTTCTCAAATTCCTCCAAAAAATGAAATAGGAGGGAAGACTAGCAAACTCATTTTATAAGGTCAGCATTACCCTCATATCAACACTAGACAAACACTCAGATTTATAAACCAGCTACTATTATAGCTAAAGAGAGAGAACCATAATGCAATAAAAGCTGAGACTTCAATACACCACTTTCAGCACTGGACAGTTCTTCCAGACAGAATATCAACAAAGAAACATCAGACTTAATCTGCACTATAGACCAAATGGACCTAAGAGTTATTTACAGATCATTTTATCAAACAGCTGAAGAATAGATTTTTTTTCCTTAGCACTTGGATCATTCTCAAATATACACTATCTGTTAGGTCACAAAATAAGTCTTAAAACCATACAAAAATATTGAAAACATATTAAGCATCTTCTCTGACCACACTGGAAAAAAGCTAGAATCTGTAACAATATAGATTTTGGAAATGATATAAATAAATGAGAATTAAAAACAATCTTCTGAATGACAAATGTGCCAATGAAGAAATAAAGAAGAAAACTGAAAAATTTCTTTAAAAAAAGATAATGAAAATACAACATACCTATGGAATACAATAAACTGAGTAATAAGATGAAAGTTTATAACTATAAGTGCATACACTAAAAAGAATAACTTCAAATAAATAAACATAAAAATGCGTCTTTAAAAATAAAATAATAAAAGCACATCAAGTCAAAAATTATTAGAAGAAAATAAGTACTAAAAATCAGAGCATAAATAAATGAAATAAGACTGAAGAAGACAATAAAAATGATCAATGAAACAAGAAGTTGTTTTTTGAAACGTTAAACAAAATTGACAAACTTTAGCCAGACTAAATAAAAAAAAAAAGAGAGAGAGAGAATTTCCAGCTAAATAAAATTAAAGATGAAAAAAGAGACATTACAACTGGCACCACAGAAATTCAAAGGATTATTAGTGGCTTTTATGAACAACTATATGCCAATAAATTAGAAAATCCAGGCAAATTCCTAGACACATGCCACATATCAAGATTGAACCATGAAGATATCCAAAACTTGGACAGACCAATAACAAGTAACAAGATTGAAGCTGTAATAAAATGTCTTCTAGAAAGGAAATAATACCAAACTTAGTGAACTTATTTTGAAAACTGGAAGAAGTAAGAATGCTTCCAAACTTGTCCTATGATGCCAGTGTTACCCTGATCCCAAAAGCAGACAAAGACATATCAAAAAAAGAAACTACAGGCCATTATCACTCATGCATATTGATGCAAAAATTATCAACAAAATATTTGCAAACCAAATTCAGTAACCCATTAAAAAGTTCATCCATCATGACCAAGTGGGATTTATCCCTGGAATGCAATAATTGTTCAACATATGCAAATCAATCAATGTAATACATTGTATCAACAGAATGAAAGGCTAAAACCATATTTTCATTCCAATTGATGGTGAAAAAACGTGATAAAATTCAACATCTCTTCCTCTCTTCCTGATAAAAGCCCTCAAAAAAACTGAAGATAGAAGTAGTATACGTAAACATAATAAAACAAAAATGGGAAAAACCAACAGCCAGTATCATACTGAAAGGGGAAAAACTGAAAGCCTTTCCTCTAAGATCTAAAACACATAAAGGATGTCCACTGTAAGTAACCACTGTTATTTAACATAGTGTTGGAAGTCCTAGCTAGAACAATCAAATGAGTAAGATATGAAAGGTATCCAAATTGAGAAGAAAGAAGTCAAATTATCCTTTTTTGGAGATGATGTGATATTACATTTGGAAAAACACACAGACTCCAAAAGAAAACTATTAGAATTGATAAACAAATTCAGTAAAGTTACAGGATACAAAATCAACATATAGAAATCAGTAGCATGTTTATATGCCAATAGTGAACAATGTAGAAAAGCAATTAAAAATTCATCCTATTTACAATAGTTACAAATAAAAAATATGTAGGAAATAACCAAAATACTAAAGATATTAACAATGCAAATTATAAAATGCCAATGAAAAAATTTAGAGAGGACAAGAAAATGGAAATATGTCTATGTTCATGAATTCAAATAATAAATATTGTTAAAATGTTCATACTACCGAAGGCAATCTACAGATTTAACCCAATCCCTATCAAAATGCCAAGAGTATTCTTCACAGAAATAGAGAAAACAATTTTAAAATTTATATGGAACCAAAAAAGACTCACTATATCCAAATCTACCCACGCATAAAGAACAAAACTGGAGGAGTCAAATTACCTAACTAAATTATACTACAGAGTGATAGTAACCAAAAAAAGCATGGTACTGAAATAAAAATAGATGCATAGACCAATGAAACAGAATAGAGAACCCAGAAATAAATCTATACACCTACAATTAACTCATTTTCAAGAAAGATTTTAAGAACATGCATTAGAGAAAGGACAATCTCTTCAATAAATGGTGCTGGGAAAACTGGATATCCATATGCAGAAGAATAAAACTGGACTCCTATTTCTAGCCATATACAAAAATCAAATCAAAACGAATGAAACACTTAAAGCTAAAACCCCAAACTGTGAACCTACTACAAAAAACTTTGGGGAAACTCTCCAGGACATTGGAGTGGACAAAAACGTCTTGAGCAATATCCCACAGGCATAGGCAGCAAAACAATAAATAGACAAATTATGTCATATCAAGTTAAAAATCTTCTGCACAGCAAAGGAAACAATCAACAAAGTGAAGAGACAACCCACAGAATGAGAGAAAATATTTGCAAACTACTCAGTTAGCAAGGGATTAATAACCAGAATATATAAGGAGCTCAAACAGCCATATAAGAAAAAATCTAATAATATTATTTAAAAATGGGCAAAAGATCTGAATAGGTATTACTCAAATAAAAGACGTACAAATGACAAAGAGGTACATGAAAATGTGCTCAACACCACTAATCATCAGGGAAATGCAAATCAAAAGTACAATGAGATATAATCTCATGCAAAGACTGGTTGCAGTGGCTCACACCTGTAATCCCATCACTTTGGGAGGCTGAGGCGGGTGGATCATCTGAGGTCAGGAGTTACAGACCAGACTGGCCAACATGGTGAAAACTGTTTTCTACTGAAAATACAAAAATTAGTTGGGCATGGTAGTGGGCACCTGAAGTCCCAGCTACTCAGGAGACTGAGGCAGAAGAATCGCATGAACCCAGGCGGCAGAGGCTGCAGTGAGCTGAGATCATGCCATTGCACTCCAGTCTGTGTGACAAGAGCAAAACTCTGTCTCAAAACAAACAAAGAAACAAAAAACCACCACCACCACCAACAAAAAGCTTTTATTCAAAAGACAGGCAATAACATTTGCAGGCAAGGATGTGAAAAAAGGAAATCTTCATACACTGTTGGTGGGAACGTGCATTAGTAAAACTGGTATGGAAAACAATTTGAAGGTCTCATAAAAAACTAAATATAGAGCTACCATATGATCTAGCAATCCAACGCCTAGGTAGATACCCCAAATAAAGGAAATCAGTATATCGAAGACTCATGTGCAGTTCCATGTTTATTGCAGCACTATTCACAAAGATAAATTGATAAAGATAATGTGGTACATATACACAATGGAGTACTATTCAGCCATAAAAATAATGAGATCCTGTCATTTGCAACAAGATGGATGAAACTGCAGGGCATTATGCTAAGGCACAGAAAGACAAACGTCACATTTTCTCACTTATCTGTGGGTGCTACAAAATAAAGCAGTTGAATTAATGGATATAGAGTAGAAAAATGATTTACCAGAATTGGCTAGCGTATTTAGGGTTGTGGAAGAGGAGATAATTACTGGGTACCAAAAAAAGTTAGAAAGAATTGATAAGACCCAGTATTTGCTAGAATAATAGGGTGGCTATGGTAAAAACATGATTTAATTGTACATTTTAAAATAACTTAGAGAGAGGTGGAACAAGATGGTGGAATAGAAAGCTCCACAGATCATGCCCCCAACAAGGACACCAAGTTATCAACTATCTACACATGAAAAAAAAAAAAAAAAAAACCTTCATAAGAACCAAAAATGAGGTGAACATATATATTACCTGGTTTAACTTCATGTCACTAAAAAAGGTATTGAAGAGGTAGAACAAATAGTTCTGAATTACAGATGCCATGCCATCCCCAACCCACGTAGCAGCAGAATGGTTTGGAGAGCATCTCTGGGTGCTGGAGGTGGGAGAACACAGCAATTGCGAGGCATGGAAGTTAGTACTATCCTGTAAACAAGAAAGGAAAACCGGACAAAAGTCAGATGAGGCCCCTCATGGAGGGAGCAACAAATAGTTAAAAAAGCAAGGAAATGATGTTAAAGTGTCAAATTGTTATTAGCTTTCTTTTTGCCTCTTTGTTTATGCAAACAGTATTAAGTTGTTATAATCCTCATGGTAACCTCAAACCAAAATCCAATTAATGCAATGGACACACATACACAAAGCAAGAAGCTAAATCCATATCATCAGGAGAAAAAAAAAAAAAAACCTTCACTAGAGGAAGACAGGAAGGAAATAAATAAGAAAGAGAAGACCACAAACAACTAAAATCAAATAAAATGGCAGCAGTAAGTCCTTATTTATCAATAATAATGTTGAGTGTAAATAGACTAAGCTCTCCAATCAAAAGACAGAGGATGAATGAATGGATTAAAAAGACCTACTGATCGCTTGCCTACAAGAAATACACTTCACCTATAAAGACATACATAGACTGAAATTAAAAGGATGAAAAAGGATATTGTATTCCGATGAAACCAAAAAATAGCAGGAGTTGCTGTACTTAGACAAAATGGATTTCAAGAAAGAAACTATAAGAGACAAAGAAGTTCACTATATAATGATAAAAAGGTAAAATCAAGAGAATAGAAAAATTTAAAATATATATGCACCCAACACTGGAGCACCCAGATATATAAAGTAAATATTGGACTGGGCAACGTGGCTCACGCCTATAATCCCAGCACATTGAGAGACCGAGGTGGGTGGATCACCTGAGGTCAGTTGTTTGAGACCAGCATGCCCAACTTGGCAAAACCCCATCTCTATTAAAAATACACAAAATTAGCTAAGCCTGGTGGAGGGTGCCTGTAATTCCAGCTACTCAGGAGGCTGAGGCAGGAGAATCAATTGAATGCGGGAGGCAGAGGTTGCAGTGAGCTGAGATTGTGCTACTGCACTCCAGCCTGGGTGATAAGAGCAAAACTCCAACCTAAAAAAAAAAAAAAAAAGCAATTATTATTAGAGCTAAAAAGAGAGATAGGTCCCATTACAACATTAAAATAATATCTGGAGACATTAACACCTCACTTTCAGCATTGGACAGATATACAAGACAGAGAATAAAGAAAAATTAGACTTAATCTGTACTGTAGATCAAATGAACTTAATATGTATTTGCAGAACATTTCACCCAAGAGCCGCAGAATACATATTCTTTTCCTTAGCACATGGATCATTCTCAAGAACAAACCATATGTTAGGTCACAAATCAAGTCCTGAAACATCAAAAAATTGAAATAATATTAAGCATCATCTCTGACCACAATGGGTTTATACTAGAAATTAACAACTGGACTTTTGGAAACTTTAAAAACATGAAAATTAAACAATATGCTCCTGAATGACTAGTAGGTCAATGTAGAAATTTAGAAGATAATTTAAAATGTTCTTGAAACAATGGCTAATGGAAAGACAATATACCAAAACTTACGGGATACAGCAAAAGCAGTACCCTGAGGGAAATTTATAGGTAAAAGTACCAACAGCAAAAAAGGAAAGACTTCAAATGAACAATATAACAATGCATCTTAAAGAACTAGAAAAGCAAGAGAAAATCAAACCAAAATTAGTAGAAGAAAAGAAATAATAAAAATCAGAGCAGAAGTAAATGCAATTGAAATAAAAAATACAAAATGGCAATGAAACAAAATTGTACTTTAAGAAAGTTAAAAATAATTGACAATCCTTTAGCGAGACTAAGAAAAGAGGAAGATACAAATAAAATCAGAAATGAGAAAGAAGACATTATGACTGATACTGAAAAAAATGAGAGGATCATTAGTGGGTACTATGAGAAACTATATGCCAATACATTAAAAAATCTATTAAAAATGGACAAATTCCTAGATCCATGCAATCTACCATGACTGAAACAGGAAGAAATCCAAAATGCAAACTGAGGGCACAAAATCATAGAAAAATATTTCATGTTCATGGATTAAAACATCAATATTGTTAGAAATGTCCATAACACAGAAAGCAACCTATGGATTCAATGCAATCCCTATCAAAATACCAATAATATTCTTCATAGAAATTAAAAAAATCCTAAAATGTGTATTAAATCACACACACACACACACACACACACACACACACACACACACATAAATAGTCAAAGCGATCCTAGGCAAAAAGAACAAAACTGGAGGAATCACATTACCTGACTTCAAATTATGCTACAGATCTGTAGTAACCAAAGCAGGATGTTGCCATAAAGACCGATGTGTAGATCAATGGAACAGAGTATAAAACCCAGAGGAAAATCCACACACCTACAGCAAACTCATTTTCAAAAAAAAGGTGCCAAGAACATACACTCAGAAAAAGACAGTCTCTTCAATAAATGGTGCTGGGAAAACTGTACAACCATATGCAGAAAAATGAAACTAGACTTGTATCTTTCACCATATAAAAAAAAATCAAAATTAATTAATGATTTAAATCTAAGACCTCAAACTATGAAACTACTAGAATAAAACATTGGGGAAACTCTCTAAGACATTGGTCTGGGCAGAAATTTATTGAGCAATACCCGACAAGCACAGGCAACCAAAGCAAAAATGGACAAATAGGATCACATCAAGTTAAAAAACTTCTACTCAACAAAGGATACAATCAACAAAGTGAAGAGACAAGTCACACAATGGGGGAAATATTTGCAAACAGCTCATCTGACAAGGGATTAATAATTAGAATAATTAAGACACTCCAACAACTGCATAGGAAAAAAATCTAATAATTTGATCAAAAGTTACGCAAAACAACTGAATAGATATTTCTCAAAAGATACACAAATGGCAAACAGGCACAGGAAAAGGTTCTAAACATTATTGATCATGAGAGGAATGCAAATCAAAACTACAATGAGGTATCATAGCAGCCCAGTTAAAAAAGCTTCCATCCAAAATGCAAAAACAAATGCTGACAAAGATGTGGAAAATAGGGAACCATTGTACAGTGTTGGTGAGAAAGTATATTAGGACAATCACTATGGAGAACTCTTTGGATGTTCCTCACAAATCTGAAATTGTACTGCCATATTGATATGGTTTGACACTGTGTTGTACCTGTATCTCATGTCAAATTGTAATCCCCACATGGCGGGGGTGACCTTGTGGGAGGTAATTGGATCATGATGGCTGATTTCTGCCATGATGTTCTCATGATAGTGAGATCTCATGAGTTCTGATAGTTTAAAAATGTGGCACTCCCTGCCTCTCTCTCTCTCTCTCTCTCTCTCTCTCTCTCTCTCTCCTTCTACCATGTAAGACATACCTTGCTTCCCTTTCACCTTCTACCATGCTTGTAAGTTTCCTGAGGCCTCCTCATCCATGCATAACTGTGAGTCAATTAACCTTTTTTCTTTATAAATTCTTTATAGCAGTGTGAAAACAGAACTAATACACATATAATCCAGCAATCCCACTACTGTATATATACTCAAAAGAAAGGAGATTGGCATATCAAAGAGATACCTGCACTTCTATGTTTGTTACAGCATGGTTTACAATAGCTGATTTGGCTAATCTAAGTTTCCATTAACGGGTGAATGAATAAAGACAATGCGGTACTTATACACAATGGAGTACTATTCAGCCATAAAAAAGAATGAGTTCCAGACATTTGCAACAACATGGATGAAACTGGAGATCACCATGTCAAGTGAAATAAGCTAGGAACAGTAAGACAAACATTGCATGTTCTCATTTATTTGTGGGGTCTAAAAATCAAAACAATTAAACTCATGGATGTAGAGACTAGAACAATGGTTTCCAGAGGCTGGGAAGGGTATTGAGGGGCTGGTGGGGAGGTGGAGATGGTTAATGGGTCCAAAGATATAGTTAAAATAATTAATAAGACCTACTATTGGATAGAACAATAGGGTGACTGTAATCAGTGATAACATAGTTGTACATTTTAAACTAAAGAATACAGTTGGATTATTTGTAACTCAAAGGATTAAATGCTTGAGGGGTCAGATGACCCATTCTCCATTGATGTGCTTATTTCACATTGCATGCTTGTATCAAATATCTTATGTACTCATATACATATATACACCTACTATATACCCACAAAAATCTAAAATAAAAGTAATACATAGAAAAAATAAAATAACTTAGAGTATAATTGCATTGTTTGAAACACAGAGAAAAAATGCTTGATGTAATTATTACACATTGCATGCCTGTGTCAAGATATCTCATGTAACTCATAAATATATACACCTACTATGTACCCACATAAAGGTTTTTAAAAATTAAAAAATCATGAAAAACAAATGTTGGCATGCATGTGGAGAAAAAGAAATCATTTTACACTGCAGCTGAAATATAAATTAGTGTATAGATGTTATAAAAATATAAAAATTTGTCAAAAATTTAAAAATAAAACTACCATATGACTCAATCCCACTAGTGAGTATATGTCTCAAGGAAATTCATTCATTACTGGCATACCATAGAGATATTGTGGGTTCAGTTCCAGACCACTGCAACAAAGCAAAAGGAGCAATAAAGTGAGTAACACAATTTTTTTGGTTTCCTAGTGCATATTAAAGTTATAGTTACACTATAACATATTCTATTAAGAATGCAATAGCATTATGTCTAAGAAAAGTACATAAGTTAATTTTAACATTTTTCTTTTCTTAAAAAATTGCTTATGAGTATCTGAGACTTCAGCAAATCATTATAATCTTTTTGCAGAAGAGGATCCTGCTTTGATGTTCATGGCTGGTGACTAGTCAGAGTAGTGGTTGCTGAAGTTTGAGGTGGCTGTGGCAATTTCTTAAAATAAGACAACAGTGGCGTTTGCCACATCAGTTGAACTTTCCTTTCACAAAAAGATTTATCTATAATATGTGATGCTCTTTGACAACATTTTACCCATGGTAGAACTTCTTTCAAAATTGGAGTCATCTTCTCAAACCCTGCTGCAGATTTATCAATGAAGTTTATGTAGTATTCTAAATGCATTGTTGTCATTTCCACAATGTTCACAGCATCATCACCAATAGTAGATTCCATCTTAGGAAACCACTTTTTTGTGCTCATCCATAAGAAGCAATTCCTCATTCATTCAAGCTTTATCATGAGATTGCAGCAATTAAGTCACATCTTCAGGCTCCACTTCTATTTCTAATTCTCTTGCTTTTTCCACCACATCTGCAGTTACTTCCTTCACTGAAGTCTTGTAAACCTTATAGTCATCCATGAGAGTTGTCATCAACTTTTCCCAGATCCCCATTATTGTTGACAAGACCTCTTCTAATGAATCACAAAATTTTTAATGACATTTAGAGTAGTGAATTCTCTCCAGAACGTTTTCAATTTGCTTCACCTAGGCCCATCAAAGGAATAACTATGGAAGCTATTGCCTATGAAATGTATTTTTTAAGTAGTAAGAATTGAAATTTAAAATTATTCCTTAATCTACGGGCTGCAGAATGGATATTGTGCTAACAGGCATGAAAACAACATTAATTTCCTATACATCTTCATCAGAGATCTTGAGTGACTAGGTGCATTGTCACGGAGCAATATTTTGAACTAATCTTTCTGGGCAGTAGGTATCCAGAGTGGGCTTAAAATATTCAGTAAACCATTCTATAAACAGATGTGCTGTCATTCAGCTTTATTGTTCCATTATAGAGCACAGGCAGAGTAGATTCAGCATAGTTTACAAGGTCCTTCGGATTTTCAGAATGGTAAATGAGTATTGGCTTCAACTTAAAGACATCAGCTGCATTAATCCCTAACAAGAGAGTCATCTGGACCTTTGGAAGCTTTGAAGACAGGCATTGAGTTATCTCTAACTTTGAAAGTCCTAGATGGAAACTTCTTTCAATATAAGACTTTTTCATCTATATTGAAAATCTTCTGTTTAGTGTAGGCCCTTCATCAATGATCTGGATAACTTTCTGCAGTGTTTACATCAGCACTTCCTTTTTAATCTTGGACTTTTACATTTCAGAGATTGCTCCTTTCCTTAAACCTCATGAACTAACCTCTGTTACCTTCCTACGTTTCTTCTGCCCCTTCTTTATCTCTGTCAACCTTCACAGAATTAAAGAGAGTTAAAACTTTGCTCCAGATTAAGCTCTGTAGAGACAATATTTTGGCTGGTTTGATCTTCTATCCAGACCAATAAAACTTTCTGCACATTAGCAATTAGGCTATTTGACTTTGTTATCATTCATGTGTTCACTGGAGTAGCATTTTTAATTTCATTCATGAACTTTTTCTTTGCATTCACAACTTTACTGTTTGGTGCAAGAGGCTTAGCTTTCAACCTATGTCAGCTTTTGACATACCTTCCTCACTAAGCTTAATCATATCTAGCTTTTGATTTAAGGTGAGAGACATGTGATTCCTCCTTTCACTAGAACACTTAGCAGCCATTTTAGGGTTATTAATTGGCATAAATCACTATTTTGTTTTGTCTCAGGGGATAGGGAGGGGTAAGGACAGGGAAAGTGACAGGGAAATGGCCAGTCAGTAGAGTGGTCAGAACACATAGAATACACATTATCAATTTAGTTCACTGTCTTATGGGCATGGTTTGTGGTGCTCCAAAACTATTATCAGAGTAATATTAAAGGTCACTGATCACAGATGACCATAATTAAAATGTCTGAAATACTGCAAAATTGGCAAAATGGGACACACAGACATGAAATAAATATATGCTGTTGGAAAAAATGGTCCTAATAAATGTGGTCAATGCAGGGTTGTCACAAACCTTCAATCTGTAAAAATCACAGTGTCTAAAAAGCACAATAAAGCAAAGTGCAATAAAACAAAATATGACCCCATGTTGAAGAGATATTTGCATTTCCATATTCATTGTAGCATTATTCACAATACCCAAGATACGGAATCAACCTAAGTGTTCATCAGCAGATGAACTGATAAAGGAAATGTGGTAAATATACACAATGGAATACTATTCAATTGTTATAAAGGAAAGAAATTCTGTCATTTGTGTCAACATGGGTGAACCTAGAGTACATTATGATAAGTGAAATAAGTCAGACACAGAAAGACAAATATTGAATGCTCTCACTTATATGTGGAACCTAAAGTGACTGGAGTTATACAAGCAGATGCTAGACCAGTGGTTGCCAGTGGTTACGGTGGTAAGCAAGGAATGCGGAGATATTGCTCATAGTAAACAAAGTTTCAGCTATGCAACATGAGTAAGTTCTGGAGATCTATTGTACAGCATGGTAACTACAGTTAATAATAATGTACTATATATTTAAAAATTATCAAGGGACTAGATCTTAAATGTTCTCACCACAAAAAAATTGGAAGTATATTAGGTGATTGATATGCTAATTAGCTTGATTTCTTAGATTTAGAGAGTATGTTCTATAAATATTTACAAAACAAGAAGACTATAACTTTATAGGTATGTTGTTCATATGTGATGAGACACCCATGTGGTACCTAGTTCAGCCTATGAGCCAGAACATCAGTCTTTCTGAAGACCTATGCCATGTTTTTTCTTCACAAATGCAACCATTCTGGCTCACCATAATCCTCTAACAAAAAGTCTTCTGTGCAATAGTAAATAGAAATACATTGAGCAAAATGTTCTTACAGACCTCAATATGACACCTTGAGAATGTCATAACTGAATACAAACCACCCTTTCTTTTAACTGCCCTGCCATTGACACTATAGAACTTTGCTCAGCTGTAGAAAGACAAAGGCATTAAGGTGGTTACTAGGGAGACCTAGAGATAAGACAGCCTACATAGTGGGGACAGGTGAACACTGATTGCCAAAGAAATTTGTTGGGTGTGTGAGAGTCAACCAGCTCTACGATTGCTTCTCTTACAACTCCTTTATAAGTAGTCCTGGTTCCAAATATCCTCTAGGATTCCGGTTTCAGATAAGCCGATCTCATCAATTAGGTCATCAGGTACATAGTGCTGGAGTCCCCTGGCAATATTTTCAGTTCTGGAGGCCAGAAAAGCAATAGTAAATACTATTACACTGTGCAAGAGGCTCTTGCAGATCTCAGGCAATGGAAGACCTCCTCTGCTAAAAGTTTTCTCTTTGAGTATTTTTCTGACTATAGTGTGTTGAATGGTGATTCCCCAAAAGAGGAAAAGTATTAAGTTAAGGATCTTGAGATGAGATGAAGATTCTCTAAATGAGCCCTACCTCCAATGACAAATGTTTTTATAAAAGACACACAGCAAGAAGGAAAAGGCCATGTGAAGGCAGAGGTAGAAATTGGATTTACTCAGACACAAGCCAAGCAACACCTGGAGCCACCAGACGCTAGAAAAGACAAGGAAGGTATTTTCCCCTAGAGCTTTCAGAGAGAGCACATTCGTGCTAATAACTTGATTTCTTGCATCTACCTAATCTCCAGAACTGCGAAAGAATGAATTTCTGTTGTTTTAAGCCACCAAGTTTGTGGTAGTTTGTTATGTTAGCCCTAGCAAATACTGCCTAACTTTCTTTATCTCCCTTATTAAAACATAACATACATGCATAAATATATACATACGTGTAGAGCTCAATAAATTTTCACAAACTAAACATGCTCAAATGATCATTACCCAGATCAATGTACAAAAGCTTCAACACCCTAGAAGTCCTCCTTGTGCCCCATTTTAGTAATTATTCACCCTAAGGGTAGCCACTATTAGAACATCTAACAGCATAGATTAGTTTTAACTGTTTTGTGATTTATATGAATAGAAACATACAGTTTACATTCATTTCTGGCTTCCTTTGGTTGATTGTGAAATTATTCCATATTGTTGCACATATCTGCAGAGTTTTGTTTTATTTATGTAGAGTATCCCTCATACAGGATGTCTTGATGTTGTTGTTTTCTTTATTTCTTCTAAAAAAAATAATGGGATATATGTGCAGAACATGCAGGTTTGTTACATAGGTCTAAGTGTGTCATGGTGCTTTGCTCTACCTATTGACCCGTCCTTTAAGTTCCCTCCCCTCACCCTCCAACCCCCAACAGGCCCTGGTATGTGTTGTTTCCCTTTCTGTGTCCATGTTTTCTCCATGTTCAACTCCCACCTATGAGTTAGAACATGCTGTGTTTGGTCTTCTTTTCCCATACAGAATGTTTTTATTCACTTTATCCATTCTACTGTTGCTGTGCATATGAGGAGTTTCCAGGTTTGGACCACTACAAATAGTGCTGCTATGAACATTCTTGAACATGTCTGTTGATAAGCATATTTCTGTTAGATACCTAGGAGCATAATCACTAGGTCATAGGGTATGCTTATGTTTAGTTTTAGCAGGTATTGTAAAACAGTTTTCCTAAGTAGTCATGCCAGTTTACATTTCCACTAATACTGTATGAGACTTTCAGTTGTTCTACATCCTCACCAAAACTTGATATTTTCCAACATTTTAATTTTAGTCATTCTGATGAGTGTCAGTGTAACATTACTGTGGTTTCGATTTGCATTTCTTTGATAACTAATGAAACTGGGCATTTGGTTTGCTTATTGGGCATTTGAATACATTTTAGTCAAATATCAAGCCTTTTGTCTATTTTCCTATAAATTGTCTTTTTGTATTAATTTGTAGATGTTATTTATATATTCTGATATGAGTCCTTTGTTGGTTGTATTGCAAATATCCTAAGTTGGTGAGTTGCCTTGTCTCTCTTGACATTAACATCTTTTAATGAGCAGAAGTTCCTGATTTTAATTCAGTTTGTGTGATCAGTTTTACCTCTAAGAATGGGGCTTTTATGTCCTGTTTTAGAAATCTTTGCCTACTCTAATGTCTTAAAAATATTTTACATTTTTTAAAAGATTTGTTTTGCCCTTTACTTTAAATCTGTTTTGCCCGTTACTTTAAATATATCTGGAGTCGGTTTTCAGGTATGGTGTGATAGAGATTAAGATATAGTTCTCAGTTGGGCATGGTGGCTTACACCTGTAATCCCACCACTTTGGGAGCCTGAGGCAGGAGGATCACTTGAGGTCAGGAGTTTGAGATGAGCCTGGATAACATAGTGAGACACTGTCTCTACAAATAGATTTGGAAAAAAAGAATATCTGGGCATGGTAGCACACTCCTGTGGTCCTAGCTACTCAGGAGGCTGAGGCACGATGATGACTTGAGCACAGGATTTCAAGGCTGCAGTGAGCTGTGATAGCAAGACTGCACTCCATCCTGGGCAACACAAGAAGGCCCTGTCTCTAAAAAAAAAAAAAAAAAAAATATATATATATATATATATATATATATATATATATACACAGTTCTACCCATATGGCAACCCAATTAACATAACACCATTTATTTGAAAGACTATTTTTATTTGTTGCACTGCAGTGTCACCTTAAGTGTTAATCAGTTTTACATTGAAAAATGTATAGTTCTGTTTCTGAATTTTACATTATGTGCAATTGGTTAGTTTATTTATACTTGCACCAGTATTAAACAGTCATATTTATCATAGCTTTGTAACAGGAAATAAAATCTGGTAGAATAAGTCCTCCAGCTTTGTTCATCATAAAAATTGCCTTGGTTATTTCTGGCCCCTTTAAATTCTATATGACTTTTAGAGTAAGCTTGAAAATTTTGGCCAAAAGCACCTTTTGCTTAAGATTCTGTTAAATGTATTTGTTAATATGGGGATAACTGACATCTATAATACTGAGTCTTCCAATCCATGAATCTCTTCATTTATTTAGATCTTCTTTAATTTCTCTCAATTATGTTTTGTTTGCCTTGCAATTCTTTCATTAGATTTTCTCCTAGGTATTTGATAGCTAGTGTAAATGTCATCTTTTATATAAATTTAAATTGCTATATGTTGCTGCTATGCGGAAATAAAAGTAACTTACTTATGTATACTGACCTTGCATCCAGTAACCTTGCAAATTTTACTTATTAATTGTAGTAATTTACAGATAATTTTAAATGTTATACAAATATGTCACCTGACAATAATAACAGTTTTATATTTTCCTTTCTAATCCTAATGCTTGTTATTTTTCTTATCATATTGCACTGGCTATAACTACAGTATAATGTTGAGTAGAAATGCTGATAGTAGGAATTCATTATTTACCCTTGATCTCAGGAGGAAAGCTTTTGATACTTCACTACTAAGTGTGATGTTTGCTATAGGTTTCTGTAGATAGTCTTAATGAGATTAAGGAAGTTCCATTTTATACCTACTCTGCTAATAGTTTTTATATTGTATGGGTGTTTATTTTTTTCAAATGTTTTTCTGCATCTCCTTAAATGATCACATAATTCCCACCTTTTTATGTTAATGATTTTGAATGCTAAATCACACTCACATTCCTAGAACAAACCCCACTTGCTTGTGATGCATTTTCTTTTATATAAAGCTAGATTTGATTTGATAATGCTTTTAATATCTCAGCATCTATGTTCATGAGAGAGCACTTTGTAGATTTGCTTACTGCTTCATTTTCCATGCTGATCCAATGGTACAATAACTAAGTCAATGAAGCATATCCTAAGAAAGCCTGGATTATCCTTGGAATGTTAGGCCTTACTTGATAAGCATTTCTGGACTCCCACATTTTCTGCCTTGGGCTCAGCAACTTGATCAGTAGAGGGTTTTGCCTTTGTGTTGGTCACTCCCTCTCCCTACGTTTTATATGGCTAGTGGGAATGCTAGGCTCTGTTGAAATCTCTTGGGTCGATTTTCTCTCTTGTATAGGTAGGGAGAGGGTGAAAGGACTACTGTTCTTAGTCCTGTCTTCAGTGTAGGGGAGCCCATCTTCTTTTTGGGGCAAGATTGAGGTTGGGTTAACTTATCCCTTGCAAATCTCCCACTCATCCTCCCCTGATGGATTGCACCTGAGTCCTACCCTCAGGTTTCAATCAGGTAGTCCAAGGTAAAGAGTTTTTCTGAGCCTATTTCACCACAGGAGAGCCTGGCCTAAGGGCAGAGTAGACAGGCTTAGTTGCTTTCTGATGTATATGACTTTCTTGGTCTAAGTGAAAAACTTGAGGCTTCCTTCTTACTCTTTCTCCACCTAGCTTTCTCTTAAAGCTAATGTAGTTCTCTCTCAAGATTAATGAAGCTTCTCACTTGAAGAGGTTTGATGATCTTGATTTTTTCCCCATGTAGTGATATCAGAACACCTTTTCACTTCAAAATCGTGGATCAGCTCTTAGCAAAGCTTATTTAATTGACTGGAAAATCTGGGAGGATTAGAGTTAGTTTAAGAGGCTGCATAGGTATGGCAAGAGGAAACTGACTTGGTTCAGGAAGGGTTGAAGAAGTTTCAGTGGCTTGTTCTTGAGCTCAAGCTGCTAAACTACACTTGCCATTTTGGCTGGTGAGTCCACGGTCTGATTTATATGGTGGAGGTCTGGCGAGTTTCTTATGCTCATAAGTAACCCCCAAATGTTTAAAGAGATAGTAATTACAGAAGGTTTCCCTGTCTGTAGTTCAGCCGATCTGTTAGATCTGTTAGATTGGGGAAGGAAACTCACAACATCTAAACACCTATCACACCCTGCACTGTGACTCTTATTTTATGTCTATCTTATCTACATCTCAAAACAACTCTTCTATGTAAGTATTATTGTCCTAGTTTTACAAAACAGAAAAGAGAATCATGTAAATTGCTCAGGATCATATAGTTAAGAAATAGGATATTAACTTGATTCCAGTCGTACTGGATTTCGGAACTGTGCTCTGTTGGAACAGGCTGTATGTTGTTATAGGCAACAGTAAATCAACTCAGTTTAACTTATACAAAACGTAGCTAAACAAAAAGGCATTTATTGGTTTTATTTTAGGAAGAATTGCTGGGATACTCTAGGAAGAAGAACTAGGGTAACTCATTGAATTGAAGAGCAGTAGGAACCAAGATTTTGGTGAATGGAACGAGAGACTCAAAGCTGCTAGGACTCTCCTTTTCTCTGCCTGTTTCTTATCTTTGCTTCTCTATTCAAATTTCTTTCATGCTCTCTTACTTCAGACAGGTTTTGTCCACTTGCCAGGAAACATGGCTGACAAGAGCCTCATTTCTGCAACTTCAGTGGATGAAACTTCCTTTTGTCCTAGAATGTACATCTCAGTGAAAGACTGAGATTGACACGAATTGGAATTGATCAATCACTGTCACCAGAGAAAGTGGAATATTTTTCTTGGCAAAGCCTAGATCACAGGCCAACCCAGATTTGTGAGAATTTGTTACAAGAAAAAGAAGAAGAAAGAAAGGACAGATTTTAAAAAAGTAATCCCACAGACAGATAATTATGTATGATTTTCCTACTCACTAGGGACTAGTGCAGAGTTTGACAATTGACAAGCTTTTTTTTTTCAAGGGTTAGATAGTAAATGTTTTTAGGCTTGTAGGCCACATACTCTCTTTTACTTCTTCCTCATCCTCTTTTTTTTCTTGCAATCCTTTACATAGGTGAACACCATTTTTAGCTCATAGGCCATACCAAAACAGTCTTCAAGCTGAATATCGTTTGGCTGGACAGTTTTTCTGAGCTCTGGTTTAGTGAAGTTAAATAAAGATCCAGGCCTGAGCCATTTTGAAACAGAGCATGCTACAGTATCTTAGGATCTAGTCAACTACAAACTGGGAATGCTCAAACCTGCAGCTAAATTTATTAACTGAAATAAGGTAGATGCTTTAATGAGCATGGCAAGAGGAAACTAACATTGGAGTGCCTAACTGATGTGAAGTGTCATGCTAGGACTTTTATTTTTTATTTTTATTTTTATTTTTTGAGATGGAGTCTCGTTCTGTCACCCAGGCTTGAGTGCAGTGGCGCAATCTTGGCTCATTGCAACCTCCGCCTCTTGGGTTCAAGCAATTTTCCTGCCTCTGCCTCTCGAGTTGCTGGGACTACAGGCACCCACAACCACATCCAGCTAATTTTTGTATTTTTAGTAGAGACGGGGTTTCACCGTATTGGTAAGGCTGGCCTCGAACTCCTGATTTGCCTGTCTCGGCCTCCCAAAGTGCTGGGATTACAGGTGTGAGCAACTGTGCCTGGCCAGAATTTTATGTAACATAATGTCATTGAGTCTTCACAATAATTTTGTGAATCAGGTACTGTTATTATTCCTGTTTGAGAGATGAGGAAACTGAGACTGAGAGAAAAGTGACTTGTTAAAGTCCACCAAGCTAGTGTCATAGCCAGGGTTCAGACACAAGTCTCTCTGGCTACCAAACCAAAATCCTTTACAGTAGTTTTAGCATGTCAGCTGCATGTTCTGTGGTTGGTGGGTTAGGCAGGTAGTTCAGCCTAAGAGGCACATCAACAGCAATCGCTGATACCTCCCTAGGGTCGCAAAAAGATGATACTCATAATTAGCTTTGGGCATCACATCTGTTTCAATGGAGTCACCTGGTATTTTTACAGTTTCTTATATTATACTGGCTTTCAATAATCAGCATGGAATAACTTTTCTCCAAGTAATGTTAGCCAAAGGAGATAGGCAAGATGTTTTAATATATACCAAAGGATAGTTGCTTCAATGTTATTAGAATTTTATTCCTTTGAGCCCCTATGGTTGGGTGCTACATTGATTTGTGGGTAGGGAGGTTTAACACAAAGTAGATTTTGAAGCAGCAGAATATTGTTTTGATGAAGAAATATAGCCAGGTAGACCCTTTCTTTCTGTTTTTCTGTTCCCCCATATAAGACAGAACTTAAAGAAAGATTTACTTCATGCTTTCAGGAGTGTCTTCTTTTGACAATGATAAATTTGTAGCCTTTGAAATATGCCTTTCCAAAAGTAAACTAGCACATATCTTCTCAAGTCATCTGACATTGAGTTTTCTGCTTTACCTTTTGAGGCCTTGCAGGGGCCACTAAGTGAAGAAATGAAGAAAACTTATTTACTATGTATCTACTATGTGTCAGGTGCTTTCCTAAAATAACTTTGTAAGTTAGGTAATACAATTATCCCATTTTAATTTGATTGATTCTTAATGTGCGCTAAGCCTTTCATATCCCCATTTATGAAGGGATTGAGACTCAGAGAAAGGAAGTACCTTTCTTAAGGTTACACAGTTTAGGAAATGATCTCAAGTCAGTCAGACACACAAACTCTGCTTTTTTCCCCCGATACACCATGCTACCAGCAATCGTTCTCTGGTTCCCACAACTCCTGAACTAGAGCAAGAAATAGGGGTTCATATTTATGAAAATTCAACATTAGCATTTTGGTGTATTGGGGTATCTGGAGTTCTTCATTATAGGGATTTGGAGTACAATGAGTCATGGGGCATTTTTTGGCATGTAACATACTTTTATGAAGACCTATTTTTCCCTGTGAGCTAATGCTTTTCCTCAGAGCATGCCATGCAAAGTAACTGTCCCTAGCCCACCCCTTTACTTCCTCTCACAATTCTCATGTCTATACTTAGGATGCATCACAAGGTGGAACCTGTAAAATTTCTCTTGCGAAAGGTCCCAGATCCTTCCTTAGGGCCAAAAAAATGAAATTTTATTTTGAGATATATTATACATAAATAAAAGAAACAGAAGTGGAAGGAAGGAATATGAATGAGAATATGAAATAATAGATAATAGCTTGCTTGCTTTTCTCTCTATATAAACACTATAGTTTACTTTTGTCTTTTTTTTAAAGTTTATATGAACGAAATCATATACTATGTTTTCTTTTTTTTGTCTCATTTTTTTCACTCAGTATTATGTGTATGAGATTCATTGAACATGTTGAGTATAGAAGTTATGCATTCATTCATGTTGCTAGTCCTTTTATTGTACAAATATACAAATATAGTGTATTTTATGAATTTATGTATTCTCCTTACATAAGGACCATGCTAATCATCTATTCAGTCTTCCAATTTTAGTTTATGTGCTGTGGAAGTGAGCATGAGCCTTGGCTTCTTCTTCTGAGCTAGCCAACTCATCAGTTTGTTGTGAGAATTAAATAAGACAGATATAGGTTTAGCATTCATAGTGCCTGGTTGGCTTTCTATTCTTTTCCACAATGAGAGGCTTTAATGTACAGAGCGTGGTTTTGGAGCCAGAGATACTTGTGACTGGTTTCTAGTTCCATTGTTTCTTGCCTTTTTCAAGCCTCAGTTTGCTTGTCTGCAAGATAGAGATGAATAATATTCCCCAACCAAGTTTTGTCATAGGAGTCCTGTTAAAAATGCAGACTATCTGGCACATGGTAAGCACTTGTTGGTTGATCTGGCATAGGCTTTTGAACTATATTTCATTTTTTTTTTTTTTTTTTTTTGAGACAGAGTTTCGGTCTTGTTACCCAGGCTGGAGTGCAATGGCGCAATCTTGGCTCACCGCAACCTCCGCCTCCTGGGTTCAAGCAATTCTCCTGCCTCAGCCTCCCGAGTAGCTGGGACCACAGACGCACGCCACCATGCCCAGCCAATTTTTGTATTTTTAGTAGAGACGGGGTTTCACCTTGTTGACCAGGATGGTCTCGATCTCTTGACCTCGTGATCCACCCGCCTCGGCCTCCCAAAATGCTGGGATTATAGGCGTGAGCCACCGTGCCCGGCCTATACTTCATTTTTAAAAGGTTTTCTAGGCTGTAGTGTTTAGAAATCACACTGTTGATCAGAGAGTATCGATTTACCAGTTTAACATCGAGAAGTAGAACTGGGACTCTGTGTGTATGTGAATGTTTGTTTTTGTATGTGTATGTGTGTATGTGAGAGAGATAAAATATATACATAGGGAGAGAGAAAGAGAGAGGGAGAGAGAGAAAGAAATAGAGAGAGAGAAGGAAGGAAGGGAAGTGAAAGAGAGAAATGATTTAAGGAGAAATAGTGAGGCTGTTTTTCTGTGTGTGGCTTTATAGTCGGAGACCTTGACTAGAAACAGGGAAGAAGAACCCTTTTGAAATAGAGCCTATAAGAATAATTTTTGAAAATGGTAATCCAGGATGTAGTTTTTCCCTGGGGGTGGGGGGTTCTGATTAGTGATTTGAGTGAAAAAATTGTAGTTATCACTATATTCATCTCAACGTGACAACCGGACCTAAACCGCACACCACTGAATGTGAAGAATTACCCTTGGAACCCATTAGTCGTAATCAGAAACAATTTTCCCAGATGTTATCAATTGCAGAAAAGCTTCCCTTTCCTCCTCAGGAGGTTGACTCAAACCTTTTAGAACTTTCTGTTTGTTTTGATGACTGACAAGGAGAGTGAGGCATGGAACTATTTTATATCCTCCCAACTAATTTCTAACCTAGTAGGGTGGGTTGTGTGTTATGCTTCTTTCGTATCCTAAAAGGCAGGACCAGGACTGGAACCTTATCCACCAAGCTGGGCTATCCTTAACAAACATCAAATCCTGAAGATAGTTCTGGCTTTTTCTCAACACTTTTCCTCTCTCATTATCCCCCGCAACCCCTTGCTGCACCCAACTCCACTTTGTCTCCCAGACATGAATAAAACAACTACTGAGAAGCCGTGATATCACTGAGTATGAAAGGCTAACCAATGGCCAAAGGAAGGGTTGACTCTTCCATTAGCTCACTTTTGATAAGTCACTTTCTTTTTCTGAACCTCAGTTTTACCATCTGTCAAATGGGAATACGACACTTCCCAGTTCTCATAGGATCGCTCAGGAAATTTGCAAAACAAATTGGGCAAAGTGAAAGCCTGAGGGTATGTAAGGCATAATAAAAACAACCAATACTTATTGACTCATTAAATACTTACTATAAACTAGGTACTCTTCTAAACTCTTTATATACAATATCTTACTTAATCTTCACAACATGAGGCAAATATGATTGCCATCTTAAATGTATGGAAGAATTAGGTGAGTCTGAGAGAGATGAAGTCACTTGCCCAAAGTCATATGGTCAAGTAAGTAGGAGAGCTGAGTTTAAAGCCAGAAAGTTATACTGTAGAGTCCATGCCCTTAACCAGTTTACGATTCTGTCTCTTTGCTGTTATTACTACATTACTCATGCCTTCTGATCTGCTAAAGTCCAACTCAAGTCCCATCCCTTAAGAAAGCCTTGTCTAACCACTGCAGCCATTAGGTAAATACCCCCTCCTGAGTTTTTATTGATGCTATATTACTAATATGATGCCTAGACCTATTGCCTTATCATTCCCAACATATTTCTACTTAAGTTTTTCATAGATGTTATGCTCATTTAGTCAGATATATTGTAAGCATGCTGTGAATGCATATTGTATCATACTTTGGTATCCCCTTCAGTATTGAGGATAAGGTAGAATCAACAACTCTCAGGAACAAAAGGGATCTGAAATTTTTTTAAACCAATGCTCCTCTTTAAAAAATGATCTGACTATGGCAAAATAAAAAAGTAACAGGGAAAGGATGATCATCTTCCTTGCTCCTAATGGTGTACACTTTTATTAGCATAGCTCATGAGTAGTTGGTTCATTCATGTATTTATTTGACCAACGATACTGTGGTATTATATGTTATGATAAGCAATGAAACAAAACGGAGCAAAAACAGGAAAGTTCATAACAAAGTCCCTGCCCTCAAGGAGCTTACAACTTAGTAAGGGAAGGTGGATATGCATATTAATACATGGGACAACGTATTTAAGAAAACATTTAAGTATTTGTAGGAAGTAAATATTTGTAGGAAGAATGGGAGAAAACAAAATTGGAGTAAAAGGTAAACCAGCCATGGAAATTTTCCTGAAGGAGGCGAATCTGGAGCTAAATGTTAGCCATTGACTACATACTTACCATAAGGCCAAGGTGAGGGAGCATTTCTGGTAGAGAAAGCAGTATAAGCTATTTGACATGAAAGTGTGAAATCATTGAGGGTCTTATATATCACACTAAAGGATTTGGATTTTATTTTGTAATCACTAGGAAGACACTAAAGGATTATTCTAGCAGCAGTTAGAGAATGGACTAAAAGCGAACAAAATTGGTCTCCCTGTCTCTCCGTGGGAGACAGGGAGACCCATTAAAAGACCAGACATATGAAGGGAAAACTAATTAGAATACTATGTAGGTGAAGGCCTTAACTAAGGCAGCAGCATGGAAGATGGGGAGGAAAACCCAGACAGGACATATTTTAACAAGAGAGAAAAAATAGGGCTTAGTTGCTAGTTGAACATGTGGCGGGTGAGCAAAAGGGAGCTAAGAGTATGCATGTGCAGGTTTATTACAGCTTAGGTGACTGGATAAATGGTGGTGTCATTCACCGAGTTTGAGAACACCAGATGAAAAACAAAATTGGAGGAAACCACTATGAGGGTAGTTTTGGACATAGTGAGCTTTAGATTTCTGAGGGTATGCAGGTAGATACTTTAAGTAGGTTGTCAGTTACATGAAACTGAAGTCAGGAGAAAAGGCTGGACTTTGAATTTAGAACTAATATCTTTAACATTTATTATTTATTATGTGTCTATCCCTTCACAAGCACTATCTCATTTAACCCTCACAAAGACTTTATAATTTAGGAAGCATATTTGCCCCCTTTTTACTAATGAGGAAACCAAGGCTTAGAAGAGGTTAAGTAATTTGCACAGTTAGTAAGTGGCAGAGTCAGATTTAAACCCATGTCACTCCTGCCTTAATGCCTGCAGGCTTAATCACTGCTGTAAATAAAATACTGTCAGTGGATGTGTACACTCATAGACTGCAAAAATAAAAGGGTCAACAGGTGAAACCTCTAGACACGACAAACTTTTAGGTGTGTGAAGAAGAAAAGACTACAGGAGGGATTGAGAAGGAACTATCAAAGAGATAAGAGGAGGAGAAGCAGGCATGAGAGGTACGGCAGAAGCCGACAGTAGACAACAATCAACGGCCATGGAGCAGGGATCAAATAAGCAAGGTTGCTGCAAAAAGACTTCAGGATCCAGTTCCAAGGATGTTGTTGATTCATACTAGAGCACTCTCAGAGGAGCGATGAGAGTATAATCTGGAGTGCAGTAGATTGTAAAGTGAGGAAGTGGAGAGAATGAGGTGATACTCTTTTGAGGTACTTATCAGTAAATAGAAAGGGAAAGACAGGGTGGCAGTCTGAGAAAGATGCAGAGTAGAGGGATTTTTTTTTTTTTTCCCAACTGGGAAGTGGTTAAGTGGAGTGAGATACATGGTTTGAGGAGTGAACAAAGATGCGGAATATCGAATATGGGGAATAAAACAGGGGGCTGACCAAGAACACATTAAAAACACTGTCAAGTACAGCACTAAAATTCAATTGTCAAGTTCATTCCGCTGAGGATGGAACACATGGATTTGCAGGTGCCCTAATGTGCCTTGTTGCATGATACCTGTAGCCCCACTTAATAGCTTTATTGTGGGGAGGAAGCACACCAAAATTCTTCTCAAACTTTTTCCAGCCCAATGCTCCTGAAGGATATGACATGAATAACTAACAATTTCTGTGTGCTTACTATCTCCAAGGCATTCTTTTAAATGTTTTACGTATGTTAACTCATTTAATCCTTGCAACAACCATAGAGTTTAAGAATCTCTTTTTATTTCCATTTTACAAGTAAATAAACTAAAATCCAGAGAATATGTATACTGCTAGCAAACTGAGGAGCCAGGATTCATACAGAGGTGGTCTAAGCATGATTCCATGCTTGTAACCACAATACTGTAACTATGACTTACAGTGATTATCCACTCAGGCTGTAGTGGGTATGGAGTTTAGCTCCCACTTACAAGTGACAATATGCAGTATTTGGCTTTCTGTTCCTGTGTTAATTTGCTAAGCATGGTGGCTTCCAGCTTCACCCATGCCCCTGCAAAAGATATGATCTCATTCCTCTTTATGGCTGCATAGTATTCCATGGTGTGTATGTACCATATTTTCTTTATCCAGTCTACAGTTGATGGGCATTTAGGTTGATTCTATGCTTTTGCTATTGTGAATGGTGCTGAGATGAACATATGGGTGCTTTTGTCTTTATGGTAAAATAATTTACATACTTTTGGATATATACCCAACAACAGAATTGCTGCGTCTAGTGGTAATTCAGTTTTTAGTCCTTTGAGGAATGGCCACACTGGTTTCCATTATGACTGAATGAATTTACACTCCCAACAGCAGAGTATAAGCATGTCATTTCCTCTGCAACCTTGTCAGCATCTGTAATTTTTTGACTTTCAATAACAGCCATTCTAACTGCTGTGGTGTTGATTTGTATTTTCCTAATGATTAGTGATGTAGACTACTTTTTCATATGCTTGTTGACTGCAAGCATATCTTCTTTTGAAAAATGTCTGTTCATGTACTTTGCTCACTTTTTATTTATTTATTTATTTTTATTTATTATTTATTTTATTTTTTTTATTGCATTTTAGGTTTTGGTGTACATGTGAAGAACATGCAAGATTGCTCACTTTTTAATGGGGTTGTTTGCTTTTTGCTCGTAAATTTAAGTCCTTTTAGATTCTGGATATTAAAACTTTTCAGAAGCACACTTTGCAAAAATTTTCTTCCATTTTGTGGGTTGTCTGTTTACTCTGTTTGATATTTTATGTTGCTGTGTAGAAGCTCTTTATTTTAATTGTATCCCATTTATCAATTTTTGCTTTTGTTGCAATTGCTTTTGGTATCTTTGCATAAAAGCTTTGCCAATTCCAATGTCCAAAATGGTATGTCCTAGGTCTTCTTCCAGGGTTTGTATAGATTTAGGTTTTACATTTAAGTCCTTTAATCCATCTTGAGTTGACTTTTGTATATGGTATAAGGAAGGGGTCCACTTTCAATCTTCTCCCAATGGCTAGATGTTATCTCAGCACAATTTATGAGGGAATTCTTTTCCTATTGCTTGTTTTTGTCAGCTTTGTTGAAGGTCAGATGGCCATAAGTGTGCAGCATTATTTCTGGGCTCTCTATTCTGTTGTGTTTGTCTATATGTCTGTTAGTCTATCAGTACCATATTGTTTGGTTACTGTAGCCCTATAGTGTAGTTTGAAGTTGAGTAATGTGATGCCTCCTGCTTTGTCCTTTTTGCTTAGGACTACCTTGGCTATTTGTTCCCCTTGATGGTTCCATATGAATTTTAAAATATTTTTTTTCTATTTCTGAGAGGAGTGTTATTTGTAGCTTGATGGAAGTAGCATCAAATATGTAAATTTCTTTGGGCAGTATAGTCATTTTAATGATATGAGCCAGTATGAATGAATGATTGATTATTCCCATACATAAGCATGGAATGGTTTTTCTATTTGTGTCATCTCTGATTTCTTTGAGCAGTGTTTTGTAATTCTCCTTGTTGAGACATTACACCTCCCCAGTTAGTTTTATTCCTAGGTGTTTTATTCTTTCATGGGAATTGTGAATGGGAGTGTATTTATAATTTCATTCTTAGCTTGGATATTTTTGGTGTACAAAAATGCTACTGGTTTTTGTATGCTGATTTTGTATCCTGAAACTTTGTTGATATTGTTTTTCAGATCCAGGAGCTTTGGGACAGAGACAATAGGGTTTTCTGTATACAGAATCATGTCATCTGCAAACAGGGATAGTTTGACTTCCTCCCTCCATATTTGGATGCCTTTTCTTTCTTTCTCTTCCCTGATTTCTCTGAACAGAACTTCCCATAGCACATTGAATAGGAGTGGTGGGAGAGGGTATCCTCGTCTTGTGCCAGTTTTCAAGAGGAATGCTTCCAGCTTTTGCTCATTCAGTTTGATGTTGGCTGTATGTTTATCATAGGTGGCTCTTATTATTTTGAAGTATGTTCCTTCAATGCCTAGTTTATTGACAGTTTTTAACATGTAGGGATGGTGGATTTTATTAAAATATAAATGCTATTTTTGATGAGGTGTTCAGAGAAAGCCTCAAAGTGACATTTGCACAGAGAGTTGAATGATGTGAAGGAATCAGCCATCAGAATAAATCTAGCAGAATAGTTTTTTTCAGAGTAAATAGCAAGTGTAAAGACTATGAAGTGAGAACACATTTGACTTGTCTGAGGAACAGCAAGAAAGCCACTGTGGCTAGGGCAGGGTGAAGGAAGGGAAGAGTCATGTTAGGTGAGACTTGTGATGTGAACAAAAGCTAATTTTTCCTATTCTGTAAACTGTGGATAATAATAGGACTTATAGAGCTGGAGTAAGGAATGAATGAGATAATGCATGTTAAAATTATGATACAAGTCCGGCACATGGCAAGTGCTCAAAAACTACTATGTGCCATCATTGTTATTATTATCAGGCTGATCATGCCTAGTTTTGCCATACAAGTGGGAGAGTCTGAATTAGAAGTATGAGTCAGAGCAGGAACTTTTTGGTGGAGCAGACAGAGACAAGAGCATAAGCAGAAATGAAGTAGCCATAAATAGGAAGCAAGATCTACATCCTTCACTGGCACAAATAGACTAGAGTGGTGTCACACTGAATGACTGATATTTAATATGAAGGAGAAAGACTGGAACATTGACAACAGGGCTGAAAACCATTAAATCAAGACGGCCCACAAGAGGAAGTTCTCTGGTCTGAAAGTCAGGAGGCTTTGTCTTCTCATCAATAAAATAGAAAAAGTAACTACTTCATAAAGTTGATAGGATTAATGAAAGCACCTAGCACAGAGCTGGGCATGTAAGAAGGGTAGGAAATACGGCCAGTTGACAATTGTTAAGAGCTAAGATGCATGAAGACGCTTCTTGGGCTAGAGAATTCTGTTGTCCAAGCCATATTTGCTCCACAGGTGCAAGTCTCAATTGCTAGATGGCATTCATGATGATTGTTTCACACTCCCTCTGTTTTAATCCTCATTTTTTCCCTTAAATTCATGGCTTTATATTCTGACTATAGCCCACTGGCTCTGACTTCACCAGAATTAAGAATTCAGCAAAGTCTCAGAATACAAAATAAATGTGCAAAAATCATAAGCATTCCTATACATCAGTAAAAGACAGAGAGCCAAATCATGAATGAGCTCCCATTCACAAATGCTACAAAGAGAATAAAATACCATTAGGAATACAACTTATAAGGGATGTGAAGGAACTCTTCAAGGAGAACTACAAACCTCTGCTCAAGGAAATAAAAGAGGACACAAACAAATGGAAAAACATTCCATGTTCATGGATAGGAAGACTCAATATCACGAAAATGGCCATAATGCCCAAAGTAATTTACAGATTCAATGCTGTCCCCATCAAGCTACTATTGACTTTCTTCACAGAATTGGAAAAAAATACTTTAAATTTTATATGGAAACAAAATAGAGCCTGTGTAGCCAAGACAATCTTAATCAAAAAGAACAAAGCTGGAGGCATGATGCTACCTGACCTTAAACTATACTACAAGGCTACAATAACAAAAACAGTGTGGTACTGGTACCAAAACAAATATATAGATCAATGGAACAGAACAGAGGCCTCAGAAGTAATGCCACACATCTAAAACCATCTGATCTTTGACAAACTGTCAGAAACAAGCAGTGAGCAAAGGATTCCCTATTTAATAAATAATGTTGGGAAAACTGGCTAGCCATATGCAGGAAGCTGAAACTGGATCCCTTCCTTACACCTTACAGAAAAATTAACTCAAGATTGATTAAAGACTTAAATGTAAGACCTAAAATCATAAAATCCCTAGAAGAAAACTTAGGCAGTACTATTCAGGATATAGGCATAGGCAGACTTCATGACTAAAACACCAAAAGCAATGGCAACAAAACCAAAATTTAAATGTGGATTCTATTTAAACTAAAGAGTTTTGTACAGCAAAAGGAAATATCATCAGAATGAACAGGCAACTTACAGGATGGGAGAAAAAATTTCAATCTCCACATCTGACAAAGGGCTAATATCCAGAGTCTAAAAAGAACTTAAATTTACAAGAAAAAACAAACAACCCCATAAAAGTGGGTGAAGGATATGAACAGACACGTCTCAAAAGAAGACATGCTTGCAGCCAACAGATGTGAAAAAATGCTCACCATCACTGGTCATTAGAGAAATGCAAATCAAAACCACGAAGAGATACCGTCTCCTACCAGTTTGAATGGTGATCATTAAAAAGTCAAGAAACAACAGATGCTGGAGAGGATGTGGAGAAATAGTAACACTTTTGCACTGTTAGTGGGAGTGTAAATTAGTTCAACCATTGTGGAAGACACTGTGGTGATTCCTCAAGGATCTAGAACTAGAAATACCATTTGACCCAGCAATCGCATTACTGGTTATATACCCAAAGGACTATAAATCAATCTACTAGAAAGACACATGCACATGTATGTGTATTGTCAAACTGTTCACAATAGTAAAGAATTGGAACCAACCCAAATGCCCATGAATGATAGATTTGATAAAGAAAATGTAGCATAAATACACCATGGAATTCTATGCAGCCACAAAAAAGTATGAGTTCATGTCCTTTGCAGGGACACCGATGAAGCTGGAAACCATTATTCTCAGCAAAGTAACACAAGAACAGAAAACCAAACACTGCATGTTCTCTCTTATAGGTGGGAGTTGAACAATCAGTACTCATGAACACAGGGAGAGTAACATCACATACCAGGTCCTGCTGGGGGGTGGGGGACTAGAGAAGGGATAGCATTAGGATAAATATCTAATGTAGATGATGGGTTGATGGGTGCAGCAAACCACCATGGCACATGTATACGTGTGTAACAAACCTGCACATACTGCATATGTACCCCAGCACTTACAGTATAATAAAAAATTAATAAAATAAAAGATCAGTGTAACAAAAGACAAAGAAGGCTGGGATACTGCTTTGATTAAAGAAGACTAAAGAGACATGAAAACTAAATGCAACACATGACCCCTGACTGGATTTTAGATAAGGAAAAAAAAACAGGTCTAATAAAAATTACTGGGACAAATGAGGAAATTTGAATACAGGTAATAGTATTATATAAATGTTAAATTTCCCAATTATGATAATCTTATTAAGGCTATGTAAGGGAATGCCCATATTCTTAAAATATATATGCTGAAGTACTTCATGAATACAGGTGAAGCATTATGATGTCTAACATTAACTCTCAAATGTCTCAGGAAAAATATAACAACCACTATAAAATACACATACATGAACACATGCATAAACACTAAGGTGGGAGGAAGGTGGGAGACAGCTTATGGGCATACATGAGGAAAAATTCTAACAATTAGTGAATATAGGGAAAATGTATATGGTGTTCATCGAACTGTTCTTTCAATTTTTCTGAAAGTTTGGTATTTTTAAGATAATGTTTGAAAAGAAAACAAGAAATAAAATCATGTATGTAAAATGTATTTACTAAAGTACCTGACAAATAGTACACATTCAATAAATGGAGATACTGTTATCACTGAAAGAAATACTTGGATAAAGTTAGATATGCAGCTCCTACTCTCTGAGGGACCAAAATACAGAGCTAGTGAAATGTGAGCCCATGATCTTCCAGTCCACTTACTACAAGGGCCAAAATATACATGCCTTCCATTGTAGTATGTGCACTGCCTAAACTGTCACAAGATATTCACCATCCCAAGTTAACTCAAACTTATATTCAAGCCCTGTGATAAATAAAAGCCAGAGAAAGCGCCTCTATTCTGATGATGGGACCAGGTCATTCTGCTGCTGCTTGGGACATATTACCAGGTCAGTCACAGCAGCTGACTACTATCTACTCATATTGGAACCCAAGTCATCGGCCCTATAAGAGTTACTCATGGGATGAAGATGATATAGTTTCATCTGTCCCTCTTTGTCCACCAATGCCCTTGCCCTCTTCATGGAATAAAAATCAGAGATCTAACCTTGACTGTTCTGCTTGGAGTATAGGGGTCAGGAAGCAAAAAGGGGAATCGAGTGTCAAGAAATTAGCTAAGACAGAGCCACATATCACTGAGGGCACTGTATGTCAAATTAAAAATTTTTGACTTTATACTATAGGCCATTCTTATCAAATTAGAGCATAAGATTACCCAGGATGCATAGCAACTGTTATTGAGTATTCTAATTTACTTTCCATATTATTTTGAAATGACACTAATATTCAATAACAATAGAAACTACTTTAGTATTTTAGAACATACAAGGAGATGTTATAGATTAGAATATGAACTTTAATATTTAAAGTAAAATCTGACAAAAACAAGCAGTGGTGAAATGATTCCCTATTTAATAAATGGTGTTGGGATAATTGGCTAGCCACGTGCAGAAAACAGAAACTGGACCCCTTCCCAAGACCTTACACTAAAATTAATTCCAGATGAATTAAAGACTTAAACCTAAGACCTAATACCATAAAAACCCTAGAAGAAAACCTAGGCAAAACCATTCAGGACAGAGGCATGGGCAAGGACTTCATGACTAAAACACCAAAAGCATTGGCAACAAAAGCCAAAATAGACAAATCAGATGTAATTAAACTCCAGAGCCTCTATACAGCAAAAGAAACAATCATTAGAGTGAACTGGCAACCAGCAGAATGGGAAAGAAATTTTGCAATCTACCCATTTGACAAAAGACTAAAATCCAGAATCTACAAAGAACTAAAACAGATTTACAAGAAACAAACAAACAAACTCATTCAAAAGTGGGCAAAGGACATGAACACTTTTCAAAAGAAGACATATATGAGGCTAGCAAGCATATGAAAAAGTGCTTATCATCGCTGGTCATTAGAGAAATGCAAATCAAAACCACATTGAGATACCATCTCACACCAGTTAGAATGGCGATCATTAAAAAATCTGGAGACAGCAGATGCTGGAGGGGATGTGGAGAAATAGGAACACTTTTACACTGTTGGTGGGAGTGTAAATTAGTTCAACCATTGTGGAAGACAGTGTGGCGATTCCTCAAGGACCTAGAAATATAAGTTACATTTGACCTAGCAGTCCCATTACTCAGTATGTATCCAATGGATTATAAATCATTCTACTATAAAGACACATGCACACTTGTTTATTGCAGCACTATTCACAATGGTAAAGACTTGAAACCAACTCAAATGCCTATCAATAATAGACTGGATGAAGAAAATGTGGCACATATACACCATGGAATACTATGCAGCCATAAAAAACGATGAGTTCATGTCCTTTGTAGGGACATGGATGAATCTGGAAACCATCATTCTCAGCAAATTGACACAAAAACAGAAAATCAAACACTTATATTCTCACTGATGGGGGGTGTTGAACAATGATACACGGACACAGAGAGGGGAGCATGACACACTGGGGTCTGTTGGGGGGGGGCTGGGGCGGGACAGCAGGTGGTTGGGAGGTTGGGGAGGGATAACATGGGGAGAAATGCCAGATATAGGTGATGGGGGTATGGAGGCAGCAAATGACATTGCCATATATATACCTATGCAACAATCCTGTATGTTCTGCACATGTACCCCGGAATCTAATGTACAATAAAAAATATATATGTCAAAAAATAAAAATTAAGTAAAACACAAAATTACAAAGAAATCTCATGCCTCCAAGATGTCCACTTCAGGCCACACTACTAGGTCTCTAGGGATAAAAGTTCACAGCACTTTGTCATTAGAGATATCATTGCAGATGTGTAGGTAAATCACATTGTAGAAGATGGGTAACAGAAATGCTTTAAAGTAGAATATTATTTAAATTTTCCAACAAAATAAAAAGGGAGCTAACCCCTAAGACAGGGTAGATGAACATCACGAATATTATACATACCTGAATATAAGGTGAGTCCTAAATTTAAGCAATCCCTCATTCTCCCAAGGAGAAGATACCTTCCAAATATTTTTGACAAACATATATAAGTACAAATAGTTAGAGATAGATTGAAATAAATTAATCAAATAACTGATATTTTTAATCTAGTTACACATATAACTTTGTATGGCTATTATCTAAAAAGAAAATCCACAGGCAGAATCAATGAGTGGAAAGGACAGTTGTTCATCTAGGATGGATCTGGTGTAAGTCTAGAATTTCTAGTTTGGATCAGAGAGTAATTGAAATGATAATATTGCCAATCACTTAAAAGGGAAATATAAGGTATCAGACTTCTTTGATGAGGTGAGGGTGAGTTGGCCAATATGGTGCATTTATTTTTTAACATACTGAGGTTGAATTGCCCAGGAAACATTAGGTGGGAATGTTCAGCAGGCAGTTGGCAATATAGATGTGGAACCTAGAAGGTACTGGGGAATAGAAATATTGTATTTACTGATAAGTAGTCATGGAAATGGTCGAGATTATTGAAGGATTTTTTCTAAGTGAGAAGAGGAGGGATCTACCCAGAATCATGGAGAATTCCAACTCTGTGCAGGGGAAGGAGTGAAAGAAAGGAGTCAGTGAAGAAGCCTGAGATGAAGTGGTCAGAGAACCAGGATAACAGAAGAACCAAGAAAGACAACACAGAAGCAGAGAAAATAGATTTTACAATGAGGTAGTTATAGTGATTTTTGATTTTGATTATAGTGATTTTGATTATAGCAAAAACAAAAACATTTCACGAAAATGGTAAAAACAGAAGCTAAACTGAAGCAAATATGGAGTCACTGGAGAGGGAAAAAGTGGACACAATGTCTACACATTTTTTTTTCTGTAAACTTTGCTGTGAAGAAAAAACAAGATAATTTGAAGAAGAAAATGTACAGTCAAGAAGAGGGATTCTTTTTTTACAGGTAACATAATTTTTAAAAATATCTTGTCAGTAAGCAAAATTTCTAATAAAAAAGTCAAAAGAATAGCACGTTGAGCTACCAGAGAGCCATTACCCAGTTTCAACTCTTAGCAACTCATGACCACTTGTGTTTCATCCAAGCCTACTACCCACTTTCTTCCTTTTCCATGGTAATCTGAAGAAAATCCCCCAAAATCAAATTAATTCCTCTACAAAATATTTCAGTATGTATCTCTAAATAAGGTTTCCTTTTAAAAGCCTATCTACAATTATATCACACCTACAATATTAATATTTTAAATATATGACCAGTGTCCAACTGTTTCTCACCTTCTAACTTCCATGTGTTTATTCAAATAAGAATTCAAATAAGGTCAATATGTTGCAGCTAATGTATCTCATAGCACAGGTGTCTTTATATATAATTATCAGGAAGTTTATTTTGTTTTATTAAATTTTAAATATACCTGAACACATTTCTATGTATAGGCATAGAATAATCTCTATACCAAAGATGCTGAGGATATTGGATGTGGGATGGATATGAAATTATATAAGTGTTTCCTGAGAACTTATTTTGTGCCAGGCACTGTGCTAGCACTTCATATAAAATAATAATTCATTTTAATTCTCATGAACACCCTGAGAAGTTATTATATCATGCTTGCATTGGTCGGGACTATTTCAACTGATGTGAAAAAAAAATCTAATTGATTAAGGCAGAGAAAGGAATTCACTGGCCTTCATGATCAAGTTATGGAATACCATGTTTGCCTTGTTTCCTGCAGTATGCCTACATCTAAAATAGTGCCTGGACTAGTACAGAAACTCAACAAAAATTTTTTTTTGAATGAATAACCTGAAATAATCAAAGGGTATGTGGCTTCATGCAAAACTGTAGCTAGGGGTCAGACCTATATCATTAGGACCCAATATCTTGCAGTTGTGCTTTCTTCTATGTGAATATCACGCTTATTAAGACTTCATTCATAGGGTGGCCCCTAGTAGCAAGATGTTTATATCAACCCAGATTCTGGTTCATAAACAAGAAATCTTTTCCTACATTGTTCAGAGAAAAGTCCTAAATTTTACTAGAACAAATTGAGTCATGTGTCTATCTCTGAACTAATTCCTATATTACACACTTATTGTTTAGAGAGAGATCCAGTGTCCATGTATGAAACAATCATTGTAGCTAAGAAGATAAAATGATGAATGGTCATCCCTGGGGGACAAGCCCATTCCCACAATCAGGAGTGAAATAAGCATCCCTTCACTGAACCATGTAGACTGGAAGTGGAGAAAGGGTGGTTCCCAGAGGAAAAAGACAGTTTCTACTACCAGTTGGAGGAATAGAAGCTAGGTAGGCAAAAACAACTGTCCCAATTTTACAGAAGAGGAACTTGAGTTAACTGCCCAAAATGGCCGTAGAGAAGAATGGTTAGGAGCACATATTGCAGAGTGACAAATCTGTATTTGACTCCTCATTTTCCACTTCCTGGTCATGTAACCTTGAACAAATTTATTAGCCTCATAATACTCAGTTGAATATCTGTAAAATGAGAGTGATGATACAATCTACCTCATATGTTTGGCATGAAAATTAAGTGGTAGAAATGTAGGAAAAGAATGATAATACAGTATAGCAATACTATAATATAGTAAGCACTCAAGAATAATATTTATTAATATTGCTTAGAGCCACACAGCTAAACAAAATAATGCACTAAGCTACAAAAAAGAAATGAAAGTATGGACGGGTGCATGCCCTTTTATTGTTTCCATGTCATTTCTGAGAAGAGAACAGCTGGCAGAGTATGGTCATAGACTGGGAAAAAGTTAGTATTACCATCAGTGCATGTTTTGAAATCTAGTGTTATTGTCTAAATGGATTATCAGCACCCAGTGACAGATTTCACTGATCTTATAACCTTCAATATCTCTCCATCAAAGGCCTATGATCTCACCTGTCATTGGTCATAGTCTGAGGACTTTCTTCCAAATCATTTATATTTATAGGTACCTGAACCCCTGAAGTAATTTGTTTGGAAAACTCAAGAAAGTCATATAGTCATAGAGATCTGTGTTAAAACATTGGCTCTGCCTCTTTATAGAATTGTGAAATTCAATTTACATCTGAGAGTATCAGTGTTTTTCCATGTATAGTAATGGGGGTAACAACTCCTGCCTCACAAAATTATTGTAAACATGGGATGATGTCAACATATATAAAGTAGCTTACTACATTGCCTGAACAGAAAATGCCAAGTAAGTGAAATTTTCACCTCTGCTACCATCAAAGCACTGATTATCACCTTACGAGGTCGTGTTTTTTGACTTTCTTACATTGACTTTCTTCACTTCAGTACTGCTCATCCTTGTTTGGTCTTGAAAGATACACTCAGCAAGATTACTTAGTTGGGCAAAAAAAAAAAAAAGATGAAATTGGCATAGCTTTATTTATTTATTTTTGGTTTATTATTATTATTTTTTTGGTTTGACTCAGGATTTAAAAACTGAAAGAGTAAAGATGACAGCAGTTGGTTGGAACAACCTTTCCTATAATTCTGCAATATGACCAAGGACTTTGTACTTTTTAAAAACAGTCATTTCAAGTATTATAAAATGTGTGGGAATTCACTCAGGATGGTGTCAAAAATATTAAGGGAAAAATAGTAGAGAAAAGTTATAGAATATAGTCCCAAACCTTTTTGAAAGACATAAAACTGTTTTCATAGTTTTAGTAGATGTTTCAGCTAAAGGCAGCTTAAATCCCCCTTGTCTTTGGTTAATAAGTGAAGCAAGTAGCTAGGTTATGTGAGGGAGTTTACCTAACTAAAACTAAGTTTGAGCCAAATGGCCCTCTTGCAGGGAGGTCGACCCAGGAATATTGTCCTCTAATGGTGTTTGCTTTGGGCATCAGGACCTATACTTTAATCTTCACTCTAGTGGTGTTGACTCAAGCTTTTGTCAATTAAACTTTACTAAATAAATGCAAGTCTTATTGGCTGGGGAGGGCCGGTGGTTGAAACTGTTTACAGGACTCTCCAGGGTCCTCAGCCAAACTGGCAAAGCATAATATCTATGTGTCAGTGTACTTTATTTATCTGTCATTAAGTCAGGATCTGCAAGAGACACCCCCACAGGTGGTGACTCCAACAGTGGTGCCCAAATGTGGGATGCCCCACCAGTGGTACCTCCCTCATTGTGAAGAACATCCAGCAGGCAAAGAGGACACTGCCATGACCATCACTGCAGAAGGAGAGTGACAGGCCCCCAAATAAGAAGGTGCAGAAGACCACACAACTGAGTCAGTAAGTCATTGGTGCTGACTGGGGATTACCAAGTTGGGGAGGAATTGTTCAGACTGAGGATTCATTATGGGACAGCAGTTATACCTAATGCAAACTGTTGTTTCCCAAAGCCCATGATTCCTGGCAGAAACTATGTTAGACATAAAGCTCTGGGAACAAATTGGGAGAAATCTTAAACAGCATCATGCACAAGGGCAACACATCCCAGTAATGTTATCACCAAGCCAAAATAACAAAGAGGAAATGGAGGTTTTATCTGAGCCCCCTCCTCCAATAGATAGACAAGGAACATTAGGAGGGGAGCTCTTAACCTGCCTGATAATGCAAAATCAACAAGGCATTCAGGTACATGAAAAGATAAGGAAAAGAATTAGAAGCCAAAGCAGTCACAAGTGGGCAGGAGGCCTGGTGGGCATGGGAAGTTTCACCCAGCAGGCAACAGCCACCAACCGTGGGGGGAGGGAGTAGCACAAGCAAAAAGTGACTGCCACCTAGGACCCATGCCACTGCTCTCTAGCTCCATGGGTGGTCCATGGGGAAATTACGTGTTTATAAGTGACATATCAGATTTTAATTCTCTGTTAAGATTGAAGTAAAATTTAAGAATTTGTAAGACCTTTTTCTGATATTGGCCACTGTTGTTGTTCCAATCCTATCTCTAATGTGGCTATCTGAAAATAGAGTAGAATAACAGTCTCTGAAAGGAAAGAAATTACAGCAAGCCCATGAATTAAAGAGAAATGAAAAGCCAGCCATATAGCTTTGCTCCTCAGTAGAAAGAATTTTTTCCTAATTGTCTGATAAGTTGCAAAACCTGTTTTCTATTTTAAAAGGCAACACTATTGGCACAAGTTTTATTTGCCCTTAATATTGTATACTTACATGACAGATTTCAATCAGCTATAGAAAAGCATGTTGCTAGATAATACAGAAACAGAAAGATCAGAGAAAGAAATAGAGGGAAGGAATGAGTGAGAGAGATTAGAAGAGGCAGAGATCAGAAATAGACACAGAAAGTGAGACTAAGGAAAGAGATAATGTAAAAAGAAGAGAGAAGAAGCGGGGGCAAAGAGAGAGGTAAAGAAAGAAAGATAAGGAGGAAAAGAAAGTTAAGGCATCTTGAAGATTGTCTGAAAGTTGTGAAAAATATTATAAAAAGGAATTTAGGCAGACAATGTGTAATTTTTGTTTTAAAGGTCTAAGCATGTTTTAAAATGTTAATTATTAAAGAAATTCTGAGTGTAAGCATATTAGCTAAAGTTAAAGACGTATCATCCAGTTTTTCTGTAATCTAGACAGTAAAATAAGACACAACTGGTTTTCCTTAAAGCACTAACCTGCTTTTTTACAAAGATTATAATAAGTCTCTTAGCACAGGCACATCCCTAGAATTTCCAGTACACCAGCGCCAGCCTGGAGACTGCATCCTCATCAAAGGATGGAAAGAAGAAAAACCCAAGCCAGCCTAGGAAAGATCCTACAGGAACACACACGCCCTGGACATCACCTGGGGAGTGCTGAAAAGGTCAATGCAGGAGGCTGAGTGAATCCTGCTCTGGACACAGACACCATTCACTCCAGATAATTTGTATGCTTTTTACTTTCTCTCTCACTTTGTCTTCTACCTATATCTGCTGCACTCTAAGGAGCCCATCTTCTAATCTGCCTTTTACTGCCCTGTTACTTAACAAACACCTCCTTTCCCAGTTTCTAACAATGCAACCTCTTGGCTAAAGAGGGATAGATTTACCCCCAGTGGGGTCCCTCAATAATGGCACACACTGGACTAAGGTGCCAGATAACATTACATATCACTCCACTATTCTCCCACTGTGTTTAAGTAACACTTACTGTGTACCTTCCCCAAAAGAAGTATGGCTAAATCATGGCAAAGGAAATGCTTTAACATTCTTAGCTGCAGGCAGTCTCAAACTGGGCAATGAAATCAATGCTGCTTTCCCAAACATTCCTTCCTGTGCTAAAGAACAAAGCTGAGAGGTCTGTCATGGGATACAAGCCTGTATGCTCCAGTTAGGCAATTATAACATCTTAGACTGGAGCCCCCACAGCCAATTGCAGGACAGCCTTACTAATGTTTTCATCAATTATAGCATTAATCACAGTTTCATAGCCACATCTCATTTCCCTATAATTTGGGCTGATGGGGGGATGGGATATCCCAGAACCTGAGTAAAGTCCATGCCACCCCAAGGCACCTTGTGGATCCTGAGACATCTTAGCACCTCCCTTAACACCTGACATGGGACATACCATAATTCCAGTCCCAACCATACTATAACCGTTATTTATAATCACACTGATTGGTGCCTGGTTTTCACTACCCATCCATAGTTTTCCTTATGGGAACTAACATTTCCATTACACCCCAAAACTCCACATTTGTAACCCAGGTGCAGGAACAGGCTTGGTTTGCCTCATGTATCACTAATCACAGCATATCTAATTTAAAATTATTGGTGTCATGGTATTAAGAAGAAAATCAGAGGCATTCCTACCAATCAATTTAACATATGATTGGCACTTTGCCCCTGCCACTTTAGAATGTTCCCTGTCCCAGGTAAGACACAAAAGATTTATAGTTACACTCATGGCCTTTATAGTCTCAGCCATAGTCGTACTGGCAACTGCCAACATTGCAGTGGCATCTATTACTGAGTCAGTAAAAACAGCTGCTTTTGTAGATAATCTGGCCCAAAATATATCTAATAAAATTCTCTTACAGCAAGGTATAGATGAAAACATTGTTGCACATCTGAAAGCCCTCAAAGCTGCTGTAGAATATGTGGGAAAGTGACAGCATGCACTGGCATTCCAACAGCAATTAAGCTTCAACTGGAAAGATAAACATATCTGTGTCACTTCTCTACCATGAAATCAATCAATACATAGTTGGGATGAGGTACAACAACAGCAACAACACCTCTGGGGAGCCTTTCATGACAATTTAACAGCAGACGTAAAGACAAAGCTAAAATTTTAGAATCCCTTCACACTGTAGAAATACACACACAAGAAACAGCCAACAGGAAGGTTGTGCAAGATCATCTCTCCTGGTTATACTCCTGCTCCTGGAGATCGCTCTTTGACTGGAAAAGAATGTTGCTAAGTGTACTAATTCATAATTGTTATATGTTATTTGTTAATTCTAGGATGCAAAGCTGGAATACAAGCAATGATCACCTTGCCTAACAGACAGGTTGCTGCTACATCTTGTCAGTCAACAGAACCCAATATTAAAAACAGAAAAGGGGGAGATGTGGGAATTCAGTCAGGATGGTGGCAAAAATAATAAGGAAAAAATAGTAGAGAAAAGTTATAAAATATAGTCTCAAATCCTTTTGGAAGGCCTAAGGTTTTTTTCATAGTTTCAGTAAAAGTTTTGGCTGAAGGCAGCCTAAATCCCCCTTACATTTATGTAATAGAGAAAGCAAACAACTAAGGTATGTGGGGGAATTTACCTAACTAACTTGTTTATTCATGTGGTCTTAAAACTAACCTTTGAACTAGATGGCCCTCTTGAGGGGAGGTCAACCTAGAGGAGATATTACCCTCTAATGGTGTTTGCTTTGGGCATCAGAACTTGTGCTTTAATCTTCACTCTAATGGTGTTCACTCAAGCCTTTGTCAATTAAACTTCACTAAAGAAATGCAATTCTCACTGGCTGGCGAGGTCCAGCAGATGCAACCATTTACAGGACTCTCCAGGATGCATGTAAGTGACCATGGACCCTCAGCTGACCTGGAAAAGCATAATATCTGTGTGTCAGTGTACTTTATTCATCTGTCATTGAGTCAGGGTCTGCAGGAGAGACCTCCACAGGTAGTGACCCCGACAAAAATGCAGTGTTACAGAAAGTCCCTTGAATGCCAAAAATCTGCCTCTTTTCACCAGAAAGACAATGGTCCAGTTTGTGTTTTTAATTTTTTAATTTTTTTTTTTAAATTTTGAGTGATCAGCCATTATGGTCCTGCATATGAAGTCTTTTGGTTTTTCCCTAGAATAGAGGTGTGGAGGCAGTCAGGGCTGACCTGTACAGTGACAAGACCAGTTCAATAAAAGTGTATGCTTTTCAAAAATTTCTCACTTGCCCAGCCTACAAAACCCCAGTAAACTTTGACTTTTTCTGATATCTGGTTCCTTAGCCCTTGGACCAGATAACTGCAGATGCTGAGCCTCATTTTATGTCTTGTTATCAGACAGGCTTCCTCGAGAGCCTATTTTATTTCTTTATTTTTATTTTTTATTTTGATAGATTATTGGTAAACAGGTGATGTTTGTTTACATGAATAAGTTCTTTAGTGGTGATTTGTGAGACTCTGGTGCACTGCATTGTTCCAGAGAGGGAATCTGTGCCAGGTTCCACCCACCAACCAGGTCCTAAGCTGCTGCAGCACAGTGCCATTTTGAGAGTGAAGACAACACCCAACTACATTCTGCCCTGAAGATGCCCAATATCTCCTGCATTTTTACATCCCTTGACACCAACTGGCATCCCCTACATTTACACAAAGGGTTACAGCATCATGGTACCAGCAGGAGCCTACATTCTGACCACGTTGACAGCACCCAAGTGTCTTACTCCAAAACAAACAAACAAACAAACAAACAAACAAAAAAACCAAGTAGTCCAGCATATCAGAAAGGGTACCCTCAGAAACAGGGAATTGGAGCATGTTCTCCCCAGAACCTGAGAGTGATTTTATCTGGGGCCACTACCATCAGGATTGACTCCTCACTCCTCTGGCAGTGACACCAACTAGAACCCTTGAAACCTGCCCGGGAGCCCAGGAACTTGCTCACCTGACCTACGACAGCCACTATCAGTGCCTGTGCACATTGCCCAGATTTCGGATAGAATGTCAAGGGTAGGTGGATCAATCCAAGATGGCCATTTAGGAACAGCTCAGGATTGCAACTCCCAGTGAAAGCGCAGAGGGTGAGTGGACGCCACATTTTTATTGCCCACAGACTAGGGGATTCCCAGGTGGAGAAGCCCCACAGGTTGCAAGCGCGGCTGTTTCGGCCAGCGTGGCTGTGTCGGCTGGCGTGGCTACTTTGCCCCGCGTGGCTACTTTGTCAGTGCCCCGACGCAGCGGTTCTCCATACAAAATACACTGGTCCAGGTGCCCTTTTGGCTGGCAATCGGAGCCACGGGAAGTCGCCCATTTGTCTGTTTAAAAAGGGGACCTGAACAGGGAACCAGGACAGTAGATTCCAGGGCAAAAAAAGTGCCACGAATCTCAGTGCCGCTGTTTAAGCCAGCACAGTGAGTTGCCGAATGGGAAAACACACAGATCCTGGTGCCTCTTTAACAGGCAACTGGAACACCAACCAAAAAAAAAAAAAAAAAAAAAAGGCTCTGAGGCAGGGAGCCAGGGGATCAGGCTCAGCTGGTCCCACCCCCACAAAAGAATAGCAATCAGAAACTCTCTGGATTGAGAGTTTCACAGCAAGCACAGCTGAACCTGGGACGGTCCAGCTCTGTGGGGGAGGGGCATCCACCATTACCGAGGCACTTCGCCACTATGGAGGTAGTCAGCCAATGCTGAGGCAGCCTGCCATTGCCAAGGCAACCCGCCATTGCTGAGGCAACCCGCCATTACAGAGAGAGTCTGCCAATACAGAGGTGGGCCACCATTGCAGAGGCAGTTCTAACAACACCCATACAAACAGGACAGCAGGGAAGCTCAATCGGCAGCTGGGCGGAGCCCACAGCAGCTCAGCAAAGCCTCTACAGGCAGACAGTGACTAGGCTGCCTCCTTGCTGGGCAGGACAGCTCTGAAGAAAAAAAAGAAAAAAGAAGGCAGCAGAACAATGGAAACTCATAAGTAAAGCCCTAACTCCCTGGGACAGAGCACCTGGGAACAAAAAGTGGTTTATGAGTTCTGCTGCAGCAGACCTAAATGTACCTGCCCAGCAGCTCTGAATGAACAACGAGCTCACAGTTCAGCATTTAAGCTCCTATAAAGAACAGACTGTCTCCTCAAGCAGCTCCCTGACTGCTGTATATCCAAAGATCCACCTCATTAAGGAGAGATGAGACTGACACTTGGCGGGTATCCTTCTGGGCAGAAGAAGAAAACTGGTAGCAACCCTTACTGTTCTGCAGCCACTTCAGGTGATCCCCAGGCAAGCAGGGCCTGGAGTGGACCTCAGCAGACCTACAGCAGAGGGGCCAGACTGTTAGAAGGAAAACTAAAAAAACAGAAATAACCTTATCGTCAACAAACAGAATGTCCACTCAGAGACTCAATCTGAAAGTGAGCAACTACAAAGATGACAGGTGGATAAATCCATAAAGATGGGAAGAAACCAGCACAAAAAGGATGAAAACACCCGAAACCAGAACACCTCTCCTCCTACAAGGGATCAAAACTCCTCACCAGCAAGGGAACAAGGTTGGATGGAGAATGAGTGTGATGAAATGACAGAATCGGACTTCAGAAGGTGGGTAGTAAGAAACTTCTGTGAACTAAAAGAACATGTTCTAACCCAATGAAAAGAAACTGAGAAACTTGAAAAAAGATTGGACGAAATCCTAACGAGAATGGACAAAATAGAAAGGAATATAAGTGAACTGATGGAGCTGAAAAACACAACATGAGAACTTTGCGAAGCATGCACAAGTTTCAACGGCCGAATTGAACAGGCAGAAGAAAGGATGTCAGAGGTCGAAGATCAACTCAATGAAATAAAACGAGAAGGCAAGAATAGAGAAAAAAGGGTAAAAAGGAATGAACAAAGTCTCCAAGAAATGTGGGACTATGTGAAAAGACCTAATCTACATTTGATAGGTGTACCTGAATGCGACGAAGAGAATGAATCCAAGCTGGAAAATATTCTTCAGGATATTATCCAGGAAAACTTCCCCAACCTAGCAAGGCAGGCCAATATTCAAGTCCAGGAAATACAGAGAACACCACAAAGATATTCGTCAAGAAGAGCAACCCCAAGGCACATAATCGTCAGATTCACCAGGGTTGAAATGAAGGAGAAAATACTAAGGGCAACCCAAGAGAAAGGTTGGGTTACCCACAAAGGGAAGCCCATCAGACTCACAGCAGATCTCTCAGCAGAAACCCGACAAGCCAGAAGAGAATGGGGGCCAATATTCAACATCCTTAAAGAAAAGAACTTTCAACCCAGAATCTCCTATCCAGCCAAACTAAGCTTCATAAGTGAAGGAAAAATAAAATCCTCTGTGAACAAGCAAGTACTCAGAGATTTCGTCACCAGTAGGCCTGCTTTACAAGAGCTCCTGAAAGAGGCTCTACACATATGAAAGAACAACCAGTACCAGCCACTCCAAAAACATGCCAAATGGTAAAGAGAATCAACACAATGAAGAATCTGCATCAACTAATGGGCAAAACAGCCACCTAGCACCAAAATGGCAGTATCAAATTCACACATAACAATATTAACCCTAAATGTAAATGGACTAAATGCCCCAATCAAAAGACACAGACTGGCAAATTGGATAAAAAGCCAAAACCCATCAGGGTGCTGTATCCAGGAAACCCATCTCACATGCAAGGATACAAAAAGGCTCAAAATAAAGGGATGGAGGAAGATTTACCAAGCAAATGGAGAGCAAAAAAAAGCAGGAGTTGCAATTCTCATCTCTGATAAATTAGACTTTAAAGCAACAAAGATCAAAACAGAGAAAGAAGGATGTTGCATAATGACAAAAGGATCAATGCAACAAGAAGAGCTAACGATCCTAAATATATATGGACCCAATACAGGAGCACCCAGATACATAAGGCAAGTTCTTAATGACTTACAAAGAGACTTAGAATCCCACACAATAATAGTGGGAGACTTTAACACCCCATTGTCATTATTAGACAGATCAACCAGACAGAAAATTAACAAGGATATCCAGGACTTGAACTCAGACCAGGACCAAGCAAACCTAATAGACATTTACAGAACTCTCCACCCCAAATCCACAGAATATATATTCTTCTCAGCACCACATCACATCTACTCTAAAACTGACCACATAATTGGGAGTAAATCACTCCTCAGCAAATGAAAAAGAACAGAAATCATAACAAACAGTCTCTCATATCATAGTGCAATCAAGTTAGAACTCAGAGTTCAAAAACTAACCCAGAATTGCACAGCTTCATGGAAACTGAACAACTGACTCTTGAATGTTGACTGGATAAACAATGAAATGAAGACAGAAATAAAGATGTTCTTCAAAACCAACGAGAATGAAGACACAACATACCAGAATCCTTGGGGCACATTTAAAGCAGTCATAAGAGGAAAATATATAGCAATTAGTGCCCAGATGAGAAGCAAGGAGAGATCAAAAATTGACACCCTATCGTCAAAATTGAAAGAGCTAGAGGAGCAAGATAAAAAAAAACTTAAAACCTAGCAGAAGACAAGAAATAGCTAAAATCAGAGCAGAACTGAAGGAGATAGAGACACAAAAAACTCTTCAAAAAATCGATAAACCCAGGGGCTGGTTTTTTGAAAAGATCAATAAATAGACAGACCACTAGCCAGATTAATAAAAAAGAAAAGAGAGAATAACCAAATTGATGCAATAAAAAACAACAAAGGGGATATCACCACAGATTCCACAGAAATCCAAACCATAATCAGAGATTATTACAAACAACTCTATGCACATAAACTAGTAAACCTGGAAGAAATTGATAAATTCCTGGACACTTGCCTCCTCCCAAGCTTAAACCAGGAAGAAGCCGTAACCCTAAACAGACTCATAAAAAGATCTGAGGTTGAGGCAGCAATTAAGAGCTTACCACCCAAAAAAAGCCCAAGTCCAGACAGGTTCACAGTTGAATTCTATCAGACATACAAAGAGGAGCTGGTTCCATTCCTTCTAAAACTATTCCAAACGATACAAAAAGAGGAATCCTTTCCAAATCATTTTATGAGACCAACATCATCCTGATTCCAAAACCTGGCAGAGACTCAACAAGAAAAGAAAACTTCAGGCCAAAATCCATGATGAACATAGATGCAAAAATCTTCAATAAAATACTGGCAACCTGATTGCAACAGCACATCAAATAGCTCATCCACCACGAGCAAGTAGGCTTCATCCCGGGGATGCAAGGCTGGTTCAACATATGCAAGTCTATAAACATAATTGACTACATAAACAGAACCAAAGACAAAAACCACATGATTATCTCAATTGATGCAGAGAAGGCCTTTGACAAAATTCAACAGCCCTTTATGCTAAAAACCCTCAATAAGCTAGGTATTGATGGAACGTATCTCAAAATAATAAAAGCTATTTACGACAAACCAACAGCCAATATCATCCTGAATGGGCAAAAACTGGAAGCATTCCCTTTGAAATCTGGCACTAGACAAGGATGCTCTCTCTCACCACTGCTATTCAATATAGTACTGGAAGTTCTAGCCAGAGCAATCAGGCAAGAAAAAGAAATAAAGGGTATTCAAATAGGAAAGGAGGAAGTCAAATTGTCCCTATTTGTAGATGACATGATTGTATATCTAGAAGACCCATAGTCTCAGCCCAAAATCTCCTGAAACTGATAAGCAAGTTCAGCAAAGTCTCAGGATACAAAATCAATGTGCAAAAATCACATGCATTCCTATACACCAATAACAGACTTAAAGAGAGCCAAATCAAGAACGAACTGCCATTCACAATTGCCACAAAGAGAATAAAATACCTAGGAATACAACTAACAAGGAACGTAAAGGGCCTCGTCAAGGAGAACTACAAGCCACTGCTCAACGAAATCACAGAGGACACAAACAGATGGAGAAACATTCCATTTTCATGGTTAAGAAGAATCAATATTGTGAAAAAGGCCATACTGCCCAAAGTAATTTACAGATTCAACGCTATCCCCGTCAAGCTACCAATTACCTTCTTCACAGAACTGGAAAAAAACACTTTAAACTTCATATGGAACCAAAAGAGAGCCCACATAGACAAGTTCATTCTAAGCAAAAAGAACAAAGTGGGAGGCATCACACTATCAGACTCCAAACTATACTACAAGGCTACAGTAATCAAAACAGCATGGTACTGGTACCAAAACAGAGATATAGAACAATGGAACAGAACAGAGGCCTCAGAGGCAACACAACCTATCTACAACCATCTGATCTTTGACAAACCAGACAAAAACAAGCAATGGGGAAAGGATTCCCTGTTTAATAAATGGTGTTGGGAAAACTGGCTAGCCATATGCAGAAAGCAGAAACTGGACCCCTTCCTGACACCTTACACTAAAATTAACTCCAGAAAGATTAAAGACTTAAACATAAGACCTAACACCATAAAAGCCCTAGAAGAAAATCTAGGCAAAACTATTCAGGACATAGACGTAGGCAAGGACTTCATGACCAAAACACCAAAAGCACTGGCAACAAAAGCCAAAATAGACAAATGAGACCTAAGCAAACTCAACAGCTTCTGCAGGGCCAAAGAAACAGTCATTAGAGTGAAATGGCAACCAACAGAATGGGAAAAAATTTTTGCAGTTTACCCATCTGACAAAGGGCTGATATCCAGAATTTACAAAGAACTAAAACAGATTTACAAGGAAAAAAAACAAACAACCCCATTCAAAAGTGGGCAAAGGATATGAACAGATACTTTACAAAAGAAGACATACGTGAGGCCTACAAACATATGAAAAAATGCTCATCATCACTGGTCATCAGAGAAATGCAAATCAAAACTACATTGAGATATCATCTCACACCAGTTAGAATGGCGATCATTAAAAAATCTAGAGACAACAGATGCTGGAGAGGATGTGGAGAAATAGGAACACTTTTACACTGTTGGTGGGAATGTAAATTAGTTCAACCATTGTGGAAGGCAGTGTGGCAATTGCTCAAGGACCTAGAAATAGAAATTCCATTTGACCCAGCAATCCCATTACTGGGTATATATCCAAAGGATTACAAATCGTTCTACTATAAGGACACGTGCACACGAATGTTCATTGCAGCACTGTTTACAATAGCAAAGACCTGGAACCAACCCAAATGTCCAGTGATGATAGACTGGACAGGGAAAATGTGGCACATATACACCATGGTATATTATGCAGCCATCAAAAATGATGAGTTTGTGTCCTTTGTAGGGACATGGATGAACCTGGAAACCATCATTCTCAGCAAACTGACAGAAGAACAGAAGATCAAACACCACATGTTCTCACTCATAGGTGGGTGTTGAACAATGAGAACACATGGACACAGGGACGGGAACACTACACACTGGGGTCTGTTGGGGGGAAATAGGGGAGGGATGGTGGGGGGTGGGAAGTTGGGGAGAGATAGCAAGGGGAGAGATGCCAGATGTAGGTGATGGGGAGGAAGGCAGCAAATCACACTGCTACGTGTGTACCTATGCAACAATCTTGCATGTTCTTCATGTGTACCCCAAAACCTAAAATGTAATAAAATAATTAAAAAAGAATGTCCAGGGTAAGATGTCACTACTGACAATGTCCATGTATCCACCCAGGGGCAAGAGAAGTGGCCTACCATGACCAACATCAATACCTGTGTGCACCACTTGGAGGCCCTAGGAGAAGCTTGCCCAGCCTGCCCTCACCACCACTGGCATGTGTGCACTCCACTTGGAGACTCTAGTACCGGCCCACCTCGGACCCGAGGTCATCACTGCTCGCACTTAAGTATGCCACCTGGGGGCCCCAGAACAAGCCAGTCAAATCCACCGTTCACCTAGGGGACTGAGGACTGGCCAGCTGAGAACTGCTAAATGAATGTAGTAGAGCTTCAGACTACAAAATTCTCACACAAAATTTCTACACCCCAATAACAAAATAGCTGAAAAAGAAATCAAGAAAGCAATCGCATTTCCAATAGCTGCAAATAAATTTCTAGGAATAAATCTAATCAATAAGGTAAAAGATCTCTATGATGAAAAATACAAATCATTATTGAAATAAATTGAAGCAGACACAAAAAAATGGAAAGACATCCCATGCTCATGGACTGGAAGAATTAGCATTGTTAAAATGACCATACTATACATAAAGTGATATATAAATTCTATGCAATACCTATGAAAACACCAATGATATTCCTCACAAAAATAGAAAAAAGCTTAAAATTAATATGAAACCAGAAAAGACCCTGAATATAAAAAGCAATTCTGAGAAAAAAGAACAAAGCTGGAGAAATCACACTACCTTACTTCAAACATACTACAAAACTATAGTAACCAAAGCAGCTTGGTACTGGTATAAGAACAGAGACAGGGTAATGGAGCAGAATATAACCCAGAAATAAATTCACATATTTACAGCCAACTGATTTTCAAGAAATGTAGCAAGAACATACATTGGGAAAAGGATACCCTCTTCAATATATGCTGTTGGGAAAACTGGGATAGTCATATGTAGAATAATTAAGCTAGACCCCTATCTCTCATCATATACAAACATAAACTAAAAAATAGATTAAAGACAAATGTGATTCAAAACTATAAAACTCCTAGAAGAAAACACAGGAGGAATACTTCAGGATATCGTTTAGAAAAATATTTTGTGGTCAGACTTCAAAAGCACAGGCAACAAAAAATAAAAACAGACAAATGAGATTATATCAAACTAAAAAGCCTTTGCCCAGAAAAAGAAATAATTAACAGTGATGAGACAACCTGAAAAATGGGAGAAAACATATACAAACTATTTGTCTGACAGGTATGAATATCTAAAATATACAAGGAACTCAAATAACAACAACAACAGAAAAACAAATAAATCCAGTTAAAAGTGGGCAAAGGATCCAAGTAAACATTCCTCAAAAGATACACAAAGAGCTAATAAATATATTTTAAAATGCCAGTGTCACTAATCATCAGGGAAATGCAAAGCGAAATTATAATGAGATAACACTTTTCTCCAGTTAGAATGGCTATCACAGAAAAGACAAAAAAAAAAAAAAATACTGGCATAGAGTCAGAGAAAAGGGAACTCTAATATACCATTGGTGGGAATGTAAATTAGTGGGAAACACTGCAAAGGAGAGAGGACTTACAGAGTACCTACATAAATTGGTTATGAGTAACATATAAACAAGGAACAACAAACTGCAGAAGGCCTCAGGAGGCCTCTGAGGAGGAAGGCCTCTCCATGCCTCATGTTCCGGTGCAGGGTGACCTAGGCTCTGTTACCATAAACATTGTGCTCAAGGATGTAAAACCCCTTCATAGCACTGTGATGTAGCCAGACTTGTAGGCTCCTTGTAAGGCTCACGTTCCAACAGCTGTACATAGATAATAAGCTAAAGATAACCACATGTTCTTGTTTTCAGAAACTCCCAAACCACCACTGTTATCAATCCTTAGAATGATACACCAGTCCCAGCTGCTGATTCACTTCCAGCTCACTGATTCATTCCACCATGACTCCACCCCAATCCTATAGATCAAAGTGATTGTAATCAATAAATAATGTGGATGATCAGAGCTCGGGGCCTTCACTGTTTCCTCCAGAGTAATAAAGTTATGGCCCCGTGGTCCCACTTTTTCTCTTAATCTGTCTTTTTCTCATTCCTTTGTCGCCGCTGAACTCAGGGTACCCACGGGCTGGCTCCCTACATTCTGGTGCCCAATGTGGGGCTCATGGATCCCTACATTCTGGCACACCAATGTGTGGGGCTCATAGATCGCTACATTCTAGCACACCAACATGTGGGGCTCATGGATTCCCTACAGTGGGGCTCATGGATTCCCTACAGTGAGCCATTATGAAAAATAATATGAAGGATTCTCAAAAATCTAAAACTACAACAACGATATAATCCAGCAATTCTAGCATTGAGTATTTATCCAAAGGAAAAAATAATCAGTATATCAAAGAGACACCTGCATCCTCATGTTTATTGTAGCTCTATTCACAAGAGTAAACATAAAGAATCAACCTAAGTGTCCACCAACAGATAAGAAGATAAAGAAAATGTAGCATACATATACAATTGAATACTATTCAGTAACAGAAAAAAATGAAATCCTGTCATTTGCAGCAATGTGGTTGATCCTGGAGGACATTATGTTAAGTGAAATAAGTCAGGCACAGAATAATAAATACTGCATGTTCTCACTCATATGTGGGAACAAAGAAAATTAAGTTCATAGAAATAGAAAGTAGAATAGGGGTTATTAGAGGTTGGAAGTGTGGTGTGGAGAGAATAAGGAGGGTTTGACTAACAGATTCAAAATTACAACTAGATAGGAAGAATAAGTTCTAGTGTTGTGTAGCAATGTGGGTAAATATGGTTAAAAACATTTATTGTATATTTTTAAAAAGCTAGAGGAGACGATTTTAAATGTTCACACAGAAAGATATAAATATTTAAGGTGATGGCTATGTTAACTATCTTGATTTGATCATTACATATTCTATATATGTATCAAAATATCACTCTGTATCCCACAAATATATATGTAGTTATTACATGTGAACTGAAAATAAAAGGAAAAAAATGTAGAGTCTCTAGTTCTTTTCTGACCTACTAAATCAGAATCTGAATTTTAATAGGATCTCCAGGTAATCCATTGGCATGAATGTCCTGCCAGGCAATAAACACTCAACTTTGGGATTAGTTTTTTTTTTTTTTTTTTTTTTTTTTTTTTTTTTTTCTGAACACAAACACACAAGTTAACATATAAATATTAGAGTATGTGCCCTTATTTAATAGTAACTAACAAATCACAGTTGTATATTCTCAACAGCAAGCCTATTAATCCTTCAAGCATGTAGTTATTATATTGGCTTATTTCCTAGGATTTTGCATTATTTCTTAATAATAGATACCCCTGGGAAAGTGGCTCTTGAGTGTTAACATTACTGGGAACAAATTTATTAGCTACTATGTATTTCTGTTAGGGTAAGTGCTGGAACCACGTAAAGCTTTAGGGGGAGGAAAGAATCAGAGGTGCAAAAAAAAAAAAAAAAAGGGTAGAGGAAGTGAAAAATAGCTAAAATAAAAATATATACTCACAATTCAAAACAAATAAACAAAGGTGTGTTTTCAGACTAGAAATAAATATTTAAAAGGCAAGCATTAGAGAAATAAAAGGGAACTCCTGTTTCCCTCTGTTCTATGTTCTTTTAGGAAAATATGGTAAATATATGGCATGCGTGTCTCTACTCTACCTCCTGCACGAATGACAGACATCAATAATTTACTGTGTTGGCCCGTCCAGCTTAATTGACACCACCTAATAATCCTTCTATATAGAGATTTCAATCTTCTACCACTAATCAAGAGGGGTTGGCAAACAAGATTCTCAATCGATGTGCTGAAGTCTATTAGAAGGATGTGGGGGGAATAACCATCTCTAGGTCTACAATATGTTTGACTCAGGTATAACAGATTAGGGGATTTTGTTAATACACCATGGAATACCATGCAGCCACAAAGAAGGATGAGTTTATGTCCTTTTCAGGAACATGGATGAAGCTGGAAACCATCATTCTTAGCATAATACCACAGGAACAGAAAACCAAACACCACATGTTCTCACTCATAAGCGGGAGTTGAGCAATCAGAACACGTGGACACAGGGAGGGAAACATCACACACCACTGCCTGTTGGGGAGTGTATGGCTAGGGAAGCTATAGCATTAGGAGAAGTACCTAATGTAGATGACGAGTTGATGGGTGCAGCAAAGCACCATGGCACATGTATAGCTATGTAATAAACCTGGATGTTCTGCACATGTATTTCAGAACTTAAAGTATAATTTAAAAGAAAAAAGAGAAAGGGTCAAGGACATATCTTTGTAGAAGATCAACACTTAGGGAATATGCAGAGGAAACTAAACCACAGTGGGAAAGGGAGAAGGAAAGACAGATAGGCTAAAGGAAAATGAAAACATTTTAGAGGCCAACAGGGTTAAAAATGGCATATCGGTCAGGTACAACAAGGACTGAAGTGTGCCTCTGGCTTTGCCAATGAGGGCACAAATAAAATGCTAGGAAAGTGAATTGATATGTGAAGTCAAAACAAAGGCGTTGAAATTCTAAATTAACGGCCTCCTTCCTCAAAGCCTGCTGAGAAGGGAAGGAGAGAGAAGGTGACAGAGAGAAACCAGTGTCAAGGAAAACTTTTCTTAACATGTGAAAAACCTGAAGTCTAAAAGTGAGCAGGGAACATCATAATGAAGTTATCTTTTTATGATTTAGATTGTGTTATCCCAATATACAATGTTCTCCCTGTCACATGTGTTTGCGCCTAGTCTGGATAAAGAACCAACTGAAGATATTTTTTTCTCAACTATAAAATGAGAGTCAGGATTCGAAGATTTAAACTAAGTTTCCATAAGGCTCTTTGCAATAGTCTTTCATGGCAAAATGGAGAGAGCACTAGGCTAAGCATCTGGCAAACCTGGTTCTAGAATTCCAAACTCATCATTGACTAGCTGGATGAACAAGTTAGGTAGACTGTCTCTGCCTCAACTTTCCTTATGTGTAAATCAACCTCACAAAATCAGAACTAAGATCAAAGAGAGAACAGATATTGAGAGTGCCTGTAACAATACAAGGCGTTATAATGCTGCAAAGGGTTACTGAACTTTTAGGTGGGGAGTCATTAAATTATTATTAATAGTTAATAAATACAACAATTTTTAGTTGCAATCTTTTATAACAACTGTTATGAATCAGCACAGCTGTTATCCCCATTTTATAGATAAAGATACTGAGTCTCAAACAGGTTAAGTGATTTGCCTAAGATCACATAGCAAGGAATTAGAGAAATAAAGATGTGAAACCAGAAAGTCTGGTTCTAGAGTTCTGCATTATTGTTAGACTATGTTATCCCTGGCCCAGAGCCCCAACCCCTAAGGCAAGGACTCACCAACTTCTTTGATGAAAGCTGTGGACCTTCTCTCCCTACAAGTGCACAGAAACTTACGCTTATGTTTTTATATACTATTTCAAAAAAAATCACTTCCTGACCTTCACCAGTGCCACGAACCCTTGTGTGGCTCACCTAGGGATCTCAGATGAAAACTCCTAGCTCTAAAGTTTAAATTCCACCATTCTTCAACTCTGACTCAACCTCAAACTGTCCTTTAACAGCTCAGTTCTAGAAAAACAGGGAGTGGCTGCCGCTCTCAGGCTGCCCTCTACCGCCGCCTACTGGAATGTCTCTGGTAATGGCAACAACATTGCCATACCTGTGGCTTAGAGACCTCTTTGCACTTTCAGAGCATTTTCAGAGTGCCTTCAGAGCTCAGGAGTATGAAGCCCCAACTAGGGGGAGTGGAGTCCAGCCTTAGGTCTGTGCCAGTCCTTCCAGCAGAGTCCTTTCTGTCACGCTCTGCTTCACGACGTGCACTGGCGATACCGCCATTTTCTTTTTTAATCAGACTGTCTGCGTCACCAGGAACTATGGCGACAGCCTTTCGAATTCAGTAGAGGTCGCTGGAGTACATCTTTTTCCTCCCTGGCTGTGGTCCTTGTGAAATAGTCATGCTCCGCATAAGGATGTTTGGAGCAATGATGTCAATGATGGACCACATATATGATGATGGTCTCATAAGATTAAAATGGAACTGAAAATTTTCTGTCGTTTAATGATTTTTATTTTTTTTTTTTGAGACACAGTTTCGCTCTCGTCCCCCAAGCTGGAGTGCAATGGCGCAATCTTGGCTCACTACAACCTCTGCCTCCCAGATTCAAGCAATTCTCCTGCCTTAGACTCCCAAGTAGCTGGGATTATAGGCGCCAGCCAACACGCCCGGCTAATTTTTTTTTTTTTCTATTTTTAGTATAGATGGGTTTTCACCACGTTGGCCAGGCTGGTCTCGAATTCCTGACCTCAGGTAAATGGGCGGCCTCAGCCTCCCAAACTGCTAGGATTACAGGCATTAGACACCATGCCTGGTTGCCTGATGATATCTTGATGATCCTGATCCAGTGTAAACCTAGGCTAATGTGTGTGTTTTTGTCTTGATTTATAACAACAAAAAAGTTAAAAAGTTTAAAAAAAAAAGAAAAAAGAAAAAGAAAATTTAAGAAATAAAAAAAGTTTATAAAAATAAGGATATAAAGAAAAAATTGTGTACAGCTATACAACATATTTTTGTTTTAAGCTAAGAGATAATTACAAATGAGTCAAAAAGTTTTTAAAAAACAACTAAGATAGTTATAGTAAGCTAAGGTAAATTTATTATTGAAGAAAGAATTTTTAAAAAAAATTTAGCTTATAGTGTTTATGAAGTCTACAGTAGTGTAATGTCCTAGGCCCTCACATTTCACTCACCACTAACTCACTGACTCACCCAGGATGGCATCTAGTCCTGTGAGCTCCATTCATTAGTAAATGCCCTATACAGATGTATCATTTTTTATCATTCATACTATATTTTTACTGTACCTGTTCTATGTTTAGATACACACATACTTACCATTGTTTTGCAATTGCCTACAGTATTCAGTACAATGACATGCTTTACAGGTTTGTAGCCAAGAAACAATAGGCTATACTATGTAGCCTAGGTTTGTCATAGATTATGGCATCTAAGTTTGTATCATAGTACATATTCTGTGATGTTAGTACAGTGACAAAATTACCTAACAGTGCACTTCTCAGAATGTATCTCTGTCATTAAGCAAAGCATGACTGGAGAAATCTCAAGTTTCTGACCTGACTTACTTCCTTTGCAGACTGGATACATTGCTTTAGCATGCACATCTTACCATTCACCACTCCTTGGCCTTCTAATGTTGTCTTTTTCCTTCCTTCCTTCCTTCCTTCCTTCCTTCCTTCCTTCCTTCTTTCTTTCTTTTTTCTTTCTTCCTTCTCTTTTCTCTTTCTCTTTCTTTCTTTTCTTTTTCTTTCTTTGTCTTTCTTTTTCTCTCTCTCTTTCTCTCTTCCTTCCTTCCTTCCTTCCTTCCTTTCTCTCTCTTTCTCCTTCCTTCCTTCCTTCCTTCTTTCTCTCTTTCCCTTTTTTCTTTCTTTCTTTTTCATTGCTGTAACGTTTGCAAAACTCTAGGGTTCTGAATGTAGAAAAACACAATCCCGGGGTAAGATATCCTCTTTCAATCCCGCAGTTTCTTGCTGTTCATACTTGCCATCTCCATCCCTGTGTTCTTCTTGATGAGCACCTTCTAACTTCATATCTGGAAGTAGTAATCAGAGCACTGGACTGGGAAACAGATCAGACCTGCTTCAGATTTAACGTTTTGCCATGGTATTAGCTCTGTGACAAGTCACTTGACCTTTCTGGGGTCTCAGTTTGTGAAATTGGAAGGAGATTGGTTAATATTGGAAGATATCCATGAGCCTTTCCTGTTTTAATCTGCTAGGGTTCTAAAAGTATTCTCTGTTCTTAATACTGTACTTACAATGGAGTCTACTCCAACTTTATTTATTCATACCTAAATAAATACACAATAAATATTTGTTAAATGAGTGTTGCATCCCCAGTGCCTAGCAATATGCCTGGCATATAGTATGTGTTCATTGAATATTGAATAAAAAAATAAATTTGCAAAACCTCATAAATCTCCCCAACATCTCTTGCATCATTTTCTTCTTCAGATTTAATCAGGCACTAATCATCTCTACCCAGATTATTGAGAAGCCTCTTAACTAGTTTCCCACACCTACTATTTCTCTCACTAGGATAATATTCCTTAAAACACAATTTTGTAATACTAATTTTGTTCCAAAATTGCTCAGAACTCTCTGGTGCTTACAGAATCAAGTCCGAAATGACCCACCAGACAGACAATCAAGGCTCTTGTTCAACTTGACCTGTAATTAGCCTTAATGCTCCAGGTAAACACAATTACTTCCTATTTCTCAACCCACATCTTACTTGCTTCACTCCATGTGCAACAAGCCCACACAGAGATGATAAAAACCTCAGTGAGGCTTGCTGAGGCAATGGGGATGGATTTGAAGAAATGCAAAAGGAAAAGGCAGGTTTGCCTTAGTCCTGATTGTCTCCTTTGCTTTACAGTAACTGTCAAACATTTTCAAAAAATCCTTCCCCTCTAATACTAGTCAATAATATTAGGTGCTCCTTGTGTGTGAAATAGTGCCCTAAGTGCTTTGTATGCACTAATGCATTTAATCTTCACAATAGCCTTTGGGGTAGGTACTATTAGTGTCCTCTCTTTACCTATAAGACAATGAGGCAGATTTAAGATTAAGTAACTTGTTTAATGTTAAATAACCAGTAAAAATAGCAGATCTAGGAGTCCATCCATGTAGACTGTCCCTGGTTTAAACTACTACAGTACATTACTTTTCTTGACTGCCATGACATTGCTTATTTCTGATTCTCTATTTCTTTTTGTGAAACATCATAGCCCCTTTCTTTATTGCCTTTGCCATCCCCAATATAGAAATCCTGCCAAGTTTTTTCTTTTTAATGGATGTACATTGTCATATATATTTATATATATATACATGTATATATTTTATTGCATTTTAGGTTTTGGGGTACATGTGAAGAACATGCAAGATTGTTGCATAGGTACATACATGGCAATGTGGTTTGCTGCTTTCCTCCCCATCACCTATATCTGGCATTTCTCCCCATATTATCCCTCCCTTACTCCCCACCCTCAGCTGTCCCTCCCCTAGTTCCCCCACAGAGACCCCAGTGTGTGTTGAATTGTCTTTTTAAAATTCTTCTCTACAGTTTTCTTTTTAAAAACTTTTTTTGTAGATTTACGGGATACAAGTGAAGTTTTGTTACATGGGTATATTGAGAAATGGTAATATATGGACTTTTAGAATATTCATCATCTGAGTGGCTGAATGGCTTACATTGCACCCAACAGGTAATTTCTCACCCCTCACTCGTCTCCCACCCTCCCATCTTTCGGAGTCTTCACTGTCTATTATTCCACTCTCTGTGCCCATGTGTACACGTTATTTGGTTTCCACTTATAAGTGAGAACATGTGGTATTTGACTTTCTGTTTCAGAGTTATTACACATAAGATAATGGCCTCCAGTCTCATCCATGTTATTGCAAAAGACATGATATTATTGTTTTTCATGGCTGAGTAGCATTCCCCATGGCATATAAATACCATACATTCTTTATTCAATCTTCCGCTGATGGACACTTAGGTTGATCCCATGTCTTTACTATTTAAAAGTGCAGGTTTTAAAAAATATAATGATGCATCTTCTTTTCCTTTTTTTTTCCCCATTTATTTATTTTATTGCATTTTAGGTTTTGGGGGTACATGTAAAGAACATGCAAGATTGTTGCATAGGTACACACGTAGCAGTGTGATTTGCTGCCTTCCTCCCCATCACCTACATCTGGCATCTCTCCCCTTGCTGTCTCTCCCCAACTTCCCACCCCCCACCGTCCCTCCCCTATTTCCCCCCAACAGACCCCAGTGTGTAGTGCTCCCCTCCCTGTGTCCATGTGTTCTCATTGTTCAACACCCACCTATGAGTGA